>NC_140990.1:216526309-216557680 GCF_052327205.1 Somniosus microcephalus
TAAGGCTTTTAATCTGCGATTTAATAATTTCAAAATACTGTTACTTGTTCCACATTTAAATTTTATGTAGTTTAAAATACTTCTAAAATTGAATATAATTCTGGTTAATATTTGGGATCCAGGGTGTAGTTAGTAATGCTTGAAGTCTTACGTTGCAGCTTCTGACCGCCTGTGTGAAGCAGAAACTCAGACATAGTTTGATGCTGAATCTTTGCTGGTTGTTCGAATGATGCCAATAAATCTGTATCCGTTTCTGTGACTTTTTCTTAATTAGGAAATGCCCCTAATTGATGAAACGCCGACTCCCTCCTACCTCTTCCCCCCCTCCCCCTCCTACCTCTTCCCCCCTCCCCCCTCTTCCCCCCTCCCTCTTCCCCCTCCCCCTCTTCCCCCTCCCCCTCCTACCTCTTCCCCCCTCCCCCTCCTACCTCTTACCCCCCTCCCCCTCCTACCTCTTCCCCCCTACCTCTTCCCCCCCTCCCCTCCCCCCTCCCCCTCTTCCCCCCTCCCCCTCCTACCTCTTCCCCCCTCCCCCTCCTCCCTCTTCCCCCCTCCCCCTCCTACCTCTTCCCCCTCCCCCTCCTACCTCTTCCCCCTCCCCCTCCTACCTCTTCCCCCCTCCCCCTCCTCTTCCCCCCTCCCCCTCCTACCTCTTCCCCCCTCCCCCTCCTACCTCTTCCCCCCTCCCCCTCTACCTCTTCCCCCTCCCCCTCTACCTCTTCCCCCTCCCTCCTCTTCCCCCCTCCCCTCCTACCTCTTCCCCCCTCCCCCTCCTACCTCTTCCCCCCTCCCCCTCCTACCTCTTCCCCCCCTCCCCCTCCTACCTCTTCCCCCCTCCCATCTCTTCCCCCTCCCATCTCTTCCCCCCTCCCCCTCCTACCTCTTCCCCCCTCCCCCTCCTACCTCTTCCCCCCTCCTACCCCTCCCCCTCCTACCTCTTCCCCCCCTCCCCCTTCCCCCCTCCCCTCCTACCTCTTCCCCCCCTCCCCCTCCTACCTCTTCCCCCCTCCCCCTCCTACCTCTTCCCCCCCTCCCCCTCCTACCTCTTCCCCCCCTCCCCCTCCTACCTCTTCCCCCCCTCCCCTCCTACCTCTTCCCCCTCCCCTCCTACCTCTTCCCCCTCCTACCTCTTCCCCCTCCCCCTCCTACCTCTTCCCCCCCTCCCCTCCTACCTCTTCCCCCCCTCCCCTCCTACCTCTTCCCCCCCTCCCCTCCTACCTCTTCCCCCCTCCCCTCTTACCTCTTGCCCCCTCCCCCTCCTACCTCTTTCCCCCCTCCCACCTCTTTCCCCCCTCCCCCTCCCACCTCTTTCCCCCTCCCCCTCCTACCTCTTCCCCCCTCCCCCTCCCCCCTCTTCCCCCTCCCCCTCTCAGCCCCTCCCCCTCTCAGCCCCTCCCCCTCCTACCTCTTCCCCCCTCTCACCCCCTCCCCCTCCTACCTCTTCCCCCCCTCCCCCTCTTTCCCCCCTCCCCCTCCCACCTCTTTCCCCCCTCCCCCTCCCACCTCTTTCCCCCCTCCCCCTCCCACCTCTTTCCCCCTCCCCCTCCTACCTCTTCCCCCCTCCCCCTCCCCCTCTCAGCCCCTCCCCCTCTCAGCCCCTCCCCCTCCTACCTCTTTCCCCCTCCCCCCTCTCACCCCCTCCCCCTCCTACCTCTTCCCCCCTCCCCTCCTACCTCTTTTCCCCCTCCCCCTCCCCCTCCCCCTCTCAGCCCCTCCCCCTCTCAGCCCCTCCCCCTCCTACCTCTTTCCCCCTCCCCCCTCTCACCCCCTCCCCCTCCTACCTCTTCCCCCCTCCCCTCCTACCTCTTTTCCCCCTCCCCCTCCTACCTCTTTTCCCCCCTCCCCCTCCTACCTCTTTCCCCCTCCCCCTCCTACCTCTTTCCCCCCCCACCTCTTCCCCCCTCCCCCTCCTACCTCTTCCCCCCCTCCCCCTCCTACCTCTTCCCCCCCTCCCCCTCCTACCTCTTCCCCCCCTCCCCCTCCTACCTCTTCCCCCCCTCCCCCTCCTACCTCTTCCCCCCTACCTCTTTCCCCCCCTCCCCTACCTCTTTCCCCCCTCCTCCCCCCCCGACCTCTTTCCCCCCTCCTCCCCCCTCCCCCTCCTACCTCTTTCCCCCCTCCTACCTCTTTCCCCCCTCCCCCTCCTACCTCTTTCCCCCCTCCCCCTCCTACCTCTTCCCCCCTCCCCCTCCTACCTCTTCCCCCCCCCCTCTTCCCCCCTCCCCCTCCTACCTCTTCCCCCCCTCCCCCTCCTACCTCTTCCCCCCTCCCCCTCCTACCTCTTCCCCCCCTCCCCCTCCTACCTCTTCCCCCCTACCTCTTTCCCCCCTCCCCCCTACCTCTTTCCCCCCCTCCCCCCTACCTCTTTCCCCCCCTCCCCCCTACCTCTTTCCCCCCTCCTCCCCCCCCCTTTCCCCCCCGACCTCTTTCCCCCCTCCTCCCCCCTCTTTCCACCCCTCCTCCTCCTCCTACCTCTTCCCCCCTCCCCCCTACCTCTTTCCCCCCTCCTCCCCCTCCCTCCCCTCCTCCCCTCCTCCTCCCCCTACCTCTTTTCCCCCTCCCCCTCCTACCTCTTTCCCCCCTCCTCCCCCCCCTTTCCCCCCGACCTCTTTCCCCCCTCCCCCCTCTTCCCCCCTCCCCCTCCTACCTCTTCCCCCCCTCCTCCCCCCCCTTTCCCCCCGACCTCTTTCCCCCCTCCCCCCCCCTCCCCCTCCTACCTCTTCCCCCCCTCCCCCCCTCCCCCTCCTACCTCTTCCCCCCTACCTCTTTCCCCCCCTCCCCCCTACCTCTTTCCCCCCTCCTCCCCCCCCTCCCCCCTACCTCTTTCCCCCCTCCTCCCCCCCCTCCCCCCTACCTCTTTCCCCCCTCCTCCCCCCCCTCCCCCCTACCTCTTTCCCCCCTCCTCCCCCCTACCTCTTTCCCCCCTCCTCCCCCCCCCTCCCCCCTACCTCTTTCCCCCCCTCCCCCCTACCTCTTTCCCCCCCTCCCCCCTACCTCTTTCCCCCCTCCTCCCCCCCCCCTCTTTCCCCCCTCCTCCCCCCCCTTTCCCCCCGACCTCTTTCCCCCCTCCTCCCCCCCGACCTCTTTCCCCCCTCCTCCCCCCTCTTTCCACCCCTCCTCCTCCTCCTACCTCTTCCCCCCTCCCCCCTACCTCTTTCCCCCCTCCTCCCCCTCCCTCCCCTCCTCCTCCCCCCTCTTTCCACCCCTCCTCCTCCTCCTACCTCTTCCCCCCTCCCCCCTACCTCTTTCCCCCCTCCTCCCCCTCCCTCCCCTCCTCCTCCCCCTACCTCTTTTCCCCCTCCCCCTCCTACCTCTTTCCCCCCTCCTCCCCCCCCCTTTCCCCCCCGACCTCTTTCCCCCCTCTTTCCACCCCTCCTCCTCCTCCTACCTCTTCCCCCCTCCCCCCTACCTCTTTCCCCCCTCCCCCCCTACCTCTTTCCCCCCTCCTCCCCCTCCTCCCCCCCTACCTCTTTCCCCCCTCTTTCCCCCCTCCTCCCCCTCCTCCCCCCCTACCTCTTTCCCCCCTCCTCCCCCTCCTCCCCTCCTACCTCTTTCCCCCCTCCCCCCCCCCTCCCCCCTCTTTCCCCCCTCCCCCTCCTACCTCTTTCCCCCCCCACCTCTTTCCCCCCCCACCTCTTCCCCCCTACCTCTTTCCCCCCCTCCCCCTACCTCTTTCCCCCCCTCCCCCTACCTCTTTCCCCCCCTCCCCCTACCTCTTTCCCCCCCGACCTCTTTCCCCCCTCCTCCCCCCTCTTTCCACCCCTCCTCCTCCTCCTACCTCTTCCCCCCTCCCCCCTACCTCTTTCCCTCCTCCTCCCTCCCCTCCCCCCTCTCCCCCTCCTCCTCCCTCTCACCACCTCCCTCTCACCACCTCCCTACCCCCTTCCTCCCCCCTCTCCCTCTCCCTCTCCCCTGCCCGAGCCCTCATCCCCCGCTCCAATCCCTCTTTCCACCCCGGGGCCCGGGCCTCGGCACCTGGATGAACGCGTTCCCTTGGACGCTTTTGGCGGCCTCGGCCGTCACCCTGATGCCGTTGGCCGAGGCGAACACCCGCAAAGACATGGCCCAGCCGAGTCCAGCGCCCCGGTCAGCTCGAGGTCCGCAGCCGCTGTTCGGCCGCAGGCCACAAAGCACCCGAGCCCAGCGCCGGCGATGGCTCCACGGAGCTCCGTGCCGACCCACGCACTGACATGGCCCCGCCCTCCCGAGCTGGCTTCAAGAGCGCCGATTGCGGCTAAGAGATGGCCGGCGGGCCCGGTTGCCGGGGTAAACCTTCCCGCTCTCCAAGCCCCGCCCAAGATCCGCACTCCCGAGAGCCCCGCCCGAGCCGAGCGGGGAACAGAGAGAGATGCCGCATCTCAGCTGCTCCTGCTGCGCGCGCACCCTTTACTAAGATGGCGGCGGTAGCGGCGCTCGGCTGAGGCCCGCCCCTCCAGCCTTCACAAAGATGGCGGCGATCGGGGGCCGCTTGTTGACTGGGGCCGGGAGGTGCCTAGCTCGGGCGTGGGTGCGGAGGAGAGGCCGAGGCTTCGAGGCCTACCTGGAAAAACGGGGAAAGGTAGGAAAATTAATGAGATTAGATAAAAGATTTAGAAAGTAATTAACTTTTTTTAAAAACAATATGTGTTTTAAAAGCAACGTTTTTTTTAAAGACGCAGAAAGCGGGAAAAAGAAAGGAAAAGTTTGGAATCAAGATGGCGGCGACTCACCTCGGTTCAGAACGATAAGGCCCACCCACACACGCACCGATTGGTCGACCGTCAGGTACGCTCTATAATTTTCGAGCGCATAGCCGGACAGACGCACACGTGAGGACAGACAGACAGATAGACAGACAGACAGGACGATCCGTTTATATATATAGATATATATTTAAAATATTAATCCTGTTTTGATTCTGCTTTTACCACTGTTTCTGGTAGTGAATTCCATGTCCTAACAGCCTTCTATATAAAAAATATTACCCCTAACCTACATAGTGCTTCATAAATATATTTGCAACAAAGTAGGTTCTCTATTGTTATCTCTAACCAAATAAAGTTAACTTTTTTCATTGGCACCTGTAGCGTCCTTGCATTCTAGTCCTGTAAAGAAATTATTGATGAATATTGCCACCCCTCATCCTATTTTTCCTAATTGTCCCTCCCTATCTCTGTAACCTCCTCCAGCCTTACAACTCTCAAATAACTCTGCGTTCCTCCAATTCTGGCCTCTTGTGCATCCCCGATTTCTTTCACCCCACAATTGGCAGATGTGCCTTTAGCTGTCTAGGCCCTAAACCTCGCTACCTCTCTCTCCTCCTTTAAGATGCTTCTTAAAACCTACCTCTTTAACCAAGCTTTTGGTCACTTGTCCTAATATTTCCTTCTGTGGCTCTGTGTCAAATTTTGTCTGATAATGCACCTGTGAAGTGCCTCAGGACGTTTTACTACGTTAAAGGTGCTATATAAATACAAGTTGTTGGATATTTTGTAACCAGGCTCGTATGCCTGCCTCGGTGAAAGCCGTGTTTTTGTTGATGCTATTATATCATACCTGCCCCCACATATTTGTGCCTCTAGGTTGAAATATAGAATTTACTGAGTTTTCACAAATTTGTTTAATAAAAACAGAATTTGAATTATTCAGTCATTGTAAATCAGTAGCCCGAATGTTATTGCGCTACATAGGATAACATCTCTATTATTATAAAACAGCAAATCCTCCAAGTCACCAAGATCAATGCCACAGGCGATTAACCAGCAAACAAGTACAAATGTGGTACTTGCCCCAATCACTCCTAATAAGCCTAAACTCCACATTCTCCTGGTCCTTTGCACTCTAGTGCCTCTGTTTCCTCAAGTTAGTGCCAGATGATTTCTTCTCCAATCCCCTCCGAAGTATTAAGCAAAATGTGGCAAATCACAAGATAATTAGGGATGAGAAAGGCCTACCTTAATTTATTTCACCAGGGAGATTCTGACCTCTATTTCTACTATCCAATTATTTCTTAAATAATCCCAAGATTTTTATCTCCATGACTCTATCTGGAAGTCTGTTCATACCACATCACCCGGTGACCCTGCACGTAAATGGAACCAGACCTACCATACTTGATAGAATGCATAGTAACTTGTTATATTTCTGACTTTTTCCAACATCATTTTCTCATACAAATGTCTTGACAGCAGTTCCCATAAGCAGACCATATCCTTCATTATCTAAAATCTGCATCTTTCTATTGTGCTAAAATACCATTGCCCAGTTCTAACAATTAGTTTTGATTGTGGTCAATTGCTTACTGGAGTTTGTGTAGGATTCCCACGACATGTCCTGTGTCTCAAAACATTGAAAATATCATGTGCTGAAGATTTTTTTTTCCAGAGCCACTTCGAAGTATTATTTCCAGCAATCAGTTCAAGCTTGCGGATCATACACAATTCACAAGGTGATGAGTTGACATTGGCCAAATCAATCCCAGAAAATCATATACAGTGGTTTATGTTTTGGTAAATTAGATTCACATGTAGCAAACCACAATTCTGTCTGAGAAGCTGCTGTGATTTCATGTCAGCAAAAGCAGTTGGCCATTGAAGATGTAAATGACCATTTTAAGCACATTGTTTTCCATCACCCTAGATCAAAAAAAAATCTTCCTCTGCTCTAAGGAGTTATGATAAATTTAAGGGGAGATATGGTAGATGTTCAGAATTATGAATATTTTTGATAGAGTAAAGAAGGAGAAACTGTTTCCAGTGGCAGAAGGGGTGGTGACCAGAGCACACAGATTTAAGGTGATTGGCAAAAGAACGAGAGGCGACATGAGGAAACACTGTTTTACACAGCGAGTTGTTGTGATCTAGAATGCACTGCCTGAAAGGGTGGTGGAAGCAGATTCAATAGTAACATACAAAAGGGAATTGGATAAATACTTGATGTGAAAAAAAATACAGGACTATGGGGAAAGAGCAGGGGAGTGGGATTAATTGAATAGCTCTACCAAAGAGCTGGCACAGGCACGATGGGCCAAATGGCCTCCTCCTGTGCTACATGATTCTATGATATGAACTAATCCTTGAGCAAAAGAAACTACTCATTCTGGCAGCCTCTGGCCATCTCTGATTTTCCATTTTGAACCTATGGAAGGAATAACATCCATTTTAAATCTGAGGTTGAATTGATTTAAAAGAATGTACAGTATAAATATACAAGTCTAACAAAACCATAAAGTCCAATTTCTGCGACACTTTTCAGGAAACTCCACAGCGAAAGTCATTATAAACAGATGAAGCTTCTATATGCATTTAGACAATCATGTCATGAGGAAACATTTTTTAATGCAGCTTGTTATTGTGATCTGGAATGCACTGCCTGAAAGGGTGGTGGAAGCAGATTCAATAGTAACATTCAAAAGGGAATTGGATAAATACGTGAAGTGAAAAAAATTACTGGGTTATGGGGAAAGAGCAGGGGAGTGGGATTAATTGAATAGCTCTACCAAAGAGCCAGCACAGACACGATGAGCCAAATGGCCGCCTCCTGTGCTGCATGATTCTATGACGATCACTTTTGCACCCTGAATACACCATCTTTCCATTATCTTGTAATGTGTATTTTATTTGTGTGTTTGTGTTGGGGGGGGGGTGGGGGAAGAGGGGGAGAAAAGATAAAAAGACTAACTTTGGCATTACAATGGTTTTTTTCAAATAGGCTCATTATAATTGAAATACAATGCAAGATAAAATAACAATGCTTTCGTAATTTCACTTTTCAATACATTTGATAGTGGACAATCACTTGAATAATACAAGCGATTTGAAAGCTGGGACTGTAAATAAAGTTCTTCAGTTTTCCCACTATTCTCCAAGCCTATGTCTTTTATAAGTGGACTCAATTAAATCATTATTCAGTTACTGTTTCAACCGCTGTTTTGTTTTTCTTGTTTTTGCAACTTTAAATAAAAGTGCTGTCTTGGCTTTAATAATAGTAGAAAACTCTTGCTGCTGCTGACATGGTGTGTAAAGTAATTGGTTGGCAAACCCATCGGGTGTTCATATCTCTGGGGTATTCTCAATCAAGCCTGATATTCTCATCAGGGGTTGAATGCACTACAGTCAGCTAAAAGGAGCATTGCATCTTCAAATCTGATTAATTCTGGAATAAGTTACATACGAGTGGGGGTCAAGTACAAAATCCTTTTTCGGTAAAGTATTATGTAGACCTAAAGAGTGAAACTTGAGGGGTTTATGAGCATCATACACCCCATCATACATTTAATTAAAACATCTAACTCCCAACTACAGTTAGTTTTGCTTACATTTTATATTTTTTATGCGTGTGTATGTTTATGTGTGTTTTGCAAATGAGGTTTCTTCCATTACTATTGTATGGGAGATACAGTAACCAGGTCAAAATACTCATTGTGGGCACTCTTAATGTTTGGAGGTACATCTTCGTACTGCTGTTAGAAGCTGTGTTTTGTGTAAGTTAATTTGCTCCTATACTAAAAGCTGACACCTGCTTTGTGACAAATACTGAACTAATCAATGTACTTCCCAGAAGTTAAAGCAAGAACTGCATTCTTCAAACTAAATCAAGTCCCTTGTGATGTACACTTCCAAGATTTTACTGTTAGATAACATTTTGAATGCCTTGGAAAGGAAAATCAGGGGGTTTCTTTAAAGGTGGCCTATCTGCAATGCTAGTTTTATGCCCGGCTGGCAAGTTTGAATCTACCCCATTGGATTGGCACTACTGCAAAAACACTGCTGTTCTAACAAGAACACTTCTTTATCTTAAATTTTCGTCTTCTGAAAAACTAAAGTGGAGAGAAGTGAGAAAATCTAACGAAAATTGAGTGGTCAGTTTGTAACGTTAGAGGACCTCATCTTTTCTGCTTTTTAGCTCTCATTTTTGAATTACTTGAAGACTTTTTGTGATTTTTAAAAATCCATGTAAATATTAAAGAGCAATTTAACTCAAAGATGAGGTAAGTCACCAATTGATCCAGTACAATTTTGTTACTATCAGTTCAGTGAAAGGAGGCGACTGCTGAATTGCACGTTCCTGCTGACACATAATACCAGAGTTCAAATTCTTCCCTTATACTTGAAATAAAGACTGGAACCAAATGCTTGGACAGATTAAAGCTTTTGCTGTTTGGTTGGGGTGGGGATGATAATTTCATAATTCATGTTGTTTCAGCATTGAACATGCCTGTGTTGGAATTGAAGAATTTAAAAACAGGTTGCTGACACAAAGTATTCTGACAAAAACCAATAAACATATAGGAGTAGGGTTTACACATTAAGGCTGAGATTTTCCTTACCTCGGCGGGCGATGTCGGTGGCGGGTCCCGACCCCACTGCTGGCTCCATCCCGCTCTGGAAAATGAACTTACCTTAATAGGGCTTGTTAAGCCCACCCAGCGCATTTCCCGGACCAATTAGAAGGAGCAGGTCTGGTGATGTCATTCATGACGTGTCTTGAGCCAGTTTCCTTAAAGGGACCATGGCCACCTTACTTTTGACATTTGTGCTGTCAGTGTTCTACAGCATTGAAGTGCTGCAAACACTGACAAGCACTGCACAGAGGTGCAGGGCTGCACCCAGGGTCACTGCCCTTCCCATGGGGGGGGAAGAGACCTCCCCAGGAGACTAACACAACCTGGTTGCAAATTGGACAGGAGGTCACAAGCAGGGATGTCATCAGGAGGACCTGGGTGCAGTGCCGCAAACCTTTCAATGATCTCATTAGATCACAAAACACTAGTACAAAGCCACACTCACCTTCATCCTCCTGTGCCTCTCATCACATCCCCATCACTCTGCCTTCCCTACCCCTGCACATCCTTACTCACACCAACTTACCTTGCACCTCCACCCATTCCTCTCTATCTACATTATCACTTCCCCATCTCAGTAGCCACCCCACACACTCACCCTCATCCGAGTCCAATCACACAAACTAACAACACACAAGAGTAGCCACTTGGGTGTTTTATCCAATGTTCATGTAAAGTTTCTGTTAATGTGCTGTCAAACATTGAAACCTTTATTTTCAACACTTTACATTCTTGGATCGATTTGTGTGCACCTTTGGAAGTGGCTTAGTGAGATGTATGAATCGTGAGATATAACGATACCCCCCTCAATGGTGGTGAGTGTGAAAGGAGTGGCTTGGACATTGTAGGGATGCTTTATGGTTGGTGTGGGATGGTGCCAACTTAGCGCAACATGTGGCAGCCAGGGTGTACAGCGTTAAGTGAAGTAAATCTGGCCATGGTGAGGCCATCCCTGGTCTCCCAGGCAGCAATGTGCTCGGGTGCTGATGCCATGTGTCCTGTGCAGCATCAGGTGATTGCGGAGAAGGTTGGTGTTGTTGTTGGTGCTGCTGGTATGCCTGGTGCTGCTGGTGTTGGGGCTGATCGTGGTCGAATTCTGAGGACCAAGGTGAGACAGTATAAAGGGCACCCATGCTGATGGGATAGATGGCAGGTGAAATTGAGATGACAGAAGCATTCTGTCAATGGTGAGAGAGTTCTTCCAATTAGGTAAGACTGGATAGAGAGTGGAAAGCCTGCAGAATCTGTGTTGGAAATGGACTGGGAAACAGCTTGTGGCTGAGGAAAGTGATGTTCTGTCAGGTGGGAGCTTTTACTGTACATTTGAAGCTGTCAAGTAATCAGCTGGAGCAATGGCCACCAAACTCTCGCCTCAGGTTGACAGCCATGGTCCCCGAACAGTGTGGTTCCCGTGGTCATGCAGTTAAAGTCAAAAGGTAAGTTAAAAAAGCCTGTTAAGCATTTGTCAACTAAATGCTAATGAGTTTAATTGGGTCCCGCCGCTGCCAGTCAGATCTGCTCAGTGTTGAAAGACCCGACATTGGGAAAGGTGCGTTGCGGCGGGTTGATACGGGTTCCCGACCCTCTGTCAACCCGCCACAACACGCCATTCCTGACCCGGTGTAAAAAAAAAACACTTTCCCACCTGACCCGCCACCGATCCCGCCCGCTAACCCCCTGAAAAATCTCGGCCTAAATAAATGATTTTAAAAAAATTGTTGAACCATATACATATAACACATTGGATGGCGTGTGTTACAAGGCAGTAACATTGACGGGTTGAGATATTCCAAAACATAATAATGTGTTACCAAATTGAGATGTGTTAAATTGTTGAAATATACTCCAACTTACATTGTACACAGTAGATACCAGTCAATTTTTAAGGCAATGGCTGTTTTATTGCTTTTTTTGGCAAGGTGTTTCTTAATGGTAAGTGATGTGGCAGCCAATGACTGTTGACTGATGCTGATCAAATTATGTGATTTAAACTGGTGATCTTTTGTTAATATGATTTAAATTGAAATAGTCCCTCATTTGATTTCATTGCACATTTACAGGGAAGTAACAATATCCTGTGTATTTGTAAGGTTTATCCATTTACCTACTCATTTAAAAATGTAATCCTAACTTGAAAGCTGAAAATTTGAACCTCACTCAAAATTTATGTACATGAAACTTCACGTAATAACATTTGTAAAATTGCATGGGTTTCTGACTGTCAGCTTAATTGGTTGAAATTATCAGCATGTGATGGCTATTTCTTTGGTTTCTGATTTGTATGTAAGCGGTTGCAGATTCTATAAAAACTGGAGTGATGTACCAATATTTGAATATAAGAGCAAAGTAAACAGTGTGCTGTATCATTAAAAGAAGACATCATGTCTAGATCAAAAACAGAACAGCCTTGTAATAATTGGTCATCAACATGAAACCAAGGCCTGAAATTCCCATGAAATTCAATAATCCTTAAGCATGCAAGTAGTGCCATTGGTCTGTAGAGTAAGCAATGGTAGCACCATTGTTCAAGAAGATAGAGGGGAGCTATGGACCAGTTAGTCTCAAGTCAGTTGGACCACAGATGGAGTCCGGTGTGTAGTTTTGGACACCTCTTTATAAAAGGACAATAAAGCCACAGAGAGCAGACAATGTAGATTCACCAGGATAATGACAGGAATGGTAAACTATAGTTATGATGAATAGAGATTTGCAATATTGGGACTATTTCCACAAGAGTAGAGAAGTCAAAAGATATTTAGAGTTTTTTTTAAATTATGAAGGGTTTTGATAGATTGAATAGGGAAAGTCTATTTTGTCTGGTTGGAGACAACGATGAGGAAGTCGTCAATTTAAAATTATCACCACGACAGTAAGGAGAGGGTTTAGGAAACATGTTGGAGCCTGGAACGCTTTGCTACAGGGGGTGGTTGAGGCAGAGGCCACTGCATCTTTTAAGGGAAAATTGGATGAATATTTGAAGCAGATGATGATACAGGGCTATGGGGAGAGCACGGGACAGTGAGATTGGTTTTAGCAAAAAGCCAGTGGACAAAATGGGCCAAATGACCTCTTTTGGTGCTGCAAACTGGCCTTGTTCTTTGAAGACCATGAAAGTCGCAAGAAATAGTATGGTATTAGAAGCAATATGTTGTCTCAAATCTACCAGAATTCTTTAGAGAAATTAATTTAAAGGAGATTGAACTGTCAGGTAAATATAATTTGCTTGTATTTTGCAAATTTACAGTGTGATGGATACTCATGTGTATCCTACATGGTCCAAGATACATGTCAAATAGGTCCCAGGTTTGATGCATACATATACCACAGGTTTGATTCATACATATACCACATCATGTTAGTTCCTACAACATCTGTATGAAAGAAAAAAATCTTCGTCCCATTTAACTTACTTTTAAAGCATATGAAAGAATTTGATTTTTTAAGTGCACTTTTTTTTGCCAATTTTCTTCCCTCCTCAGATGAGGGGGCACTTAGAGTTGTTTTTCTGGTTAGTCCCCAGTGCCACCTTTATTGGTTCAATCAAAAATAGGCGAAACCTATCTCTTTGAACATGCCTCTGGCCCCTCCTGAAACTTCGCCATGTTCAGTATTCTTCAGTCTTCAGTAAAATGCCTTGGAATGTCTGTTCGGTGAAATACATTATATAAGTTTAAGTTCTTGGTGGAGATCACCAAACTCGACACAGACTGGGAATCAAACCTGGGACTATTCTGGTATGCACGGCTCAATTAAATCCTGTGTTTACCAACTGAGTGCCGGGGAATGCCATTCACTATTTTGTGTGTAGTTTTTTAAATGAAAATCACGTTAACATCTCCTGTTCTGTTATAATGCTGTACACTAGATATTAATTCTTGGTTGCTTGGTGCTGAAAATGTGATGCCCATACATTGAGTTCAATAAGCCCTGCTGTTTACCATTGTCTATCTTTGATTGTGTTACTTTATGAATGCAAACATAAGAACATAAGAACATAAGAAATAGGAGCAGGAGTAGGCCAATCGGCCCCTCGAGCCTGCTCCGCCATTCAATAAGATCATGGCTGATCTGATCCTAACCGCCAGTCTACTATCACAGAACCATCTCCTGAATCGAACAGAATTAGACACACGAAACAGGAGCAGGATCAGGCTACACGGCCCCTGGGCCCGCTCCGCTACCCACAGGGCCATGAGCGATCCGCACCTAAACTCATGTCCAAATTCCTGCCCGCTCCCCGTAACCCTTAATTCCCTTTTCTTCTAGGAAACTGTCTATTTCTGTTTTAAATTTATGTAATGATGTAGCTTCGACAGCTTTTTGGGGCAGCATATTCCATGGACCTACCACCCTCTGAGTGAAGTAGTTCCTCCTCATCTCAGTTTTGAAAGAGCAGCCCCTTATTCTAAGACTATGCCCCCTAGTTCTAGTTTCACCCATCATCTGGAACATCCTCCCCGCATCCACCCGATCCAACCCCTTCACAATCTTATATGTTTCAATAAGATCGCCTCTCATTCTTCTGAACTCCAATGAGTAGAGTCCCAATCTACTCAACCTCTCCTCATATGTCCATCCCCTCATCCCCGGGATTAACCGAGTGAACCTTCTTTGTACTGACTCGAGAGCAAGTATGTCTTTTCTTAAGTATGGACACCAAAACTGTATGCAGTATTCCAGGTGCGGTCTCACCAATACCTTGTACAACTGAAGCAATACCTCCCTATTTTTATATTCTATCCCCCTAGCAATGAAAGCCAACATTCCATTGGCCTTCTTAATCACTTGCTGCACCTGCATACTAACCTTTTGAGTTTCGTGCACCAGGACCCCCAGATCCCTTTGTACTTCAGTACTTTCCAGTTTCTTGCCATTAAGATAATAACTTGCTCTACGATTTTTCCTGCCAAAGTGCATAACCTCACACTTTCCAGTATTGTATTCCATCTGCCAAGTCTCTGCCCACTTACTTAGCCTGTCTATGTCCCCTTGCAGGTTTTTTATGTCCTCCTCTCTCACTACTTTCCCTCCCATCTTAGTATCATCTGCAAACTTTGATATGTTACACTCGGTCCCCTCCTCCAAATCGTTAATATAGATTGTAAAGAGTTGGGGACCCAGCACTGACCCCTGCGGAACACCACTAGTTACTGATTGCCAGTCTGAGAATGAACCATTTATCCCAACTCTCTGCCTTCTGTTAGATAGCCAATCCTCTATCCATGCCAGAATATTACCCCCAATCCCGTGATTTTTTATCTTAAGCAATAATCTTTTGTGTGGCACCTTGTCAAATGCCTTTTGGAAGTCTAAATACACTACGTCCACTGGTTCACCTTTATCCACCCTGTATGTTACTTCCTCAAAGAACTCCAGCAAATTTGTCAAACATGACTTCCCCTTCATAAAACCATGCTGACTTTGTCTTATTAAACTATGATTATCCAAATGTCCTGTTACTGTCTCCTTAATAATGGACTCCAAAATTTTACCTACCACAGATGTTAGGCTAACCGGTCTATAGTTTCCAGCCTTCTGTCTACTGCCCTTTTTAAATAAGGGTGTTACATTAGCAGTTTTCCAGTCTGCTGGGACCTTTGCTGAGTCCAGGGAGTTTTGGAAGATTATTACCAATGCATCCACAATCCCTACCGCCACTTCCCTCAAGACCCTTGGATGTAAGCCATCAGGTCCAGGCGATTTATCCGCCTTGAGTCCCATTATTTTACCGAGTACCACTTCCTTAGTGATTTTGATCGTGTTTATCTCCTCCCCCCCTATAGCCCCCTGCTTGTCCAGTGTTGGGATATTCTTGGTGTCCTCTACTGTAAAGGCTGATACAAAATATTCATTCAGTGTTTTTGCCATCTCCATATTTCCCACCATTAATTTCCCGGTCTCATCCTCTAAGGGACCAACATTTACTTTAGCCACCCTTTTTCTTTTTATATAACTATAAAAACTCTTACTATCTGTTTTTATATTTTTTGCTAATTTACTTTCATAATCTATCTTCCCTTTCCTAATCAATCTTTTTGTTATTTTTTGCTGTCTTTTAAAGTTTTCCCAATCCTCTATCCTCCCACTAGATTTGGCTACCTTATATGCCCTTGTTTTTAGTCGAATACTATCCTTAATTTCTTTACTTAGCCACGGATGGCTGTCTTTTCTTTTACACCCTTTTCTTCTCAGTGGAATATACTTTTTTTGGAAGTTGTAAAATAACTCCTTAAAGGTACACCACTGATCATGTATCGTCTTACCCTTTAATCTATTTTCCCAATCCACTTTGCTCAATTCTGCTCTCATACCTTCATAGTCTCCTTTATTCAAGCTTAGCACGCTTGTTTGAGATACAACCTCCTCACCCTCTAATTGAACATGGAATTCAACCATGTTATGGTCACTCATTCCAAGGGGATCCTTTACTAGGACATTTTTAATTAATCCTGTCTCGTTACACAGGACCAGATCTAAGGTTGCTTGCCCCCTGGTCGGTTCAGTTACATACTGCTCAAGAAACCCATCCCTAATACACTCAATGAACTCATCCTCAAGGCAGCCCTGCCCAATTTGATTTGCCCAGTTAATATGATAGTTAAAATCCCCCATAATTATAGATGTTCCCTTATTACAAGCCTCAACTATTTCCTGATTGATACTCCGTCCAACCGAGTTGCAACTGTTCGGAGGCCTATAGACTACGCCCACTAGTGTTTTTTTCCCCTTATTATTCCTTATCTCCACCCAAACTGTTTCATTATCCTGATCTTTTGACCCAATATCATTTCTCTGTATTACAGTGATTCCTTCCTTTATTAACATAGCCACCCCACCTCCCCTTCCTTCCTGCCTGTCCTTCCTGATCGTTAAATAACCTGGTATGTTTAATTCCCAGGCATTGTCACCCTGCAGCCATGTTTCTGTAATGGCCACAAGATCATACCCATATGTAGCTATTTGTGCCATTAACTCATCTATTTTGTTACGAATGCTACGTGCATTCAGATAGAGAACTTTCAAATGTGTTTTTTGACACTTAGTTCCTGCTTTTGCCCTTTTTATTACTTTACCTTTTACTCCATACCTTCTGCCCCTTCCTGACACGCTCTGGTTTTTCATTTCCCCACTGCTACCTAAGTCTATGACCTTCTCTGTTGTCATTTTTATTATTTGCTCTCTAGGAACCGCCCACCCACCAGTCTGAATGCTATGTTTCCTTCCACAGAAGCTTGCCTGCCCATATTCCTGACTTTGATTTCAGTGGACATACTCATAGATTTTATCTTTTAAAAGTCTCATGCATGTAATTCTTATGAATTAATTCTTAAAAATGCATTTTATTTTCTGCTCTGATCCTTTCGTATTTTTCTCCTGTGGGTATTTTCCCCTACATCTCAAAGAAACTTTCATAGACTTCTACGTCCCTTAAGCGTCCATATGTAATGTGTAATAGGGGTCTAATCTGGGTTTTATTCTCCCTCTGCTATTTCTCTTCCCCTTTCCCTCTGTGGTGTCTGGCTTGGTGTCTGCTGGCTACTTCCTGGCTGAAATGAACATCCCATGCACATGGCGAATACCTGGCACCAGACATTGCTCACCAACTGGGCTACTGAACTGAACTTTAATATATTAGTACTTTCAGCAGGGAATGCAAAATTGCATTATTTTAGCATCTGGATGTGTGCCACAACTCTTTAAATAGTAACTTTGATCATTTCTTCACCCACAAACAATTAACAATTTCACAAGTACTTTAGCGGCTTCTGATGTTTCCTATAGCTCATCGACAATTTGATCTGCTAGGAGCAGATTGCTTTCTGTACACTTTGCTGAGTCAGTCACATGACATGCTATTTTAAGGTACATTCAATCAATATATATTTAATTAAATTCGTAGCAGCAAATTAAATCAAATGCAAGGCTTTTTGGGGGTAAATGGATATAGAATATATGTCGCTGATTTGTATTCTGCCACCAACAATGAATTGCTGCTGAGCAAATTACTCAGTTATTTATTTACCTGTAGCCTAAATCTACTATTATAGCAAGCAATTCTGACACATTTAAAGATAACTTACTTATCCAGAGTTTTGTGTAATACTTGCACATATGTTGTCGACTTTTCAGGCCCTCCCACTTGGCAGAAACGAGGCGGTAGTGATCTGAAAATGGAGTGTAAGGACTTACAGCCCATTGCCATCATCATGGCGGCTGCTGCCATTTTTTCTGGGGCCCTCCGAGTAGGCGGCCTAAGCAGCCGCCCGAAAAGGGGCGCGGCTGAGTAAAATATTTAAATCGGGGTCCTATGATGTCAATAGGACCGCAATGCAATTTTGGGGGCTGAACTGGGTGCAATGTGCGCTCTGCACCCTCCGGTTAGTATCAGCAGGTGGCTCCACAAACCCATCTCTGGCTGCTTTCACTCCGGCTCCCCAACCCTCCTGCAGATGTGGGCTCTTCCCAGGAACCTACCTTCCTTCAGCCGAGGCCGGCTAGGCCGCCTGACGCTTGGTTTCGCAGCCTGCTCACCTCATGCAAATGGGGTCCGGTCCTCAAAATGGATTGGGCCTCCCTGCGGGACTACTGGGCGGCTGGCTGGCACTTTCTGCCGACTAGCCGCCTTGATTCCACTGTGGGCGAAAATCTACCTCAATGTGTTGCACACAGGAGGCCAAGACCAAGTGTAGTCTTTATGTGAAGAGAGGCTAGAAAGCATGGAAAATTGGACGAGGCTAGGCAGATATAATTCAATCCCCATTTTAAAGTGAGACATTCTGTCCTTATTTTTATGTAATATGCCAACTTTTTCCATAATACATACCAATGCCCACATTTATAATGGAAGCTGTCTATGTAAAGTTATCACACTGTAATTACACACATCATCTTGGAGCCGCTGCATTGCTACCACTCTCAGGAGGGTATAATTACAGTGTGACAAGTTTACATAGGCAGTTTCCAGAGGAATTTGTAAAGGAAATAAAATGTATGATGTAATGTATATACCTTTAAGGGGGGAACTATCTTTTACAGCTCATGTATACTGCAGTACCGGCAGTGACCACACCTGCATATAGTACTGCGTAGTAATCTGTACAGATCAGTTCCAGTGTGAGCCACGTTGAGTAAACACCTGTTGTACCGTTCTCCTGCAGTCTATGTCTTATTATACACACACAACATTGGCGACAAGGCAAGTTCGAACCTACCTGCAACTCTGCATCACCTCCCGGGGATTCGTTCCTGGAGATCAGTGGATTGGAGGTCAAGGCCAGAGACTCAGGCGTCGACCACGGGCAACCGCCCAGTCATCCAGCAGAGACTCGAGAATTGCGGGGGAGGCTGTCGAGAGCCAGGCTTGGCTTTCCAGTCGAGGTGGTCCAGTGAAACGGGCTGGCAACAGGTAGTGCGCAGACCCTTCCCGGACAGCGGCGGGCTAGAGCCCGACCGAGCGGCACAGCAAAGGGCTGAGCAGCGTCGACGGGGGAGAGAGAGGGCAGAGCGCACAGGGCGCAGCCAGTGTTCAGGGGCCAAGCAGCGTCAAAGAGAGGGAGAGAGAGACGCGCAGAAACCCGCGAGGCGCCGCCATTGCCACGAGGACCGCCGAGAGCGACGTTGGCAGCAGCGGGGGAGGAAGGAAAGCGCGGGAGACGCCATTTTAAGCCATTGGGAGACGCCATTTTAAACCACACCCAAAATGCCGAAGAGTGGCAGTATCACCGCATTTGACAATGAAGTCAAAGATTGGACTACATATGTCGAATGAATAGGGGTGTACTGCAAGGCAAATGAGGTGTCAGCTGACAAGAAAGCGTCGATATTGTTAAATTTAATGGGTGCAAAGACGTATGGTTTATTACGAAATCTAGTAACCCCAACGAAGCCAACGGAAAAGAGTTTTGAAGACATAGTAACGATTCCACAGGAACATTTAAACCCCACACCGCTGCTGATAGCAGAAAGATTCAAGTTTCACAAACGGAACCAGCATAAGGATGAAAGCAATGCTGATTATTTAACAGAACTGCGCAAACTATCGAAACACTGCCAGTTTGGAGCGGGACTGGCAGATACCTTAAGGGACAAGTTTGTGTGTGGGCTTCAAAGTGAAGGAACCCAGAAACGGCTTTTATCTGAAAAGGACCTTACGCTGGAAAAGGCTTTCAGCATTGCGGTATCATATGAAGCAGCAGCACGGGGCGCTGCAGAGATACAACAGAGACCGCAAGAATATGGCACAAACGAAATGTCATATGGAACAGAGAAGTGCTATCGCTGCGGCAGAACAACACATGACCAGAATGATTGCTGGTTCAAAGACAAAGTGTGCAGACAGTGTGGAAAAGTAGGACACATAGCACGAGTCTGCAAGTCGGGAAAGAAAACCAGCAATAAGAAACCTACGAAAGAAAAGTACAAGAAGGTACATAAGATGACGGAGAATAGTTCAGACGAACAAAAGAGTGATAACGACTCCGAAAGCAGGGAACTGAGTTGTCTGAAACTACATAATGTGATCACAACGGAGGATCACCGAACCATTTGGGTCACCCTCAAGATAGCAGGAGTCCAGGTAAAGATGGAATTAGACACAGGATCAGCCCTAACAGTCATAAACCGATGGGACTACGAGCGGCTATTCTCACACATACCCTTGAGAGACACAAAAATTATTTTGAAGACGTACACGGGGCAAAAAGTCTACCCCAAAGGAAAAATAAGGGTGACCGTTATATATAACGGTAAGGAAACACCAAAACTAGACCTGTATGTATTGCAAGATGGAGGACCACCATTCCTGGGACGTGAATGGATCCGGAAAATACAACTGGATTGGCATTCCATACAGGCACTGACTGTGGCTGACAAAAAGGATGACGACGTCACACCTGGGCGACTGTCAAAGATCCTAACTGACGCGAAAGAAGTGTTCCAGCAAGGACTCGGAGCACTAAAAGGCATGACAGCGATGATTAAAATTGAAGAAAACGCAAGCCCAAAATTTTTTTAAGGCCAGACCGGTACCTTATGCGATCCGCCCAGCCGTTGAAGCAGAGCTGGAGAGTCTGGAACGTTCAGGTGTACTGTCCAAGGTAGACTGGAGCAAGTGGGCTACACCCATCGTCCCTGTGATGAAAAAGTCGTTGAGCAGCACGCCTGGGGAACCAAGGAAGGTTCGCATCTGTGGGGACTTTAAGGTAACAGTGAACCCGGTCCTTCACACCGTACAATATCCACTTCCGCGGATTGAAGATATTTTTGCCTCGCTATCTGGAGGGAAACGCTTCACTAAGATTGATCTGGCCCAGGCGTATCTGCAAATGGAGGTAGAAGAAGCATCAAAAAAATACCTCACAATCAACACCCATAAAGGTCTCTACCAATACAACCGGCTGGTATTCGGGGTAGCATCAGCTCCGGCTATTTGGCAGAGGGCAATGGAACAAGTCCTGCAAGGGATCCCAGGGACCCAGTGTTATTTGGACGACATCCTGGTCATGGGCAAAAATGACAGTGATCACCTTGCCAACCTGGAGCAGGTGCTCACTAGATTGCAGGAATATGGGCTCCGAGCTAACCGCCCCAAATGCGAGTTTTTTAGAAAACAGATCTCGTATTGTGGCCACGTTATCGATAAAGAGGGGTTACATAAGTCCCCAGAGAAGACTGAGGCAGTAGTCAAGGCTCCAGCACCGGAAAATGTGTCACAACTGAGGTCGTTCCTCGGGCTGGTAAACTACTACCATAAGTTCTTGCCAAATTTGTCTGCAATACTACACCCACTGAACACCCTACTGCAAACTGGGGTGCCATGGAAGTGGAGTGATGAATGTAGACGAGCTTTCCAGAAGAGCAAAACACTAATCACATCGAAAGAGGTATTGGCCCATTACAACCCGGCATTACCAATTCGGTTGGCATGTGATGCGTCACCCTACGGCATTGGAGCGGTGCTGTCGCACAAATTCTCGGACGGCTCAGAGAGGCCAATAGCCTTTGCGTCACGATCACTAACCTCAGCCGAGCGTAACTATGCCCAGATTGACAGGGAGGCCCTCAGCCTAGTGTGGGGAGTGAAAAAGTTCAATCACTATCTGCACGGGCAGAAATTCACCTTGCTGACTGATCACCAGCCTCTTGTCTCCATTTTTAATCCGAAGAAGGGCGTTCCGGTGATGACTGTGCAACGACTATAAAGATGGTCACTTTTTCTAGGGGCGCACCACTATGAGATTGAATATAAGGGCACGAAACAGCATGGAAATGCTGATGGGCTATCACGCCTGCCACTGCCTACTGCGGAGGAAGCACCAGCAGTGGATCCTGTCAAAATATTCCATTCGACTATAGTTGAATACCTACCAGTAACAACGCTTGTATCGAAAAGGAAACCCGAAATGACCCGACACTGTCTCGGGTATATGATTTGACGGTGAAGGGATGGCCAGCACATGGCGACTCACTGTTGCCAGCATTCTCGACAAGGAGAGAACAGCTGTCAGTGTGCCGGGGGACCTTGATGTGTGGATCCCGAGTGGTAATTCCACCCAAGTTAAGGGATAGAGTGCTCAATGAGCTTCATGAGGGTCATCTGGGAGGGGTAAAAATGAAAAGCCTAGCCAGGGCTTATGTGTGGTGGCTGGGAATCGATAAACAAATCGAGGACCTGACCAAGAGCTGCTCAGGATGCCAGAAAGTCCAAAATACACCACCACAGGCCCCTTTACACCCATGGGAGTGGCCCTCATCTCCATGGCAACGGGTGCATATTGATTTTGCTGGTCCATTCATGGACTCAATGTTTTTAATAGCCGTGGATGCGCACTCGAAATAGCCTGAGGTCATCAAAATGTCCTCCACCACCACGGAGAAAACTATTGCAGTCCTACGGACCATTTTTGCCAGGAATGGCTTGCCAGAACAGATTTGCTCCGACAACGGACCACAGTTTGTGTCCGAAGAGTTCCGGAGGTTCTTGAAAAAGAATGGGGTAAGGCAATACACATCCGCCCCGTATCATCCAGCCACAAATGGATTGGCTGAGAGGTTCGTACAAACCTTTAAGAAGGCAATAAAGGCTATGTACAATGACAACATTCCGCTGCAGCACAACGTGGACAATTTCCTGTTCGCCTACCAGAATGCGACACATGCAGTCACCAACCAGGCCCCGGCCATGATGTTCTTTAACCGAAGGTCAAGATCTCGCCTGGATTTGCTCAGACCAAACGTACGAAGAGATGTTGAGAGTAAGCAATTCCAGCACATCCATGAGAAGCCAACAAGGAGCTTCAATGTAGGGCAACCAGTCTTGGCCCGCGACTACCGAACAGAAAAATGGCAGCCAGGAACGATATGCACACGGCAGGGCCCACAAATGTACACAGTGGACGTTGGGGAGAGCATCGTGAGACGCCATGCTGACCAGATCCAAGAGTCACAGGAACAAGTCAACCCCATGCCTCGCCCATACGTACCTGGTGATGAACCCGACGTACAGGTCGCATCTACCCCAGAAACAGTAGCATCGGAAGCTGATGAACCAACCGACGACAGGGGGCCAGAATCGCCTCCGCACCAAGAGCAAGACACTCGGGAAAGGCGCTATCCAGAAAGGATCAGGAAGCCTCCCCAAAGACTGAATATATAAATAGACTATTTTCAGCTAATGTTGCATGTTAAAAGTGTTAATTGTAATTAGTTTGATATTTAATTGTTAAATGAGTGTTATGGTACTGTTAATCTAAAAGGGGAGGAATTGTAATGTATATACCTTTAAGGGGGGAACTATCTTTTACAGCTCATGTATACTGCAGTATCGGCAGTGACCACACCTGTATATAGCACTGAGTAGTAATCTGTACAGATCAGTTCCAGAGTGAGCCACGTTGAGTAAACACCTGTTGTACCGTTCTCCTGCAGTCTGTGTCTTATTATACATGGACACAACATATGACATCTGCATGCTCTGATTCAATTACCCCTTCTCTCTAACTCTGCTTCACCTGAAGATTATACTTGGTCTTAATTCCTAGAATGCAACTCCATGGGAGATTGACTTGTGTTTATTTATCTATAATCCATATCTATAATATTTGGACAGATAATGTATTGTTTATGTCCATAAGTGCAATAACTCAAACCTTTTTAGATTTCTAATACTGCTCTGAATGGAATGAATATGGTGTAAATTTAATTCTGAAGTGAAATTTATCACTTAAGCTTCTCGTGCTCATGTAAGAACTCACCTGAACCTTCACTTCAACCCTCCCCCTGCCCCATAATCTAATGCTGTGGGTTTCCTACTGGTGTAATTTTGACATCTGGGCTGTGACAAGACTGGCCTGATTTGCAACTGGTCAACTTT
Source organism: Somniosus microcephalus (assembly GCF_052327205.1). Taxonomy (NCBI): domain Eukaryota; kingdom Metazoa; phylum Chordata; class Chondrichthyes; order Squaliformes; family Somniosidae; genus Somniosus; species Somniosus microcephalus. The sequence continues at coordinate 216,550,003 of NC_140990.1, forward strand.
TGTCCACACCCTCCTTCAATCCAATTCCAGACCTGTGGTTATCCAAGCTGAGAACCTCCTTCGCCTGGTTAGAGTTCCTCCACATGCAAATGAAGCTTTTGAGTTTAGTCGATCGTACAAGGTAAGTCAGTACAAGGTAGACAACTGAGATGATCTTTTTTTCCCACATTTAGACACGACAAACACATATCATTCTTTAACATATCATAGTAAAAGATCAAACTTAACATGAAATCCTTATATATTTCGACCTGGAATATCCAAGGTCTACGCTCTTCGGTGCTCGACGTGAAGAGTAGGACCCCAGAGTTCATAGATGAAACTAAAGATCTAGATATTATCATTTTACAGGAAACTTGGTATAAAAGAAAAGGACACACTGGCCGTCCCCAAGGTTACACAGAGCTGGTGGTCCCCTCCAATAAATTACCAGGAGTAACCCAAGGCAGAGACTCCGGAGGCATACTGATTTGGTTTAAAACAGAGCTTAAGAATTGCATCAAATTTATAAAAAAGGACGAAAACCACATGTGGCTCAAAATTGAGAGGGGGATTATCTCTAACACCCAAGATGTTTTCATTTGCGCACTCTATATCCCCCCAATGGAATCCCCATACTTTAAAGAGGACACCTTCTCCAACATTGAGGGGGAAATTATCCAATACCAGGCCCAGGGGAACGTGCTGATCTGTGGTGACCTCAATTCAAGAACTGGCGAAGAACCAGACTTCACCAATAATCAGGGAAACAATTACATATTCGGGAATAACCACTTCGATATCCCTTCCCTTCCATACAGGCATAACTGCGACAAGCAGACACATACCAACGGAAAACAGCTCCTGCAGCTCTGTCGAAGCCTGGGTCTGTACATTGTCAATGGTAGGTTCATAGGAGACCTCCTAGGAAGATCGACCTATTGCTCACCTCTTGGCTGCAGCACCGTAGACTATGGCCTAGAAATTCGGTGGGGTTAGCGCCCAATTAGAGGCGTTAGAGGGCCTTGCGCCGGAATTATAGCCACGATCGAAATTGCGTTGGGCCCTACCATCGGCGTTAGCCGGTAGCGCTGCGCCGGCACCGATGACGTCATCGGTGTGCGCAGCGTCCCGGTTGCCGTGGTAACGCGGCCGGACGCCCAAATTCAGTTGCGGCCACCTCGCCCGTGGCAGCCGCAACCAACGATTGTTCAACGGGATGTTGCAGCACGTAGCGCCGGCGCATTAAGGTGGAGCGGCGGCCGGCCGCTTTCCCGGCGGCCGCCTGCCCGCACCTCCCTCCCCGGACTCCTCCACCACCCCCCCGCAGCACTGATGTGTGTGGCCCGCGAGCCCGGCACTTCTCCGAGGTGCCGGGCTCATTTGTCGGGCGAATTGACCGGTCAGCGGTCGGCTGCAGGCAGCTCCTCCTTAACAGAAGGAGGAGGCCTGCAGTACCCCAGCCTGCCGCACCGCATCGGGTGCCGCAGCGGGGGATTAGCGCCGCAAACCTGCATTCAGCGCCCATAGCGAGGCGCTGAAACCCTCCATTGGCGCCCGCAGCCGTCTGGGCGCGGGGCAGCTGAATTTTTGGCGGGCGCAGCGGCAATTATCGCGGGCGCAAAATTTCGGGCGCAAAAGCCCTGGCGGCGGCAAACCTAATTTCTAGGCCTATGTGATTACGGATTTGGACCCATCCTCTTTCAGAGCATTCACAGTCAAACCACAAACAACACTGTCAGATCACAGTCAAATTACTATGTATCTTAAAAAGACAGAAACAAACAACACAGAAACACAACCCAGTAAACTGTACAACACCAAAAAATCGTACAGATGGGCCAAAAACGACACGGAAAAATACCAGAAAGCAATTAGCAATGAATCAACTCAAGCTCTCTTGGACACCTTTCTGGATAACATATACACTCACAATAAAGAAGGCGTAAACTGGGCAGTGAATAACCTAAACAATATTTTTGATAATTTGGCAACAAGGTCAAACTTGAAAGCTCGCAAGAACAAACCCAAAACAAAAAACTATGAAAAATGGTTTGACCCAGATTGCCATAACATGAGGAAAAAACTTAGAAAAATATCAAACCAAAAACACAGACATCCAGAAAACGAGGAATTACGCCTTACTTATTGTCAGACACTAACACAATACAGAAACACACTCAGAACCAAAAAAGAGCAATATATTAAGAACACACTCAGCTCCATTGAGGAATCCATTGATTCCAATTGTTTCTGGGACAACTGGAATACACTACACAAAAAACAACACGACGAATTGGCCATTCAAAATGGAGACACATGGGAAAACCACTTTGAAAAATTATACCAGAAAAACACACTAAGGCCAGAGCAATACCAAATATGCAAAAAACTGGAAAAGCTAGAAATGGCCATAAAAGATAACCAAAACCCGCTAGACTCCATAATATTAGAAAAATAACTTTTTGAAAAACTCAAGGACCTGCGACCAGGAAAAGCTTGCAGGGCAGACGGCATACTAAGCGAGATGATTAAACACACAGATGATAAAATGAAACTGGCTATCCTAAAACTCTTCAACTTGGTTCTGAGTGTCGGTTACTTCCCTGATATCTGGAACAAAGGACTCATAACGCCCATATACAAAAGTGGGGACAAAGCCGACCCAAATAACTATCGAGGCATCTGTGTAAACAGTAACCTGGGGAAGGTATTCTGTAGTATCATAAACAAAAGACTTATAAACTTCCTTGAGGAGCACAATGTCTTGAGTAAAAGCCAAATTGGATTCCTGCCAAACTATAGAACATCAGATCATATCTTCACCCTACAGACCCTAATTGACAAACACGCTCATCAAAACAAAAGCAAAATCTACGCATGCTTTATAGATTTCCAGAAGGCTTTCGATTCCATCTGGCATGACGGTTTATTCCTGAAACTTATCGAAAGCGGGGTAGGGGGAAAAACATATGATGTAATTAAATCAATGTATACAAACAACAAATGTGCAGTTAAAATTGGAGACAAACAAACAAAATACTTCCCACAGGGGCGGGGGGTGACGCAGGGCTCGCCAATCTCACCGACACTCTTTAATATTTACATAAATGAATTGGCAAAACTACTTGAACAATCTACAGCACTCGGCCTCACCCTATATGACTCCAAGGTTAAATTCCTCCTCTATGCAGACGACCTGGTTCTGCTGTCACCAACTAAGGAGGGTCGACAGCAGAACCTGGATCTGCTGGAGTCGTACTGCCAGACTTGGGCCCTGACAATAAATCCCCAAAAAACCAAAGTCCTTGTGTTCCAGCAAAGATCCAGACATCAGGGACCCAAAATAAATTTCACACTAGGAACAACCAAAATTGAACAAACCACTAACTACACATACTTGGGCTTAAAAATCAGTTCTACGGGAAATTTCAAACTGGCTGTGAATGAACTGAAAGAGAAAGCAAGAAGGGCTTTCTATGCCATTAAAAAATCAATCCAAATAGAAATCCCAATTAGCATTTGGCTCAAAATTTTCAAATCAGTAATTGAACCAATTGCACTCTATGGCAGTGACGTGTGGGGACCGCTAACACAACAAGAATTTACAAAATGGGACAAACACCCAATTGAGATCCTACATGCAGAATCCTGTAAAAGTATCCTCCGGACTCAAAGGAAAACCGTAAACAATGCATGCAGGGCAGAACTAGGCCAATATCCATTAATAATCACTATCCAAAAAAGAGCCACCAAATTTTGGAAACACCTAGAAATGAGCAACCCCCAATGCTATCATTACGAAGCCCTGAAATGCCAAGAGAGGACCATAAAGAAGAATACCCTCAGTCAACTAGTCCTGGGACTCAGTGAAGTAACTACTAACACTACTAACAATAACCAGCCCCAGGACAGTGACAGCATAACACAAAGAATTCGACCCAACACAATTGTTGCTAAGCAAAAGGAAAAATATCTGTCATATTGGGCAGAAACAACAAAAACCCAAAGCAAACTCAATTGCTACTTGGCCCTAAACAGACAATACAACATGGCTGATTACCTGACCATGGTAAAGGATAGCAAACTGAGAAAAACTTTGACAATGTACAGACTTAGTGAACATAACCTGGCGATCGAAAAAGGTAGACACAGGCAGACCCGGCTACCAAGAGAGGACAGGATACGCTCTCACTGCAGTCGGGGAGTGGTGGAGACAGAGATGCACTTCCTCACAGCTTGTAGAAAATATCAGGGCATAAGGGAGAATTTCTAGCCAAAATTCACAAAAATATGCCCGGAATTCAGAAATTTGAATGACGACCAAAAACTCCCATACCTACTAGGGGAAGAGAGAAATTGCGTAACACTAGCGGCACACTATGTTACAGCTTGCCATAAACAGAGGGACAACCACTAAATATAAGAAAAGAGTATATATAAATTATATGAAAGTATATTTATACACTCGGATATATCTGTTTATACACTGTATGGATAGATCTGTATTTTTGTGAACAAACATGAATTTTTTTTGATGCTTTGGCAACATAAGATGTAACTTGTCATGCCAATAAAGCAATTTGAATTGAATTGAATTGAATTGATTCTATGAAGACTTGCACTTCACCAGATTGCAAAGTGCTCTGTAATGTCAAGCTATGATAAGGTTCTAAATGAATGCAAGTTTGTTCATATTTTTAATACTATAGTAGAAATGTTCTCTTTAAACTTGCCAGTATAAATTAAATTTGATGACACTAATGGACCTAAAACTGAGTTTCAAACCCCACATCCTATCCATCACAAAACCCACTTATTTCCACCTTTACAACATCATCCACCTCCATCTGCACTTCATCCCCCACTCCTATTGAAACATTTATCCAAGCTTTAACAATCTTTAAACTTGATTTCCTCAACTCCCTGCTTATCGACCTCATAACTCTCCACTACCTGCATCTTGTTCCACTCACCCATCACATTGACTGAGCTACACTGGCTTCCTGTCTCTAAAATATTGAATATCAAATCCTCATCAGGAAAATCTATTCACCATCTTGTCCGACGCACCTCTGCAACCTCCTCTAGCTTTATGTCTCCTCCCATGCCCTCCAGTTTGCTGACTCTGGCCTTCTATGCAATCTCCCTCCCTCCACTCCACCACTAGTGGCAGAGCCTTCAGCTGTTTAAACCCTATCCATCTTTAAAAATGCTCACAAACTCAATCTCTCTTGATGATGACTTTGGTCACCTCTCAATTCAAAAGATTTGCTGTCCATTCCTTTGCTCATCTCTAAAATGCCATGGCATTTTTTTTAACAATAAAGATGTTGCATAAATACTTGTTTAAAGTTGAGATAATGAAACTCCTTAAAATTCCAAAAGATTGTTACGCTTGAAATATGGTTACATTGTCTAGAAATCTGACATCATCTGCTATTTGCATATGAGGTTCATTTTACATAAAAAGGCATAGCTAACGAGGCCAGATCACAATACTGAACTGACCAAATAATAGACGAGGGTTATTTATAACAAAGTGTTGAGAGATGTCATGATCTTAATTAGATTTAATACATTATCTATTTTGGTTATGCAAATTTAAGTCTGGAAACTGGGTTTTAGAGCAATAAAGCAGTGCCTGAAACAGTCTGGTGATGCCGTTCGATATGCAGCATTCCTGTGCTTCCAGTGGCCATTTGAAATATAGTTGCAAAATGCACAAAAATAGTGGTCGAAATGCATATTTATTTTATTTTCAATTCACTGTTTTACTTGTTTTTCCCAGTTATGTACCCTAGTATCTCCTGCTACCAAACTTCAATGTGGCGAGGTGCTAAAGGTCGAGCAATTTCACCAGCTTCCCTGCCACCCCCCTCCCTTCCCTATGCTCCCTCCCTCCCTCCCTCCCCTCCCTCCCTTCCCTCCCTTCCCCTCCACTCCCTTCCCTCCCTTCCCTCCCCTCCCTCCCTCCCTTCCCTCCCGTCCCATCTCCCCCCCTCCCCCTTCCCCCCTCCCCTCCTTCCCTTCCCTCCTCCCTCCCTTCCTCCCCTCCCCCCTCCTCCCACTTCCCTCCCCTCCCCCCTCCCCTCCCCCTTCCCTCCCACCCTTCCCTCCCCTCCCCTCCCCCCTCCCCTCCCTCCCTTCCCTCCCTCCCTTCTCCCCCTCCCTTCCCTCCCCTCCCTCCCCCCTCCCCTCCCTTCCGTCCCCTCCCTCCCTCCCTCCCTTTCCCTCCCTCCCCCCTCCCTTCCACCCTCCCTCCCTCCCTTCCCCCCTTCCTCTCTTCCCTCCCCCCTCCCTTCCCTTCCCCTCCCCTCCCTCCCTTCCCCTCCTTCCCTCCCCCTCCCTCCCTCCCTTCCCCCTCCCCTCCCTCCCTCCCTTCCCCCTCCCCTCCCACCCTTCCCCTCCCTCTCTCCCCCTCCCATCCCTCCCTTCCCTCCCCTCCCTCCCTTCCCCTCCCCTCCCTCCTTCCCCTCCCCACCCTCCCTTCCCTTCCCCTCCCTTCCCCTCCCTCCCTTCCCTTCCCTCCCTCCCTTCCCTTCCCCTCCCTCCCTTCCTTTCCCTTCCCTCCCTTCCTTTTCCCTTCCTCCCTTCCCTTCCCCTCCCTTCCCTTCCCTCCCTCCCTTCACTTCCCCTCCCTCCCTTCCTCCCCCCTCCCTGCCTCCCCCCCTCCCTTCCCTTCCCCCTCCCTCCCCTTCCCCCTCCCTCCCCTTCCCTTCACCCCCCTTCCCCTCCCTCCCTTCCCCTCCCTCCCTTCCCTTCCCTCCCTTCCTCCCTTCCCTTCCCCTCCCTCCCCTTCCCCTCCCTCCCTCCCCTTCCCCTCCCTCCCCTTCCCCTTCCTCCCCTTCCCCTCCCCCCCCCTTCCCTTCCCCTCCCTCCCTTCCCCTCCCTCAATTCCCTTCCCTCCCTTTCCCCTCCCTCCCTTTCCCTTCCCCTCCCTCCCTTTCCCTTCCCCTCCCTCCCTTCCCTCCCCTCCCTTCCCTCCCCCTCCCCTCCCCTCCCTTCCCTCCCCTCCCCTCCCCTCCCTTCCCTCCCCCTCCCCTCCCCTCCCCTCCCTCCCCTCCCCACCCGCCCTTCCCTCCCCTCCCCTCCCTTCCCTCCCCTCCCCCTCCATCCCCTCCCTCCCCCTCCCTCCCTCCCTTCCCCTCCCCTCCCTCCTTCCCCTCCCCACCCTCCCTTCCCTTCCCCTCCCTCCCTTCCCTTCCCTTCCCTTCCCCTCCCTCCCCTTCCCCTCCCTTCCCTTCCCCTCCCTCCCTTCCTTTCCCTTCCCTCCCTTCCTTTTCCCTTCCTCCCTTCCCTTCCCCTCCCTCCACCCCTCCCTTCCCTTCCCCCTCCCTCCCCTTCCCCCTCCCTCCCCTTCCCCTCCCTCCCCTTCCCCTCCCTCCCTTCCTCCCTTCCCTTCCCCTCCCTCCCCTTCCCCTCCCTCCCCTTCCCCTCCCTCCCCCTTCCCCTCCCTCCCCTCCCCTCCCTCCCCTTCCCTTCCCTTCCCCTCCCTCCCTTCCCCTCCCTTCGCTTCCCCTCCCCCTTCCCCTCCCTCCCCTTCCCCTCCCTCCCTTCCCCTCCCTCCCTTCCCTTCCCTCCCTTTCCCCTCCCTCCCTTACCCTTCCCCTCCCTCCCTTTCCCTTCCCCTCCCTCCCTTTCCCTCCCTTTCCCTCCCTTCCCTCCCCCTCCCCTCCCCTCCCCTCCCTTCCTCCCC
>NC_140990.1:216558180-217007136 GCF_052327205.1 Somniosus microcephalus
GACTAACCTAATAAAAGGCAAATGTAGGAGTGATGTCACAAGGTTCTTTACACAGTGCGATCAGCGTATGCAATGGACTTCCAGGCAGAGTAGTGAAGGTAAAAATCTTGGCATTATTGAAGAAACAATTGAATGAAATTATGGGGGGACCAGAGAGTGTTTTTGGATGGATGAGCCAAGATTGACTAAATGGCCTTCCTCATTCGTATTTATCTTGTGATTGCATGGTGCTATCGGCTGTGCAAGTCCTTTTGAAATGTTTTCCTCCATCATCTGGAAAGGAACATTCCATTGCCATGAGGTGTTCTGTTGAGAGTTGTGGTTGAGAATTAATGAGTAGGTTCATAAAAATAAACTGAGTTCCTATGATTGCTAATGCTGGAATACATCCTCGGCTACCTTACTGGGAGTCCAGCTCTGCACTGCAATTGTACTAAGCTTATTTTAAATGTGTATCTCAACATCAACAGCAACTTGTATTTATATAGTGCCTTTAACGTAGTAAAATGTCCAAGGCGCTTCACAGGCGTGTTATCAAGCAAAATATTTGACACCGAGCCACAAAGGGACAAATTAGGGCAGATGACCAAAGCTTGGTCAAAGAGGTAGGTTTTAAGGAGCATTTAAAGGAGGAAAGAGAGGTAGAGAGGTTTCCAGACGGAATTCCAGAGCTTAGGACCTAGGCAGCTGAAAGCACGGCCACTAATGGTGGAGCAATTAAATCCGGGGATGCTCAAGAGGCCAGAATTGGAGGAGCAAAGATATCCCGGAGGGTTGTAGGGCCGGAGGAGATTACAGAGGTAGGGAGGGTCAAGGCCATGGAGGAATTTGAAAAGAAGGATGAGAGTTTTAAATTCGAGGCGTTGCTTAACCGGGAGCCAATGTAGGTCAGTGAGCACAGGCTGACGGGTGAATGGAACTTGGGTGTGAGTTGGAACACAGGCAGCAGAGTTTTGGATGACCTCATGTTAAAGAGGGTAGAACATGGGAGGCGTTGGAATAGTCAAATCTCGAGGTAACAAAGGCATGGATGAGGGTTTCAGCAGCAGATGAGCTGAGGCTAGGGCAATGTTACGGAGGTGGAAATAGGCAGTCTTAATGATGGCACGGCTATGTGATGGGAAGCTCATTTCGGGGCCAAATATGACACCAAGGTTGCGAACAGTCTGGTTCAGTCTCAGACAGTTGCCAGGGAGAGGGATAGAGTCAGTGGCTAGGGGACGGAGTTTTTGTGGTGGGGACCAAAGACAATGGCTTTGGTATTCCTAATATTTAGTTGGAAGAAATTTCTGCTCATGCAGTACTGGATGTCGGACAAGCAATCTGACAATTTAGAGACCGTGGAGGGGTTCAGAGAGATGGTGGTGAGGTAGAGCTGGGGTGTCGTCCGCGTACATGTGGAACCTGATGCTGTGTTTTCAGATGCTGTCGCCATAGTTAATCAGAAAGAAGGTCCTTTATCTGGACCAAATTCAAAGGAATTCTTGTCCAAATACAAAGCAGAATTCTTACTAGTGTTAATGGTTGCTAAATAAACAAGTTGCTATTGTTGGAATAATACTCAAGTGGGAACATGCTGTGGCATCAAGCGTATATTTTAGTGAGCAGTTACCTAGCTCTGTTTTGGAAATCATAAACTTTGTCTAAGTACAGCTGTTAATATTTTTTTTATGTGGTCTTTATTAAATATAATTTTGCTGTTTCTCTCTAAATAGCGATTCTTCCTGAATTTGTTAGAACATTATATTATTACTTAATATTACCTATTTTTTTCCTTTTTTGCATGGTCATAATTTCTACTTCCCAGATCAAAGATGGAGCAGAGTGAATGCAACCAGAAGATTTTCTTGGCATATCCCTGTTCCCAGCATTTAAAACAAAGAACTCCTGAGCAGTGAATCAGGTTTCACTGTCACATCACTAAACGAGGCTTTTTAAAAAGAAAAATGAAGTAAAACAGTAATATGATTTATAAATGCCTTTTCTATTTGAGTTTTCTGTAAATGATTCAATAGTTCATTAGCAAAAAATTGCACCCAAAATGTAATTGAGAGAAAATGCCATGTAGTTACAATTTTGTACAGTTCTTGGGTATCCCTGACAAATATACACAGAACAGAGTGTTCTCGATATTTTTGATTAATGAGCAAAATAAAGACTTTATTGAGAAAAGCTGTTGTACAATGTGTACAAATATGGTTGTTAGAAGGATTCTTATCTCGAGGTATAGATTATGAATTTAAACTGCACTTCAGGAGCTGAGTGCATAATTTAGACTGATACTTCATGCAGTACTGACAGAAGGTGTTATGGTTTTGGTGTATGTCAATGACCTAACACTACAATTATTCCAGTGTCTAGGCTAAGATACCCTCAACCAATACCACTAAAAACATTAACTGGTAATTTGTGTCATTGCTGTTTGTGAGATCTTGCTACGTGATTTTTTTTAAGTGCACTCATTTTGTTATATAGGTAAATGCAGCAGTCATTTAGCACACAGCAAGATCCCATTGATAGCAATGAGATGAATGAGGGAGAAATGTTGGACAAGACACCAGGAGAATTCCTCACTTCTCTTCGAATACTGTGTCATGGTGTCTTTTATGTCCACCTGAACAGGGCTTCAGTTTAGCATCCCATCTGAAGGTTAGTGCACTCAACAAATGCACCATTCCCTCAGTGCTGCACTGAAGGTGAGAGGGCTTGAACCCCAGACCTTCTGATTCAGTGGCAGAAGAGCTATTAAGGTAGGCCAAGCTGACACAAGTCTTTCTTTCATTCAGTCATGATGAAGTATTGTACAAGTTCCAAGTTTATCATATATATTTATCCATGTAGATATGCTTTGCATACCTAGTAATTTATCTGTCTACCCAGTGAGTTAGAACTAGGCTTCAGTACCCATAACTAAATTCACAGATTATCATATACATATATTGACTGTGGGGCTTGGTGACAGCTTCCAATTTTCTCGCTCTTCGTGTGGTAAGGTATCCGACTTTCATTTGGTATCTTCTCAATTACCCCAGAAATTGGGAATTTAGCAAAGGATGGAAACAATCCAGCTCCCCGCCACTCCAGGGCAGTGTGTGTCGGGTGCTCACATATTCTGTGCTTTCCGTGTGTATTCCCTTTATAATTGTAGTGCAAACTATTCATAAAGAAGCAAAGTAATATTGCTGAGTGTCTGTAAAAATGTTCGGCCTTTTTGTTATTCATTCATGGGATGTGGGCGTCGCTGGCAAGGCCAGCATTTATTGCCCATCCCTAATTGCCCTTGAGAAGGTGGTGGTGAGCCACTTTCTTGAGCCGCTGCAGTCCGTGTGGTGAAGGTACTCCCACAGTGCTGTTAGGGAGGGAGTTCCAGGATTTTGACCCAGTGACGATGAAGAATCGGCGATATACTTCCAAGTCAGGATGGTGTGTAACTTGGAGGGGAACTTGGAGGTGGTGGTGTTCCCATGCGCCTGCCACCCTTGTCCTTCTAGGTGGAAGAGGTTGTGGGTTTGGGAGGTGCTGCCGAAGAAGCCTTGGCGAGTTGCTGCAGTGCATCTTGTAGATGGTACACACTGCAGCCACGGTACGCTGGTGGTGGAGGGTGTGAATGTTTAAGGTGGTGGATGGGGTGCCAATCAAGCGGGATGCTTTGTCTTTGATGGTGTTGAGCTTCTGGAGTGTTGTTGGAGCTGCACTCATCCAGGCAAGTGGAGAGTATTCCATCACACTCCTGACTTGTAGATGGTGGAAAGGCTTTGGGGAGTCAGGAGGTGAGACACTCACCGCAGAATAACCAGCAGCTGGCCCGCTCTTGTTGCCACAGTATTTATGTGGCCAGTCCAGTTAAGTTTCTGGTCAATGGTGACACCCAGGATGCTGATAGTGGGGGATTCGGCGATGGTAACGCTTCTTACTAAAACAAGCTATTGCAATTTCTTTTGGCCCTGGATTTAATTTGCAACGAAACAATTTACCTGACAAAAACTGATGGCCAATTCAGAAGGAAGCGGTGTGCGTGAGAACTGATCATTTGCCAACCCATTGAGCTGGTGCCAATCCTTTCTCCACATAGACCGGACTTGTGAGCACTGGCCGGTCGCTGATATTGCCGCTGTAATCTTCATCTTGTACTAAGCCAAGGCGGCTGCGCTGTTCACCCCAGCCCGGATATGATTGATGATGCGTCGTTTCTAGAATCCTGAAACAAGACAGGAGCAGGATCTCATTATAAATCTCCACATACTATTAATGATTTTTTATGGGAAGGACCCCCCCGCCCCGCCACCGCCGGTACATTTTCATCCATGGAAATGTCCTTTCTGGCTGTGTGTGAACGCTGCTACGTGAGTGTACACAGGATTGAAATGCTGACACCATCCTGCCACTTATTTACCTGAGGAGGGGCTCCCCAGCCCGCGGGGCGTCCCTGTGTCAATGACGCAGAGAAATCCCGCTTGGTAAAATCCCTCCCAGATCGGGTGGAGAATTGGGGATGTGGAGAGGAGAGGCTGGGACAAAAGGAGGAGGATCGGGCGGCCAGAGCCGCTCTGCCACCTCACCTCACCTCACCTGCAACAAGTTGAAAGGGGTGAGAGAATTGGTGCAGCTTGTGGTGTGAGGCGGACTGAGCGAGCCGCCGCCAAGGGAAGGATGCTGCAGCGGAAACAGGAGGCGGAGGCAAAGACTCCCAGCGCTCGCAGTCACCACCAGCCTGGGGATTTTATTTAAAAAAAGGCAAGGGCGTGAGGAACATTAGAATTAGCGTGTTTTTTTAAACAAAAGGCAGGAACTTAAGGATCATTAGATTAAAAAAAAATACATTTTATTAGTCCTGGAGAACAGTTGCAGGTTGTTTGAGAGGAGCCGAGCCGAGCCGGCAGCCGCAGTGAGTGTTGCTGGAGGAAAACCTTTCATCATCTCCCCGGACACAGCTCGGGATGGCTGGATTTAGCGGAGCCTCTTCCCTGTGGTGAGTAACCGCTCTCTGCATCTCCCTCCCGCCTGACCGTCGGCCGCTGTCCGCTCAGTGACTGCCGGAGCCTGAGCTCCCCGCCTCCCCCCTGGCTGGGAGGGAGATTTCTCGGAAATTTTCCCCAGGCCTGGAATTGGGAGACTGCAGGGAAACTTAAGCAGATCCCGGTCCCGCTCTCTAACCAGAGCCGCCGGCATGCTGCAGATCCATTGCAACTATTTTATTTATTTATGTCTCTCCACATTTTGTCTTTCTGACTAGATTTCTCCATATTTGATTGAAGTATGGAAGGGTGGGGGGTGCAGAGGTTCGGTATGCACAGCATTCCTGCACCTCCAGATATGACACTCGGCAGCAATCTTCCCCAATATTGGGTTGTGCGCCTGTCCTCAGACACTAGATGACATCCCCCGGTGCTGGCGCCGGTCTCAGCCAACACACGGGGCTGGGTCCGCCCTGCCCGACAGCAGTTGGTAGCCTCTGAACCCCGGCGAGGGCGGCGCGGTGCGAAGAGACGATGCGACATTGCTGTGGAGTGATCCCGCACCTCACCTCACCCGCTCGCTGTTTAGAAAATGTTTACACGCTGCCACATCGTCGCGCTGTCACCATTTGTGGCGAGGTCGTTAAAAAAAAAATGTGCGTGTGTGTTGTTGCTGAACACAGCGTGAGCGAAGTGAAGGCTCGCCCAGCTCATTAAATGTTCGAATTTGCCCCAGAAATTCTGTCCATCCATGGGCCCCACAGGGTGAAGAGTGTCTCGGCGACACTGATACCAACATTATGATTTAGTGGTTAAAGGTCCCTTTCGGTTTTTTGGACTTCCTCGCTGTATTTTAAGCACATTTTAGTTTGATTGGACCATTAGTTTATTTATTAAATTAGTGGCGCCCTTAAAGGGGCCGTGTGGTGCTGATCCTGTCAGATGACACTGGGGTAACTCTGCCATCCGTATTGGTCCAATTAAAATAGGCCCAGAGATTCCTTTTCCTCTCCAATTTGGGCCCGATACTTGTCAACAATGAGTGAGCAGTTCATCAAGCTTTCAGACCAAAGTAAGACATTAATACAAAAGAAAAGCACTGCGGATGCTGGAAATCTGAAATTAAAACAGGAAATGCTGGAAATACTCAGCCGGTCAGACAGCATCTGTGGCGAGAGAAACAGAGTTAACGTTTCAGGTTGATGACCTTTCCTCAGAACTGGAAAAAGTTAGAGATGTAACAGGTTTTAAGCAAGTAAAGAGACAGGGAAAGGGGGAGTGGAGGAAAGAACAAAAGAGAAGGTCCGTGATGGGGCGGAAGGCAGCAGAGATTAAATAACAAAAGGGGTGATGGTGCAAGGCAAAAGGGGTGGTAATGGGACAAGTAAAGAAACAAAAGATGGGTCTAGAGGACGTGTAAATGGCGACAGCAGAATCATTACCAACAGCTGCTGTCCGGAAAAATGGGAGCGGTGGTTATTCTGAAATTGTTGAACTCGATGTTGTGTCCGGAAGGCTGTAAGGAACCTAACCTGTCATGGAGGGAGTTGGATACGTAACTGAAAGAAAAACATTTGCAGGGTTACGGGGAAAGGGCGGGGGAGTGGGCCTAGCTGAGGTGCTCTCGCAGAGTCCCAGCACAGGCTCGACGGGCCGAATGGCTGCCTTCTGTGCTGTAACCATTCTATGATTCTGTGATTTTTATGAGATGCTGCTCCTCGAGTATCCATTGAGCTTCATTAGAACAGTGTAGAAGGCCGAGGACAGAGAGGTGGGAGTGGGGCGGAGAATTAAAATGGCAGGCGACCGGAAGCTCAGGGTCACGCTTGCGAACTGAACGGAGGTGTTCCGCAAAGCGATCACCCAATCTGCGTTTGGTCTCTGCAATGTAGAGGAGATCGCATCGTGAGCAGCGAATACAGTACACTAAATTGAAAGAAGTACAAGTAAGTCGCTGTTTCACCTGGAAGGGGTGTTTGGGGCCCTGGACGGTGGGAAGGGAGGAGGTAAAAAGGCAGGTGTTGCATCTCCTGTGCTTGCACGGGAAGGCGTCGTAGGAAGGAGAGAGGGTATTGGGGTGATTGAAATGTGGACCAGGGTGTCATGGAGGGAACGGTCCCTTCGGAAGGCTGAAAGGGGAGGGGAATATTTATTTGGTGGTGGCATTGAGCTGGAAATGGCGGAGGATGATCCATTGAATGTGGAGGTTGGTGGGGGGTGGGGGTGGGGGTGGGGGGGAGGTGAAGACAAGGGGAACCCTATCATGGTTCTGGGAGGGAGGCGAAGGGGTGAGAGCAGAAGTGCGGGAAATGGGGCTCCTCGGTTGAGGAAAAAGGAAGCAATATCGGAAGCACTGGTATGGAAGGAGGCATCGTCAGAACAAATGCGATGGAGACGGAGGAGACAGGAGAAACTGGGAGAATGGAATAGAGTTCTTACAGGAAAGGGGGGTGGGCGGAAGTGCCACACGGAAAGAGGGGGCAAGGACAGAACTCTTTCCAGCCATTAGCCCTTAACTAAAACCTTGGTCTTTTTATTCAGAAACCCAGGCGAAGGGTAAGATGTAGGACACCAAGGTTGAAAAGACGGTTCCATTTATTCAATTTGGAGTCCGCCCCATCCCCCAATGGAATAGTTCATTTGACAAAAAAGTAGGGGACAACGTTTTGTCAATTCAGTTTAAGGAGCTTGATTTTATTTTGTAGGATTGACCTCCCTTTTAAAGTTTATTTTCTCTCCTATGTTGAGTGCTTCACACTATGCACCATCTCAACTGAGAGAGAGGGTGAGTGTGTCGCTCCCAGGTCTTATCAGTGCCACTCTGAAGTCATCCATTCGGAGGTGCATGAGTGCATCCTTTGGTAATTTTACCTCTCCCCTGTGGGGATGTGCATGTGCTCTGCTTAGCACGCACAGACAGCATGGCTGAGCTAATAAGTTCACTGCACAGTAAATGCCCTTTTACTCAGTAGCATAGGTGACAGGGTTCCAGCATGCTGTACCACCATATCACATACAGCAGTGGGTTTCTAATAAAGAATCATTTTATTGTGCTGTTATTAACCTAGTTTCTCATCAATGTTACTGAGCTATACATACCAGGAGAGTCCTAGGTTCATTCTTCACTCTGCTAAGCCAGATAATCTCAACTGGGACACTGATAGGAGTATTACAATTAGCCCCAGTAGTACAATTGTTTTCTGGCTAGTGATCCATGCAGGAAAGTGTGCCCATCAGTAAGGGCAGGATGCCACTTATGGTTGAACAGTCAGTCTTTGGTTGCCACTGACTTTAGTGAATCACCAAAGGGCAGCACGGTGGCATAGTGGTTAGCACTGTTGCCTCACAGCGCCAGGGACCCGGGTTCGAATCCGGCCTCGGGCGACTGTGTGGAGTTTGCACATTCTCCCCGTGTTTGCGTGGGTTTCCTCCGGGTGCTCCGGTTTCCTCCCACAGTCCAAAGATGTGCGGGTTAGGTTGATTGGCTATCATAAATTGACCCTTAGTGTTAGGGGGATTAAATACGTGGGGTTACGGGGATAGGGTGGGATATGTGTCGGTGCAGGCTCGATGGGCCGAAATGGCCTCTATCTGCACTGTGGCGTCTCTGTGATTCTCTCTCTCTCTCTCTGTGAAAGGGCAGCTTGTGACCTTTAAACCATACTCCAGCAAAAGTGAGCGCTCCATGACTGGAGTGAAGAAGCAAAATAAGTCATCAGCGGAGTGAGATTACTGCACCAAAAGAAACATTAAATCAGAAAAACAAAACCTTCAGTTGGGTGTTACTGTGGACAAAAAATGCTCTGATTTATACATCTCTGTTAAACCTCATAACAATTTTGAAATTTACAACAAAAAAAATCCTCCAGCCACCAAGAAAATTAATTATACGTACTTTAAAAACCACAAAATGTCATTGCTCAAAAGGTTAGTTAGTTGTTAGACACTATTATTAATTCCCTGGTACATTCCAAATTAATCGTTTTGTCTGACAATAATGGTCTAGACATTGACATTCTGTGACCCTACATGATGCATTAAGTTGACCATCAACTTACTTGGCAAATGCCAGTCCAGTACCGACCCAGAAGTTGTCTAGCATTCCTTTATTATTAATTAAAGACTAAGAACTGGGACATGCTTAATATAACTCAGTGAGTGCGCATGTACTTTATAGCGCTGACCAAAACTGGTTATTACAGTACAGTATTATCATGTTTGAATGTTGTGTTTTTCTCAGAATGAAGACTACTGGCCTTGTAGCTGTTAATTCTACAGTTTTTAACATTGTGATTTTTCTGGATAAGCGATGAAATGTGCATATTTTCCATTATATGCAACACATTTTTTTTTCTTTAGTAGACTTTTAAGATTTGTATTCTTGATCATGCTGAATCAGTACGTTTATTTAATGATATCGTACATATATATATACACAATTGCTGCAGCAACTTTGCTCCAGCAACATCCCATAAACCGCAATTGGAAAAATGGCCAGTTACTCTAATTTGCTAGCATTGGTTGAGGAAGGACTGTTGGCTGCATACATGCGTCTTTTTACTTTTTTACAGCAAATTGATCTGAGAAAGCCGAAAGCTGTACTTGCGTGATGTGACTACTCTGTCCTCATCATAGAGAATTTGCTAACCCTGAAATATCTGAAGGGTTTAGTTTGTAATATATGCAGCGCAGTGTGTTTCTGAATGCGTTAATGTGGCCAGATGATTTTTCCAAGTGTATTAGAAATTGATCTGTCAGGTTAGGACTGTGAGTTAGAGGAAGTTGGCTTGAGTTTGCAGTGAATAATTTGATATAACTTGTGCAGGTCGAGACTGGATAGCATCCAGATTTAGAGCAAGTTGTGACAGGTGGCCTTAAATTGTTATGACGCGGATAGATTAAGTCCTTAGCCTTTTAGAACGCTTCCTACTTCTTTTTGCACACAAAATAACATTGTGATTAACAAGAAATAGGATTGTATAGTTCATTTTATTTTAACGCAAGTATTCATTGTGTGTTAAAATTTGTAAATTGTCTCAATCAAATAGCAATTCTTTTAGCTATTGAGATTTTCAAGAAACAACACTACAAGCAGACAGATTACAAGTGAAAACAGAAAAACTGGAGAAAATATTTTAACATTGAAACCATTTAATTTTGTTTTTACAAAAGAGACATTGCACACTGATACAGACAGTGCAGCTGTACATACTAAACACAGCATTTACAGGAGGGTGCATTTACAGCCTAATCTGTGCACATTTCTGCAGTAAGGTAACATGCTTCAGGGTGGGGAAAGCACAGCTCAAAAAGGGTGCACAAGTGCACCCTCTCCCTTCAGAGGTGTTTTTGGGTTGGGCTGATTTTTCCTGTGGACCAGTGGAAGTGTATGCTCTGAGTGGCATCAACCCATCCCTCTCAATTCCTCTCACTGCAGGGGTCTGTTGTGGTAGAAGTACAGTAATGCACAGCTTTGTGTGACAGTACAGTATTGCATAGATTTAAGTGAGTGACATTTGCTGGTATTGCAAAAGACAATTCTCATGAATTGGTCTGGTACCCTGAGGTCATGGTTAACTGCAAGCCACAGCACAATATCACTCGTGCAGTTCAAACACAGGTTATTAAGTCCTGGCAGTATTCTGCAAAGTGTTACTAGTAGTGATTAACAATAGCCTCCATGTTTTCCTCTCAAACATTGTGTTACACCATTGGTTCACCTTGGCACTCTCAGTAAAATATGTGTGTTAGTCTCCGTAACAGTCACTTTGTAAATTGAATGGATATAAAGAACGTTTGTGTATAATTTTATCCATTGTAGGCTTTGTTTTATTTTTAACAATTCCTGGATACCAGTAATGTAATTAGTATTGATAGCACCAGAAAGAATTGGAAAACTGCAGCAAGTTTATAGAACATATTTTGAAACATTTGACATTTTAGACTATTTATTTATATTTTCTTTGTATCCAACATATTGTAATACACATTTGGAATCTTTGAGGGCATTACTAAAATATTTGTTATTTAGTTTGTTTTAATTTAGAAATAAAATAGTTTTTCCAAAATCTGTCTATCTTGGGCCAGGCAGGTAATTTTTGTGTTAGATTTCAGAGGGCCAGGAGTTTGAGTGTCACCTGTTTCCGAAAAGAAGAGCAGTAACTGGAGCAGCTGTGGGCAAGCGACAGTTGGAAGTTCACAGTGGAGAGAAGAGGAGAGATTCCTTTACCTGTGGAAGGAAATATAAGCTATAAAATGTCATTAAAACTGAAAAGAACAGTGAAGAGCCACAAAACCCTGGAAGACAAATGCAGTCAAAGAAAAAAGTTTCAATTATTTCACTCCTTTCAGGACGTCCCAAAGTGCTTTACAGCCAACTAAGTATTTTGTGATGTAGGAAACATGACAGCAAGCTCAAAAACAGCAATTAAATAAATGACCAGATGATCTATTTTAGGTGTTGGTTAAGGGATAACTATTGGCCAGGGCACCGGGGAGAACTTTCCAGCTCCTCTTCGAAATAGTGCGATGGGATTTTTACATCCACCTGAGAGGGCAGACAGGGCTGTGGTTTAACGTCTCATCAGAAAGACAGCACCTCAACCACTGTAGCACTCCCTCAGTAAGGCAATGGAATGTCAGGCTGGATTTTTGTGCTCATGTCTCTGCAGTGGGACTCAAACCCACAACCTTCTGACTTCGAGGCAAGAGTGCTAACAACTGAGCCGCGGCTGACACCCTGACCTGTATAAGTCTTGCAGATTCTCCCTTCGAGTAAGCAATTTACCTCAACTTCACAAAAAGTGATTTATTTGCACATAAGGGGACTCCCCAAGAGTTGCAATTCTTGCTGCTTTGTTGCTGCTCATGACTCGACTAAAGTGAGGCAGTAGCTGGAAGATCTAAAAGCTTGTGATGATAAAATGGTGATTGAAGCCTAAAGAAGACACTAATCCTAAAATGTGAGATAATTAAAGAAGGAGAACTGCAAAAATACCTTCTGAGTCAAATGCAGCTACAGAAGAGGTAGTGATACGAAAGCAACAGCTGCAGTAATAAAGTGAAAAATCATTGCAAAAGAAGTAACGAACAACAGGAGGGCTGCCAGAATATTAAAAAATAAACAACTTGCATTTTATATCGTACCTTTTGCAATCACGGGGCGTCCAAAAGCGCTTCACAGCCAATGAAGTACTTTTTAAGTGCAGAAACTGTTGTGATATAGGGAAACTATTAATATTTGTATTTATATAGCACCCTATCAAGTTGAAACATCTCAAAGCACTTCACATAATGGAGTATTTTTGGAGCACGGTGACTGCTGTTACATAGGCAAGCATTGCAGTCATTCTCAGCCACCAACGTCTCTCAATGGTTTGCTTTTTTATGTTGGTTGAGGGAGGAATGTTCGTCAGACCACCAGGAAAAGAAATAGATTTTCTTAAATGACTCCTTCATAGCCAGCCGAGTAAGACTTTAGTGTTAAATTTCTGACTGAAAGCTAAGATCATTGGCTGAGAAAGTCACCCTTCCCCCTTCCCACTCACCCCCTTATTAATCTTCACTCGGTGCCTCAGCCTGATGACCTGGCTGAGCTTGGTAAGAGGTAATTCTGCCATTTTTATTTATTAATTTTTTAAAAGTTTCTATGCTGTAATGCGCCAGCTGGAGCTGCAATAACTTGCTGCTAAACCCCTGCCAATGCTGGTGTAAAATTTCTCATTTGGAAATTCATGACTTTCCCTTCCTCCCTGTAGGCGAGCTGCTGGGGCTAAAATTTCTGTTTTGTTCAAAATATGGGAGAAATGTTTGCGTGTTTTTTTTCTTGTTGAAGAGAATCACTAGAACAACAAGAAAAAATTGTGGAAACCCGTAGTTTTGAAACTTGATCCATGAGAAAGTGATTCCATTAGTAGTAACAAAAAGGTACATACCACCTTCCGCACCTTCAATATTGATTCTTCAATGCCTCTCAAATCAGCCACGTACCCAATATAATTGTTGAAGCTCATTTATCCAGACGTGGAGTGCACAATTATCAGAAAATGGCTGAACAGCGGCCGTGATAATCCCAATTTACCCTCCAGGCATTGCATGGGCTCAGGCTCTGGGTGGCAATCCTGACTTTCAAGTGCAGCATGGAAAAATATGTTAATTTTTGATACTGGTAGCAGTTTTCACATAGCAGTCTGGTCAAATTATTTTGATTCATTTTTTTTTTTTAAGGTACGTAATTATATTTTCAGTAAAATAAAGGTACACTGTAAAACCTGTGTGTGCAGTTTGTATAATCATTGATGGTAATACTACGCGACTACGGCACAGTTGCAGATTAAAAGAAAAATTGTACTTGAAACTCCTAAAGCTTGGCACGGCATTCATAGAAATATTCTTATGCGCTCTTATCCCATCTGTTGAGTTGGTGTTCTGTGCTGTTGGCATTACCCTGTTATTGGTAACTTCCGTCATGCCCTACAGAGAGATCAGACTTCAAGAGGTCACCATTTTCAAATTATCATGGTTTTAGTGATGAGAAGAAGTTATGTGAATGGGGCTGTTTGGATAGGATATGATTTTTTTTATATTAATGTAACATGTTTGAACCGAGTATAGTGATCAGTTGTGGGATGAAATAGCGTTACCTGCTGCAGGGCCCTGATACCATTTGCTCTTTCGTTTATTTTATTTGATTGCAATGTGCTTAAAAAAAAAAAAAACAGGTATGGCTCATAAAGCACATTACACAGAAGAATGAAATCTCACTTCATTAGCCTGACTGCTTTTCTTTATCTTTAATTTCTCATATGTGAACTAAGCACTTTGAATTGACAACCTATATTAAGTCGCCAGCTTGTATTATAAAAACATTGTCATTGTACTTTCTTAGTGCCTGGCAGCTTGCGTCATTTGCCTGTGTCTTGTTGCATGGATACCAGATGACAGAGGAGTACCATTTTGCTTCCCAAGATAGATACTTCAGTGAATGAAAGTTCAAGGACCATTTAAATCCTTTTACAGCCTGACTATAGTGAGATGTTCAGACAGGACTGAGCGAATGATGTGTCTGGAGTCTGTCACTGCTGTAAAAAAAATAAAAAATAAGATGCCATCAAAAAATACGATAAGGAAAATTTAAACACAAAATTACTGGTGCTTTAGGTTTTGTGTCTTGGGGTGTACTTTTATAGAAGGACCTAGGCATCTGAATGTAATTTTTTTTGGGCTTCAGTAAAAATACTAAATTTGCTATTGGCAGGGAGATCCTTGAGTCTGTTCTCCTTCACTGCTGGGTCACTCCAGTGAGGTCTGACTCCAGATCCTCTTGTTGCAGTCTGGAAAATCTCTCTCTTTCCTTGGTGTATGTGCCATGACACAATTCTGGCCAGGGCACTGAATCTAATGAGCTCCTCCTAGGCTTTGGCCTCTGCTTGTGGTAACACTTCAAAACATCCTCCTTTTGAAGAGCTCATTAATTGCTGGTCTGACTTTGTGTAAAATTCTAATTCTTTCAATTAGAATGTTATTTCTTCATCAATGAGCATAAGGCCTTAAAAATGGCTTTTTGATAACTCTTCATTAGTTTTTGTGGTTTTTACAGTTGGAAGGGTAGGAGTGGGTGGAGCAGTGTTTAAACATGGGTGAATAATCTATCAGTGGTTCCTGCTTCCTTTGTATCCATTTTTAATTTATGCTTACTATCTTTTTTTGTTAAAATGAACAAAGCCAGAAACCTCAGCCTTTTGTTTCCACTCAGCACCTCCCCACAGTGATGCAACTGAGTTTGTGAGGTTAGTGGAGTGGGATCACGGGAGCACCGTCCACTTTCATGGTGCGGGACACTTATTCCCCAGGTCGCTATGCCTTGATGTCACCCCCTGTAGTTGTGTAACCATTACCTTTGATCCAGCAAATGTTGTATGCCTAATACTCTCTGCTTTAAGGAAGAGTAAGTGTGCATTTGAGTAAATCTACGTTTATACACCCTGGACCCCCGCTCCTATCATGTGATAAGGGTGATAGCTCTACAGGGCTCCTGGAATTCTTTAAACAGTGTCTTTTCCCTCAGTCTCGGCTTAATCATAATAAGTTTATTTATTTGTTACCTCTAGACTTGACTATTCCAACGCACTCCTGGCTGGCCACCCACGTTCTATCCTACATAAACTTGAGGTCTTCCAAACCTCGGCTGTCCGTGTCCCGTCCACCCATCACCCGTGTGCTCGCTGACTTACATTGGCTCCCAGTTAAGCAACGCCTCGATTTTTCTCATCCTTGTTTTCAAATCCCTCCATGGCCTCGCCCCTCCCTATCTCTGTAAACTCTTGCAGTCCCACAACCCCCCCCCCGAGATATCTGCACTCCTCTAATTTTTAAATTCGTTCACAAGATGTGGGCATCGCTGGCAAGACCAGCATTTATTGACCATTCCTTGAGAAGGTGGTGGTGAGCCGCTATAAAGAGAGAGGCAGCACGAACAGTGAGAGCAGCGGCGAGAGGAGCGGACCTGGGATAAAACGATGAGAGCAGTGGCGACGCTATAAAGAGAAAGGCTACGTGAGAAACCTTCAAAACAGGAAAAAAAAATCAAGGAGCGGCATCACAGGGCCAGCAGGCAGGTGATTGGTTGGTGAGTATTACAGTTTATTTTAGCCTCTAAGCTAGGGAAGTGGGTTAAACTTGGAGCTAGGAAACTGTAACTTACTATTACTTTACTGAATTAGTAACTTAAACTAGATAAACCAATTAATTAATAAAACTCAAATGATTGATTGAAAAAAATCATAATAATTAATTAACTAATCAAATAAGTAAAGAAGGTTAGATAGAGATGCCAGGGCAGGTGGTGTGCCGTAACTGCAGCATGTGGGAGTTTGTGGAGATCAACGAGATTCTGAGCAACCACATCTGCGGTAAGTGACTTCGGCTCAGAGTTGTTGAGCTGGAGTCCGAGGTGCAGACATTGCGGGGCATCAGGCAGGGGGAGAGTTACCTGGACACTTTGTTCCAGGAGGCAGTCACACCCCTTAGGTTAAGTAGTACTTTCGACTTCGTCAATGGTCTTCGTCAATGGTCAGGGACAGGAGGGTGTGACCGCGAGTCAGGAAGGTATGGGGACCCAGGATGTAGTGATGGAGGAGCCTCGGCCCTTGACTTTGACCAACAGGTATGAGATACTTGCTACCTGTGGGGATGAGAACAAGGACTGCAGGGTGGATGAGCAAACTGACCATGGCACTATGGTGTAGGAGGACATTCAAGTGGGAGGGAGTGAAAAGGAATGTGGCAGTGGTAGGGGACAGTATAGTCAGGGGGATAGATACTGTTCTCTGCAGCCGCAACCGGGAGTTCTGAAGGTTGTGTTGCCTGCCTGGTGCCAGGGTAAAGGATGTCTCCTCATGGCTGGTGAAGAACTTGGAGTGGGAGGGGGAGGACCCAGTTGTCTGGTCCATGTAGGAACCAGCGACATAGGTAGAACTAGGAATGAGGTTCTGCTGAGAGAGTTTGAGGAGCTAGGGTTAAAATTAAAACGCAGAACCTCACGGGTAATCTGTGGATTGTTACCTGAGCCATGCGCAAATTGACAAAGGGACAAACAGATGAGAAGGTTAAATGCGTGGCTGAAAGTGTGGTGTGGGAGGCTGTGAAGGCTCAGTCGTTGAGTATATTTAAGACAGAGATTGATAGATTTTTGGATATTAAGCGAATCAAAGGATATGGGGATAGTGCAGGAAAGTGGGGTTGAGGTTGAAGATCATCCATGATCTTATTGAATGGCAGAGCAGGCTCGAGGGGCCGAATGGCCTACTCCTGCTCCTAGTTCTTATGTTCTTGAATTGATGCAGTCCATGTGGTGAAGGTGCTCCCTCTTGAGCATCCCTGACTTTAATTACTCAACCATTGGTGGCCGTGCCTTCTGTTGCCTAGGCCCTAAGCTCTGGAATTCCCTCCCTAAACCTCTCCACCTCGCTACCTCTCTTTCCTCCTTTAAGACGCTCCTTAAAACCTATCTCTTTGACCAAGCTTTTGGTCATCTGCCCTAATTTCTCCTTATATGTCTTGATGTCAAATTTTGTTTTATGACACTCCTGTGAAGCGCCTTGGGATGTTTTACTACGTTAAAGGTGCTATGTAAATGCAAGTTGTTGTTGTTATACCGTTGATATGAATGTCAAATTGGTAAATTATTTCTTTTGTGTAACCCAGTACTTTAAAGCCTGTCCTCATGTATATTTTATTTTTTTGAACTACTAGATACACAAGCTGCATGCTTTAAATAGAAATAGCTTTAATAAAATTGGCAATTTCTTGTCTATTCACTGAGATTTAAAAGAAGTGCGTGTCTTGTTTTACGAAAATTATAATTTTAATTTCTCCATCTGCCATTATTGCCTGTTCTGCAAAGGTTGTGGTTAATTGTTTTAAAAAGTACATAATTAGGGTAAAAAATTAAATATTGTAAAAATGGGATCATCTAGTCTTTTGGATGACCTTATTAATCAGTTCTCCATATTGCTTTCATTAAACAGCAGATACGTATGATCAGATTGAGCTTTGCTCCAGCACACAGCCGCCTACTGCAGCCTGTAATACCCTTGCAGTGAGGCACTGCCGGCTTCCCATAGGTTGTATGATTCATATAATATTTAGCATTGCAGTTGCTAATACTGATAAATCATTTAATGCTTTCTGGCACAAGGGAATACCCGTTCACAAAGAAACAGCAGCTACATTGTTTACTATCAAATGCTTTTAGTTGTGTGAAGAGGCGCCGTGAAAGAACATCTATAAAGATATGTATTTTTGTCTGTCGGTTACCTTTTTAAAAAAGGGGGGCTCTTAACATCACAACTCCTCCTGTAAAATAATCAATTGTGAAAAATTAAACATTATTTTGTTTTGTTGTAATGATCTCAATTTTTGAATATTTTCTGCTGAACTAAGATATTTCTTTTTTTGCCAGTGGCCTAATTGGGGAAGGCCACTGAATTGAGAGTTGTGAATCTGACGTGATGAAGCTGAGTTAACAATAATTGCGATGGTCATTATTCTAGTATTTCAACACTTACTGCTCAAATATGAGTTAAGTAAAATGGACAGAATATAAAGAAATGTTAGGAATAATCTATTTTTCTTTTAAGGAGTTGTGATGGTGAAACTCACTTTTCAGTGATTAAAAATTTTCCTTGTCAAAATTTGGAACATTTGCTGCCATAATCTGGGATTGTATGGGAAGATGCAATTGCTCTTCTATATTGTTTTTCCTCGGCACTCTCTGGAGCAAAGGTTCTGTAATCCATTCCCAGTGGAATCACTAGCAGACTGGATGTAGGCACGAATTGGCACACTGCCATTCTATTACAATTCTAAATGCACTGGAAGTTGATGTAATTTCCTGTTGACATTCTTCAAATGAACGATATCTTCTCTATTCCTAAGTCAGTGGAGGGATTCTATTGTCAGTACAAGATGTGCCTTTAAGTGGGGTAAGTGAAAGATGAAATGACCAGAAATGTAGCTGGTTACCATTAGGATATGTGCAGTTTAATTTGTTTTGGAAGAAACACATTCCTGTAAAAATTTTCTGTGCCCCACAGTTCACAGGTTTTTGTTTTTGAAGGAAGGTTAGTAAGAAATGTGATCATCTATAAATTGCTATCTTGGTGGTCCCTTCAACCCTCATTTTTCTCTCCTTCTGGTCTAGGCATGAACCTCTGTTAGTCCCATGGGTCTCCGCCCATTTTGTTCTACAGTATAAAAAGCAGCCTGCTATAACCCAAGTATAAAAAGCAGCCTGTTATAACCTGAGTATAAAAAGCAGCCTGTTATAACCCGAGTATAAAACTGAAGCAGCATGCTGTAGACAGAGCTAAGCAACCCCACAATCAACAGATCAGATCAAAGCTCTGCAGTCCTGCCACATCCAGTCATGAATGGTGGTGGACAATTAAGCAACTAACTGGAGGAGGAGGCTCCGTGAACATCCCCATCCTCAATGATGGCGGAGCCCAGCACGCGAGTGCAAAAGGCAAGGCTGAAGCGCTTGCAAACATCTTCAGCCAGGAGTGCCATCGGCCTCCTCCTGAGGTCCCCACCATCACAGAAGCCAGTCTTCAGCCAATTCGATTCACTCCACGTGATATCAAGAAATGGCTGAGCGCACTGGATACAGCCAAGACTGTGGGCCCCGACAACATCCTGGCTGTCATGCTGAAGACTTGTGCTCCAGAACTAGCTGCGCTTCTAGCCAAGCTGTTCCAGTACAGCTACAACACTGGCATCTATCCGACAATGTGGAAAATTGCCCAGGTATGTCCTGTACACACAAAGCAAGACAAATCCAATCCGGCCAATTACTGCTCCATCAGTCTACTCTCAATCATCAGCAAAGTGATGGAAGGTGTCGTCAACAGTGCTATCAAGCGGCACTTACCAACAACCTGCTCACTGATGCCGAGTTTGGTTTCTGCCAGGACAGCTTGGCTCCAGACCTCATTACAGCCTTGGTCCAAACATGGAAAAAAGAGCTGAATTCCAGAGGTGAGGTGAGAGTGACTGCCCTTGACATCAAGGCAGCATTTGACCGAGTGTGGCATCAAGGAGCCCTAGTAAAACTGAAGTTAATGGGAATCGAGGAAAACTCTCCACTGGCTGGAGTCATACCTAGCACAGAGGAAGATGGCTGTGGTTGTTTGAGGTCAATCATCTCAGCCCCAGGACATTGCTGCAGAAATTCCTCCGGGCAGTGTCCCAGGCCCCACCATCTTCAGTTGCTTCATCAATGATCTTCCCTGCATGAGAAGGTCAGAAGTGGGGATGTTCGCCTATGATTGCACAGTGTTGAGTTTCATTTGCAAATCCTCAGATAATGAAGCAGTCCATGCCCGCATGCAGCATGACCTGAATGACATTCAGGTTTGGGTTGATAAGTGGCAAGTAACATTTGCACCACACAAGTGCCAGGCAATGACTATCTACAACAAGCGAGAGTCTAACCACCTCGCCATGACATTCAATGGCATTACCATCGTCAAATCCCCCACCATCAACATCCTGGGGGGTCACCATTGATCAGAAACTTAACTGGACCAGCCACATAAATACTGTGGCTACAAGAGCAGGTCAGAGGCTAGGTATTCTGCGGCGAGTGTCTCACCTCCTGACTTCCCAAAGCCTTTCCACCATCTACAAGGCACAAGTAAGGAGTGTGATGGAATACTCTCCACTTGCTTGGAAGAGTGCAGCTCCAGCAACACTCAAGAAGCTCGACACCATCCAGGACAAAGCTGCCTGCTTGATTGGCACCCCATCCACCACCTTAAACATTCACTCCCTCCATTACTGGCACACCATGGCTACAGTGTGTACCCTCAACAAGATGCACTGCAGCAACTCACCAAGGCTTCGGCAGCACCTCCAAGCCCGCAACCTCTACCACCTAGAAGGACGAGGGCAGCAGGCGCATGGGAACACCACCACATCCACGTTCCCCTCCAAGTTACACACCATCCTGACTTGGAAGTATATCACCGATCCTTCATCGTTGCTGGGTCAAACTCCTGGAACTCCCTAACAGCACTGTGGGAGTACCTTCACCACACGGACTGCAGCGGTTCAAGAAGGCGGCTCACCACCACCTTCTCGAGGGCAATTAGGGATGGGCAATAAATACTGGCCTTGCCAGCAATGCCCACATCCCAGGAATGAATAAAAAGAAAAGCAGCCTGCTGTAACCATCCTTCTCATTTCCCCTTTCTCTTCATGGGGAATACCTGATAGTTGCTCAATATCTCTCAAATCGGGTGATCCGTAGGAGTTCTCCCTATTGTCTTTTTTTCAACACCTGTAAAAATATGCAATTTTATTGGAACAACGTGCTCCTAAGAGAGGGTTGTAATACTGCAGGATCAGAAATTTGAGTAAGCTCTAAGTTTGTTTTAATTACCCGGTTAACTAAATTGTTTTGTAAAAGTTTTCCTGCAATTCTAGGTGATATTTAACTTCAATAGATTCATAAAGCAAACAGAGGCTTGTCTGCATGGACGTCGCAATCTGTGACTGTTGAGTTCCATTCACTTTGGAAAAAGGCCTGGAGCATTTCATCCTGTATTATTGGGCGGAGGCCTGCAATCTGGAAAAATCTATGCTCTTGCCGGAGGGCTCCCGGGACACGCATGCTTCCGCTCCTGGGCCTCACCAAACTTCAAGTGCGCAGGGCTCATGTATCCCAGAGGCGCATTTAGTTCGCAGCGTCCCTGGGATCACGTGGGCCATGGAGAGCCAATAGAAGAAGGGAATCTCCCTTCATACAGTTGACAGGAAGACCTGTCAATTATATGAATGGAGATCACCCCAAAAACATAGTAAAACTTTAAATAATTTTTTTTTTCTAAATCACATTTTTAAAATGATTTGAAATTACAATAAATTTTAAACAAATTTAATTTTTGAAAAAAGTAAAGTTTTTTACGGGTCTAAAAATAAACTTTTTAAAAAGTATTTTTAAATGATAAAAGTGAAAAAAAATTCTTTTTTAAAACTTTTTTCAACTCTTATCCTGGTAAAAGCAGGCCTTATGCAGGTCTCCAAAAAGCAGAACTGTCCGCCCGCAGAGGCCCTTCTCCAGGGCAGCCAGAGGATCTGTCAAGACCATCCTTGACAGATCGGAAATGCCGGTTTTCAGCGCATGCGCTTGTGCATGCCTGAAATCGGCATTTCTGATGTCCCTACGGGTGGGTACGCAGCGTAGGGATCGGAATATCTGGGCCAATGCTTTTGAAGTTTGAGATATTCTGGCACCCTTTCAATTTTTTTTCTGTTAAACCTTGTCACAAGGATTTTTGTAAAATACAGTTAATGTTTCTGAGTATCCATATATAAAAACAAAAAGCAGCATTGCAGCTTTTTAAAATGACTTTCCTCTTTTGCAGTCATTGTGAATATTGTGATTTATGATTATTAGATCAGACCATATGCTGTAATTATGGCTTTGTATGCATCTCCATTTACACCCTGCACAATCATGGGTTTTGCTTCAGTAAAATTTCTCGTGGATACTGCATGAGAGAGAGAGATGATTTACTGGACATGGGTCAGGATGATCTAATAACTAAATGCCCAAGCACAAATGAGTTGAACAGTTCATCCTTGTGTTTTTTTATGTAAATCAAATCATCTCCTCTGCAGTATTCTACTTAACAGCACTGCTTTAGAAAAATAGCGTAATAAAATCTGTGTGTTCTAGGCAACTATACCTGCTGCACTTTTATGTTTTGTCATATCTTCAGGGTGAGTAGTTTAAGATGTGGTGTTTCTCAACCACCCTACAGACAATCTGTAAAATAAAGCGTTAATCCAAGAAGTCGGCAGAACTGAAACTCGGAAAAAGCACCTGCACACCCTGTGGCTGTCCGAAGTTTGTGAAATTGGTGCTTGCTCAGATGGGTCTGGGTGATACCTATTAAGTTTATGGACTTGGGAATTGAGTAATGTGCCACAGGTATTACAAAAAAAAGACAAATAAGCCGGAAGGGCCTTTGAAGCAATTGGGCCTGGACCCCAGTATCTCGGTCACGATCTGAGCACTAGAAAAGATACATGTACCAGCTAGTTTTTGATAAACGAAGTGACATTAGGCAGCCGTAGTTTCTGACACACTCTTGTCCAGTTGAATGACACTTTGGAAAGAATCCATGTGCGGAATTAATCTGAGGGTGTGTGTTTCTCGGGGTGGTGGGTACTATTGTTACTATGTCCTCTGTTAGAACATAAGAAATAGCATCAGGAATAGGCCACTTGGCCCCTCGAGCCTGCTCCGCCATTCAATAAGATCATGGCTGATCTTGGGCTCAAAGCCACTTCCCCGCCCGCTCCCCATAACTTTTCACTCCCTTGTAAAAATGTGTCTATCTCCACCTTAAATGTATTTAATGACCCAGCCTTCACGGCTCTCTGGGGCAGAGAATTCCACAGATTTATGACACTCTGAGAGAAGAAATTCCTCCTTTCCTCAGTTCTAAAAGGGCGACCCTTTATTCTAAAACTGTGCCCCCGTGTTCTAGATTTCCCCACGAGGGGAAACACCCTCTCTGCATCTACCTTCTCGTGCCCCCTCAGTATCTTCTGTTTCAATAAGATCACCTCTCATTCTTCTAAATTCCAATGAGTATAGGCCCAGCCTGCTCAACCTTTCCTCCTAAGTCAAACCCCTTATCTCTGGAATTAACTTAGTGAATCGTCTCTGAACTGCCTCCAATGCAAGTATATCCTTCCTTAAATAAGGAGACCAAAGCTGTACGCAGTACTCAAGGTGTGGTCTCACCAATACCCTGTACAGTTGTAGCAGGATCTCCCTGCTTTTATACTCCATCCCCCTCGAAATAAAGGCCAACATTCCATTTGCCTTTTTGATTATTTGCTGTACCTGCATGCTAACTTTTGGTGTTTCATTCACAAGGACCCCCAGGTCCCTCTGAACTGTAGCATTTTGTAATCTTTCTCCATTTAAATAATAATTTGCTTTTATATTTTTCCTGCCAAAGTGTATAACCTCGCACTTTCCCACATTATACTCCATCTGCCAAATGTTTGCCCACTCACTTAGCCTATCTATATCCCTTTGCAGGTTCTTTGAGTCCTCTGCACAACTTGCTTTCCCACCCATCTGTGTATCATCCGCAAACTTGGCTACATTACACTCGATCCCTTCATCCAAGTCATTAATGTAGATTGTAAATAGTTGAGGCCCTAGCACCAATCCCTGTGGCACCCCACTAGTTACCGTTTGCCAACTGGAAAATGACCCATTTATCCCGACCCTCTGCTTTCTGTTAGTTAGCCAATTCTCTATCCATGCTAATATATTACCCACAATTCTGTGAGCTCTTATCTTATGCAGCAACCTTTTTATATGGCACCTTATCGAATGCCTTCTGGAAATCTAACTACACCATGTTAAAACGGTTATGGTTTAATAAATGTTCAAATAAACAGTATGTTGCAAGTATATGGAAAGTGTTTAGAAAATTATCCATTTTAGGTTGTTCCAGTGTATTTAAACATACTGGAACTGAACATGTTGGCCTCATGAATATTCATGTGTCAGTACTGGATGACGTATCGAGAGGCAGAGCATACAGTGCATAGTTATTTTTAAAATTGGGCCTCAGTTTGTATTCCCAGGTACTGCAGTGTAAAGTCATAGGGGGAGAAATTCGGTGTTGCCCCGTTTGGGGCGCAATTATCGGCGGGCGCAAAGTTTAGCACCTGCCGCTAATTATCGCTTCCGACTGCAAACTTGGTTTCTATCGTCCCTGGAGATGATTGGAGCACTAAATTAGGCGCTACACACCTCTCTTGGCGCTAACGCCGAGGAGCGAGGCGCTACCTCAGAGTGCTGGCGAAGCTCATGTGATGTCAGTCAGCAATGGAATGCGCTGGCCAGTTCTTAAAGGGGAGGGTCGATCTTGCTCTCCATCCACACCCTGCTCATTGCAGCCTTGAATCTGTACATCAAATCTGCTGGAAAGAACAATGGAGAAACCCAGGGAAAGAGCTCAGAGTGCAGCCCCCAGAGTGTCTTCTAAACCGATACAAGGAAGGTCAAATCAAAATGAACCTGCAAAGTGCTGCTCAGTACCCAAAACTCCTTCACACAGCATTGAATCTCTCCAGAAGTCAGTCTCTTTCTCTCGCTCTCTCTCTCAAAATGCGTGGTGCAAAAATGTCGCCGACAAAAAAAGGCAGGAAGCGGCCGCCTTTAAATAGCGCTCCCCCAGTCCCTTCCCGACTGCAAAATGCTCCTCTCAACCTGTCGTTGCTAGCGGCAGGCGGTAAGGCAGGGGGCGCCACTCAATATCCAGTCTGGGGCGCTACCGGGGCGTTGCATGTTCGACTGACGTCACGATCTGCAGGCACAGGAGATCGTGGCGGTAGTGTTTAACGCCGCCACAAAATGTCTGGTCAATTTCGCGAGCGGCGCAAACATCCCCGTGACCGGGCGCTAGTTGCTTTGCGCCCCATTACCACCCTCTTAGGGCGCTAACTGGAGGCGCAAAGCTACTGAATTTTTCCCCCCCATAGTGCTTCAGTGATAGAAATAGGTTGTGCCCAAAGGACAATGAGCTCGATTTTTATCTTTACTGCTTGGGCATTAAACAACACCTGGGCGAGGTGCAGAAAGGAAATCAAGTGGGGAGCTTTCATTTTATTGCCACAGTAGTAACACTGACACATACACAGAAAATAATACAGCTTCACTTTGGTTCAGAGCTATGGGGCAGGGGAGAAACACACCTTCACAAAAGAAAACTTAAGCTGTCAACTATAAACTTGTAATTCAACCTATAAGAACATAAGAAATAGGAGCAGGAGTAGGCCAATTGGCCCCTCGAGCCTGCTCCGTCATTCAATAAGATCATGGCTGATCTGATCCTAACCGCCAATCCACTATGACAGGACTATCTCCTGAATCTAACAGAATTAGACACACGAAACAGGAGCAGGATCAGGCTACACGGCCCCTGGGCCCGCTCCGCTACCCACAGGGCCATGACCGATCCGAACCTAGACTCATGTCCAAATTCCTGCCTGCTCCCCGTAACCCTTAATTCCCTTTACTTCTAGGAAACTGTCTATTTCTGTTTTAAATTTATGTAATGATGTAGCTTCGACAGCTTTTTGGGGCAGCATATTCCATGGACCTACCACCCTCTGAGTGAAGTAGTTCCTCCTCATCTCAGTTTTGAAAGAGCAGCCCCTTATTCTAAGACGATGCCCCCTAGTTCTAGTTTCACTCATCACCAGGAACATCCTCCCTGCATCCACCCGATCCAACCCCTTCACAATCGTATATGTTTCAATAAGATCGCCTCTCATTCTTCTGAACTCCAATGAGTAGAGTCCCAATCTACTCAACCTCTCCTCATATGTCCATCCCCTCATCCCCGGGATTAACCGAGTGAACCTTCTTTGTACTGACTCGAGAGCAAGTATGTCCTTTCTTAAGTATGGACACCAAAACTGTATGCAGTATTCCAGGTGCGGTCTCACCAATACCTTGTACAACTGAAGCAGTACCTCCCTATTTTTATATTCTATCCCCCTAGCAATGAAAGCCAACATTCCATTGGCCTTCTTGATCACTTGCTGCACCTGCATACTAACCTTTTGAGTTTCATGCACCAGGACCCCCAGATCCCTTTGTACTTCAGTACTTTCTAGTTTCTTGCCATTAAGATAATAACTTGCTCTACGATTTTTCCTGCCAAAGTGCATAACCTCACACTTTCCAGTATTGTATTTCATCTGCCAAATCTCTGCCCACTTACTTAGCCTGTCTATGTCCCCTTGCAGGTTTTTTATGTCCTCCTCACTCACTACTTTCCCTCCCATCTTAGTAATTTTATCAATCACAACATTAAAACAAAAGAGTTTTGTTTTAGTCTTGTTTGGTGAATTCAAATAGTTTTGGTGAATATGTAGATAAAGTGGATGGTATTGCTGTGCCTATCTGGCTTAATGAAACATAAAAAATGTATTCTCTTAATCTTGTGGTCAGCAACATTAAAATTTAAATAGATAAAGCTTAACTTGAGGAATATAATTTCTGTTATATTTGTCTAGCTCAATGAAAAACATTCTTCCTTGTCTTGTGCCTGATAATGTGGTGCAATAAAATAAAATGATCAGTAGAGTTATGCTGTTTAATTAATTTGATATCTAGCTGAATTATCTGTTTTAAAATGATTGACTATGGATGTATTTACTATTACTTGATCAGCCATGGCATTCTACATTCATTCAAGATGAAATGAACGAGTCAGGTTAAGTGGGGTTAGAAGGTGGGGGATAATGGGACCAGGCTGAGGAAGGACTGACTCTGGAGACTAGAAGAGACTCTAGGGGAAAGCGAGAGCAGTGTGGGGAAGGTAAAGCAGCGTTAGAGGCTGGTGCAGGTAATGGGAAGGTGTTGGATGGTTAGATGTTGGGGATGAGGAGGGAGGTAAAGGTTAGAAGGAGAAGTTAAAGCAAGATTAGAGGTTGTGGGGGATGTGAGAAAGTAGAGTACTGTTGGAGGCTATGGGGTTGAAGGGAAAATCGGGGAAGATAGATCATAGCAAGAGGTGGCTGGGTGTGGCAGGGGGAAAAAGAAAATTGAAGGGTACTGGATTATATTCAAGTGGCGCTGGAGCTCAAGGATTTGGTGCACTGATGCCCATATGGTAAGACCAGGCAGAGCAGAACTGGAGGAGTAAGAATGGCGGTGGAGGTGGCAGAAGGGATCATGAGAAATGGGAGCAGAGAGTTGCTCCCCCTGGGGGAAAAAAAAAACGTTTTCAAACGAAGTCCTAAAAATCCTAGAACAGATTGAAGCATGCATGAAGGCTTTATTCAAAATATATACACGGCCAGGGCCAACACAGCTGGTGGGTAATGGGAGGGAACCATCGGAGGCTAGCAGCGGAGTAGAGGTTGGAGATGGCTGCTGGATTAGGAGGTGGAGGAAAGCCTGAGGCGATTATGGATTTGGAAAGTACCAGCCCACAACAAGCCAGCAAGGACCAAAAATGGGGGCAGGGATCGGGAAAGACCATAGGAGAGCCCTGTATTTTATTGTATGTGAGGCCCTTAAGAGGAGGGAAGACATTTTTGGCACAGGTGGTGGTTACTGAGTGACTCAACATCATCTCTGAAATTCAAAGAAACAAAATGGGTGTCTGAAAATCTATCAATAATCAACTCAGCTAAGGCCGACTGTCTGTTTTCATTGTGGACTTCAGCTTATTGAGCCCCTGTTCATGCTTGTAGCTTGAAATTAGGAGAATTAAACCTCCGCCCCCATCTCCACCCTGCTACTCCTGAGCCAAGTGGCCAATAATGGGATCTTTCATGAGAACAGGGTTCCTGCCACCAGTACAGAGAGACTGGAAGTATGTGAAGAGGAGGAGCTGGGACTCTTCAGTCAGCGAACATGGGTAGAAGCAGCTGGAGGAAATTAGATGGCGAGTGTTTCACCTTCTGACTCCCCAAAGCCTTTCCACCATCTACAAGGCACAAGTGATGAGTGTGATGGAATACTCTCCACTTGCCTGGATGAATGCAGCTCCAACAACACTCAAGAAGCTCGACGACATCCAGGATAGACCCACCAAAAGATGCACTGCAGCAACTTGCCAAGGCTTCTTCGGCAGCACCTCCCAAAGCCGCGACCTCTACCACCTAGAAGGACAAGGGCAGCAGGCGCATGGGAACACCACCACCTCCAAGTTCCCCTCCAAGTCACACACCATCCTGACTTGGAAATATATTGCCATTCCTTCATCGTTGCTGGGTCAAAATCCTGGAACTCCCTCCCTAACAGCACTGTGGGAGTACCTTCACCACACAGACTGCAGCGGTTCAAGAAGGCGGCTCACCACCACCTTCTCAAGGGCAACTAGGGATGGGCAATAAATGCTGGCCTTGCTCGTGACGCCCAGATCCCATGAACGAATTTAAAAAAAAAAAAAAAAGTGGAGAATGTATGGTGAGGAGGAAATGGATTTGGAGCAGAGGGGTAGTGGAAGGCAGTGAAAGAGGGGGAAGCGGATGAGTGTCGTGTCTCTGCACGGTGTCTGGAGGGAGTGGAGTGCCTTTGTGAATTGGTGCAATGGAGAGTTGGATGTGGGAGAGTGACTGTTCAAACTGTTCACGTGTTGTTTGGTGTCCCTGTGCCTCAATTTATTGACTTAATATGTTTTTTTCCTCTTTAATGTAAAATGCGATCATCATCTGTATAAATTAATGTTCCCATCAATGCTTTTTGCATCAGAAATGTTGTATTATGTCTCTTTCAATAATTTTATTATACAAGTAAGCCTGCAGACTATTATTATTTACACTGTTAATCTCAGAGCTATGATTATCTCATTGAGCTATGGCACCTGTACACATGTAGTCTTGCTGTGTTTATACTGAGTACAGTACTTCTATTTTTTTTAAAACCATTCTAGAGAAAAATATTTTTGGCTTGAAAGGCTGAATCACAATGTACTTCAAAATGTTGGAATTACACCAAAAAAAAATGTCAAAATCAACATTTCCGGTGGTAGTGTTAGGAATCAGAGGGCCATTAAGGACTGGATAAGGCCTTTTTGAAGGATTCCTTGGGGCAGATTCAGGTGGACTCTCAGGATATTTGAGATTTTAAGTGGCTTCTTTGTCCATGTCTTCACTGCAGAAGATTATGCTGAGTTACCAATAATGCATTGTAAGGTTGATGCTAAAATTGTAGGTGTCAAAGTGAATGCGGATATAGTCCAGGCTAGAAGAAAGGGCTTCAAAACAGATTGTGCTGATGGTATTTACCCGAATATGCTCAAAGAAATGAGAGATGCTTGGCAAGCCCCTTGCTCAGATATTTAATAACTCACAAGGGTCTGCAGTTGTTCACATGGATTGGAGGAAGGATGATGTGGTGCCAATATTTAAAAAGGGCAAAAAGTCAGAACTGCGGAACTCCAGGCCCAGTAGCTAGACTTCAGTCATAGGTAAGTTGTTAGTAGGGATCACTAGAGATACACTGTTTGACCTCCTTGACTGAGAAGGGGTTATTCGAGACTCACTGCATGGCTTCTGCAAAAGAAAGGCCCATTTGTCACCAACCTGGTTGAATTTTTTGAGGAAGTTACTAAGTTGGTGGTTGTAGTCTGCCCTTTTGAAATTGCATACCTTGATTTTCAAAAAGCTTTTGACAAGGTGTCACACAATAGACTACTTGATAAGGAAATCATGTGGGAAAGATGAAATAACAACAGAAAATGCTGGAAACACTCAGCAGGTCAGGCAGCATCCGTGGAGAGAGAAAAACAGAGTTAACGTTTCAGGTGGGAAAGATCTTAGATTGTTGCATTCTTATAGGCAGGAGGTTGTTGTTAATGGCAGTGGTTATGTGTGGAGACCGGTTACTAGTGTCCTGCAGGGAATCGGTGTTCGAGACAGTGAAGAGCAAAGGCTTTATCATCAATCTGGGTGAAGATGTCGAGGGACTGTATTACCCGGTAACTTGCAGACAAAGATTTATGTGGGTATTGGGACCTTGGATGAGAAAAATAGATTACAAGTAGATCTGGGTGCGGTGGAGCAATGGGCTTGCAACTCGCATGTGTCATTCAATATAAATAAATGTAGTTTTATGTACGTGGCTAGGGCTAGTGCCAAACGTGTATACCAGGCAGGGTTGCAAACTTAAAACTGTTGAACGGGAGAAAAACCGAGGTGTCATCATACATGAATCGTTGAAGTGTTACGACTGGTGCTGTGAGACTACTGCAAAAGCAAATGGAGTGCTAAGATGTATTGTCAGGACAATTAGATAAAAAACAATAAATAATGTACTGTTCTTGTATTCAACCTTGGCAAGGTCCTGTCTAGAATACCGTGTTTTGGTCCCTTCACATGGTTGTTAATATAGAGGAACTGTAAAAAGTTCAGAGGAGAACCTCTAGATTGATGCCTAATTTAAAGACCCTTATTTACCACAATGGGCTTAGAGATCTGGGACATTTTACTCTAGAAAAATGTACACTTCAAGGAGATTTGATTGAGGCCTTTAAAATAATGAAACGATTAGATTCGGCCAGTGTGGATAGGCAATTTGAGTTAGATAGGTTAGGGAGGCTCGAGAGCATAAGCATAAGCTAATAAGAGTAGATGTTAGGAATGATTTCTTTTTGCAGAGACCTATGGAACAAGTTGACAGCTCATGCGGAATTGCTCCTAACATTCAAACGAGAGCTGGATTGAGTTCTTCACTGTGGCCAACCTCACTCTCCACAAAATGTAGGTGGGGTACCTGTTTCTTAATCATTGTGTTCTCCTGGAACTTGTTTGATCACCTTCAGGAGTTGGAGAGGAATTTCCCAGTGTGTTTTTTTCCTACTAAATTAGCCTAAGGTTTTTTCTCTTTATTATGATGTGCATAAGTTGCACCATGACAGTATGGGACAGTCTTGACGGGCTAGCTGGTGCTTTTGTATCTGTTGCTTTTTTTATATGTTCATAAACCGGTTGGGTGGGAAGAAGGGAAAGAGGGCGGGAAACCGGTTGAAGATCAAGGGGCCATTGGCTTCTTGCCACCCAACATTTGAGGGTGGCGAGAGTTGGATAGAGTGTCACAGGTCAGTTAATTGACTGAACAATGGTGAGGGGTGAATACTGAGGTTGAGTGAATAGTTCAAGGGGAAAGAGGGAATGTGATCGGAGTGAAGATGTGAGGGAGCACAAGTGATTGGGGGAGTGGGCAGGAAGGGAGCTGCTGAAGGCCATATTTTCCATGCAACCATCACCCTAAATGCACCCTGCAATTATTGGTGGTTCCTTGAAAGGAAAGAAGAAAAAGATAAAGTAGAGAAGGGATGGGGAGAGAAATAGCAACAACTGTTATGATGGGGAAAAAACTGATCAGTTAGCAATTGGTCATTTGTTATGTGCAAAATAATACCGTATTTGCTCTCACTACACTTACTGTACTTCAAAGTAATTCATTATATGCAAAGGGGTTTGAGAGATGTGGTGATATACGTGCATATGAATTAGGAGCAGGAGTAGGCCACTCGACCCCTCGAGCCGCTCTGCCATTCAATAAGATCATGGCTGATCTGATTACTCCACATTCCTGCCTACCCCTGATAACCTTTCAGCCCCTTACTTATCAAGAATCTATCTACCTCTGCCGTAAAAATATTCAAAGACTCTGCTTCTACCGCCCTCTGAGGAAGAGAGTTCCAAAGACTCATGACGCCCTGTGAGAAAAAATTTCTCATCTCTGTCTCCCACAAGAGGAAACATCCTCTCCACATCCACCCTGTCAAGACCCCTCAGGATCATATATGTTTCAATCAAGTCACCTTTTACTCTTCTAAACTCCAGCAGATACTAGCCTAGCCTGTGGGGTTTTGGCGTGTGCCCAGTCAGCTCTGCCCCTGACTGTCTGAGTGGTTCGAATCGCTCCCACACCCCCTGGGTTCTAGACACTGGACTTAGGTACAGGCGGCGATACAGAAAATCGAGTAGATAACTGGTTTGGTGCAAGAAAACCGTAATTTTTATAAAAGGCAAAACAAAATCACAATACTGAGAATTACTAGGATAATTACAGGCATATTAAAAACAATACACTTATTTGGGAATGGGGAACACATGGCACATCGAGGGAACAAACACATTAAAATCCCCCTACCCTTGTCCCACCCCCAACACCTAACTAGGGATTTATGCTCACCAATTCGACAACCTGTTGATTTAACTGGTTGTGGTTTTGGGGGTTCGCTCTTGTTCTTTTTGGGGTTCGTCGTTGTCACGTGGTCACAGGGTGCGGCGATGGAGTTGTTTGTGCGAAGTACCCTCCTTTTTCTCCGTTAACGTCTTCGGTGGGCACTTTGCCGTGATGGGTCGTCGTCGTCGTCTTCTGGCGGTGCGGCTGGGGCTCGGTTGGCGGTTTATATTGTCAATTGGTCTCCCTACCCATGCTTCGAACGCCAGCTTATAACTAGGCCGGGGTGTGTACCCGCTCGTCCCCAACGCGTCTCTCCGCTGCCCTTCTCTGCCTTTATCGGTTTTACTGTTTTTTCTCGTCTCGTCTGCCCGTTCGTGGCCCCGTGTGTCCTGTGCGTATTTGAATCGGGTCTCGTTCTCCTCCCGCGTTTGGCCCCCGGTGTAGTAATGGGCGTCCTTGGTGTCGAGTGGCGCGGGGAGGGAGAAGAGGGCCCGCAACGAGGCAAGCGGCAAGAGATCTTGGCTACCGGTGGGCCCCCAATTATACCCGGTTCTTCATCCCTTATCTACGCGCCAAATCAGGTCAGTCCTTTGTCTAACTTTTGGCGGGCTCGTCCAAAGTGATTACGGTTATCCACTTTAACGGCTTTTGGGGCGGTTGTCTCCTGGTTTAATGGCTTCGATATCCTGGCTGTTTGTTATTTATGAAATTTAATTGTTCTTTTCCTGGCTTGGTAGCTGCTGTGAGCTGTTACCGATTATGTATGCAGAAACTTAATGGCCTCAAGATTAGGCCCATTCTGACTTGATCTGTCCCAAGATGAAGAATGCATATTCTGTGTTTACCTAGCTGTCTGGCTTTACAAAGTCTTTCACAGATTCATGCATGTTAGGTTTCGTTTCAGGTTTTGAAAGTGCCTGCCTTTTGCAGGGCCTTGCTTTTAAAATCCTGTATGTTTTGGTCACGAGGTTTCAGAAGCCATTTTGGGTACCCTTTTTAATAACTTGTCCAAACAGGGTCCCTTTGTCCATAACTTTTGGGGAATGTGGGAATTTTGAGAACCCTACACCTGTCCAACCTTTCCTCATAAGACAACCGGCCCATTCCAAGTATTAGTCTAGTAAACCTTCTCTGAACTGCTTCCAATGCATTTACATCCTTCCTTAAATAAGGAAACCAATACTGTACACAGTACTCCCAGATGTGGTCTCACCAATGCCCTGTATAACTGAAGGATAATCTACCTACTTTTGTATTCAATTCCGTTCGCAATAAACGATAACATTCTATTAGCTTTCCTAATTACTTGCTGTACCTGCATAGTAACCTTTTGCGATTCATGCACTAGCACACCTAGATCCCTCTGCATCTCAGAGCTCCGCAATCTCTCACCATTTAGATAATATGCTTTTTTATTCTTCCTGCCAAAATGGACAATTTCACATTTTCCCACATTATACTCCATTTGCCAGATCTTTGCCCACTCACTTAACCTATTTATATCCCTTTGTAGCCTCCTTATATCCTCTTCACAATTTACTTTCCTACCTATCTTTGTGGCATCAGCAAATTTAACAACCATATCTTCGGTCCCTTCATCCAAGTCATTTATATAAATTGTAAAAAGTTGAGGCTCCAGCACTGATTCCTGTGGCACACCACTCGTTACATCTTGCCAACCAGAAAATGACCCATTTATGCCTACTGTTTCCTGTTAGCTAGCCAATCTTCTATGCATGCCAATATGTTACCCCTTACACCATGAGCTTTTATTTTCCGCAATAACCTTTGATGTGGCACCTTATCAAATGCCTTCTGGAAATCTAAGTACAGTACATCCACTGGTTCCTCTTTATCCACAGTACATGTTACTTCCTCAAAGAACTCCAATAAATTGGTTAAACATGATTTCCCCTTCACAAAATCATGTTGACTCTGCCTGATTACCTTGAACTTTTCTAAGTGCCCTGCTAGAACGTCTAATAATAGCTTCTAACATCTTCCCTATGACAGATGTTAAGCTAACTGGCCTGTAGTTTCCTGCTTTCTGTCTCCCTCCCTTTTTTGAATAAAGGAGTTACATTTGCTATTTTCTAATCTAATGGGACCTTCCCTGAATCTACAGAATATGCTATGTGGAGGCTCAGTTATTGAGTATATTCAAGACCAAGATTGATAGATTTTTGAATATTAAGGGAATCAAGGGATATGGAGATAATGCAGGAAAGTGGAGATGAGGTAGAAGATCAGCCATGATCTTATTGAATGGCGGAGCAGGCTCAAAAGGCCTAATGGCCTACTCCTGTTCCTATTTCTTATGTTCTTATACAAATGCAAAGTTTTTTGTTTCTTAACTGTATAATTTTATCATCAGTTGCAAAATAACATTATCATAGGTTCTTAATTCCTTTGTAGTTCTGCTTTAGAACTGTAGAATAATTGGCTCCTTCAACCCTCTGATTAGTTGCAGCATGGTGGCAGCATTCTGCCCTGCAGTCATCACCACAGCCTTTTACAGTTGATGTAGGTTTAATACTCCAACTCTCATTTTACTTGGGTCATTGTATATGTAGCATCCACACATTTTTAAATTACAAGGTGAGCATAATGTTGTAAATTAGGCTTTGGGTCAACCTCTAAGTTTTTCATGGTGCTATTTGAATCCACTGATAACCTGACAAACCTTTTACTTGTAGTTATTCATCTGTAATTTCAGCTGTTATACCATCTGCCAATCATGTTTATTCTGTGCTGATGATGTCACAGTAATTACTTCTTTTAATCAACGCCATTTCAGCCCTAGTTTTATTTGTCATTGGCATTGGTTTAATCTTAAGACCAAAACCAACTTAGAGTAATAGATGCTAGGAAATGAAGTAAAAGTTGTAATTTGATCTTGCAGTTTGGGTGACTGCGTCTTGATATTCCTTCTCGTAGCCTTTATGTCATCTGAACCTCTTGGTTAAATTATAGCCATATTATTTGCCTTTGTGTCATGTGGACCCTTTGATTTAAATTGCAGCATTATTACTTGCTCTCAACCATACATAGTTCTGTATTAATTCAACCTTTCTTAGCCAGTACTGAAATATTAACAGATGTTCTTCAAGACAGTGCCATTTGGAAAAAAAAGACTTGCATTTAATGGCACCTTTCACGATGTCCCAAAGTGCTTTACAGCCAATGAAGAAGCTTTGAAGTGTAGTCAATGTTGTAATGTAGGAAAAGCGACAGCTAATTTGCACACAGCAAGCTTCCACAAACAGTGATGTGATAATGACCAGTTAATCAGTTTTTTTAGTGATGTTGATTGAGGGATAAATAGTGGCCAGGACACCGGGGATAACTCCCCAGCTCTTCTTCGAAATAGTGCCATGGGATCTTTTACGTCCACCTGAGAGAGCAGACGGGGCCTCGGTTTAACGTCTCATCCAAAAGACGGCACCTCCGACAGGGCAGCGCTCCCTCAGTACTGCACTGGAGTGCCAGCCTAGATTATTGTGCTCATGACTCTGGAGTGGGACTTGAACCCACAACCTTCTGATTCGGAGGTGAGTGCTACCAACTGAGCCACGGCTGACAGTTCTGACATTTGTTAATATTTAAATTGTCAGAAATTGAACTACCAAGAGATAATTTTCTGTTTACAGGAAACTTTTTTTTATCCGGCACGGACGGGACCAACGTGGTGCCGGTTCATCAAAAATTCCGGATAACCGAAAGCTATAGTAAAAGATACGGAGCTGAGAGCTCCGTATAAAGCAACAAACCCTGTTGCTTACAGCTTCAGAACAATGGCCACAAGTTGCAAGCGTCTCTGTAGCTTAGCAACAGCTGCAGCCACACCCTTGCACAGCAACAAATGGAGGAAGACAAGTAATAAAAGTTACCTGAACCTACTCCTGAATTTTGCCGGTTAACCGAGATTTCCGGTTATTTAGGTGTCGGTAAATCGAAAGTTTCCTGTACTTGAATTTTGCAACTGTGCTTTGCAATTTTACAGTTGCAGAAGAATACCATGGGCTGGATTTTGCCAGCCCCGAGGAGGTGGGTTTGAAGGTGGGTCAGGTGGTAAAATTGCAGAAAATGGTGGCAGGTTCCGATCCGCCTTCAGCCCGCCTCTGTGCAACTTTCCCAATTGCGGGCTTGCAGACTCCGTTTCGGTCCCGCCTCCAAGCGGCGGGATAGGCACTTAATGACCTCTATAATCCCATTTTGAGAGGCCTTTCAAAGTTTGCCACATTTCCAGCGTGCTGCATGTCTCTCCTGAAACACGCCAGCTAACCCTGTTGGGTTCACAAGTGGTTGGCTTCCTAACAGCTGC
Organism: Somniosus microcephalus; assembly: GCF_052327205.1. Taxonomy (NCBI): domain Eukaryota; kingdom Metazoa; phylum Chordata; class Chondrichthyes; order Squaliformes; family Somniosidae; genus Somniosus; species Somniosus microcephalus. The sequence goes on from NC_140990.1 coordinate 216,594,713, forward strand.
AGCTCCACCATAAAAATGGAGTTTTCGATAAGGATCAGTTGCAGGTGGCAGAACTTTGTTTTCTCAGGTCATGCACAACTTTTTGCAGGTCTACTGATTTTGGAAGTGGTGAAGCTGAGATCTATCTCCACTGTGACCTCCTGGCAAAACCCTCACCCCACATTGTCTGAGCGCTTCCTCAACTGAGGTATATGCCAGCAGCATGGGAACCATTTATTTCCTTTCCTCCTGGACCTCAGATTCAGACAAAGACCAGCCGTGGCAGCAGCAGAACCCGGAACAACAGCAGCGCCAACAGCAACAACAGGAGCGCTAACCTGCTGCTCACCCACCTGAAGCTGCACAGGCCAGAAGGCGCCAGCGCAGGGAAGCACGTCGCCGCAGGAGATACCCCCAAAACAGGGTTTACAGATAGAGGATGAGCTATCTCAACATGACTGAGCAGCAGTGCCAAAGGAGGCTGAGACTTTCGTGAGAGGTAGTGGGTGACATCTGTGCAATGCTGCTCCAAGACCTGGAGCCCAGAGGAGCGGGTGGACACACCTGTTGTGTCTCGAGGGGTTTTATACCCTTACCTATATAACAATTAAGAAGGACTCCGGGGTGGAGAGTTTAGTTAACGGCCATTTTATTTACAATGTGCTTCTTCACTCGATGCATTACATTTCCCATAGTGCATTGCAAATCACCACTACGGTATCCCATGTGGGACAATTCTAATACACATTCAAAATACACAACATATTTCCTCCCCCTTAAAATAGAATGTCCACAAAACAGAATAACTGAAAATGACTATAACTTTGGAAGAGAGGATAGACTGCCTCTACATTCCGCTAACTCTGGGGATTATTCTGCCCCGTGCACACAGGTTAGCACTAACTGTAACTAAGGCGCTCTGGAGGCTGCCTTCCTCTTTGGGGGTAACGCCTAGTCTCAGGAGCAGGCTCTGGCTGGCTCTCCCGTGACCCTGCAGGCGTGGCTTCCTCCCTCGATGGCACAAGAATGGATGGTGCCACCGTCTCCGGGTTGGACGACCAGTCCCTGCTGGAGCCCCCAACAGGTCCTTGATCCTCTGTTTCTTGGGTTACCTGTGGTGACTGTCTTGGCAGTAACTGGTCTATATGCCGTCTTCATGTTCGGTCGTCTCTGGTGCGGACTTGGTATGAAACGGAGCCCGTCTTTTGAATGACCGTAGCCGGGACCCACCGCTCCGGGGTGGTGTAGTTACGCGCGAGGACTTTGCCCCCCACCACAAAGTGTCGTTCTTTGGACCTCTGAGCTCATCTGCTGACTTGATCCTGCTGATTGGCGTGCACCACTGCTTCTGTGGACGTTGGCCTCAGCAGGTCAAGGCGTGTCCGTAGCTGCCTTCCCATGAGTAGGTAAGCAGGAGATGCTCCAGTCGTAGCATGAGGTGTGTTTCGGTATTTCAGCAAGAAAACTTTCAGGCGCTGCTTTAGAGGAGCATCACTTCTTGCCGCTTTCAACGCGCGTTTCAGCGTTCTGACAAATCTCTCCGCCAATCCATTCGTGGATGGATGATAAGGCGCAGAGAACGTGTGCTGGATTCCATTGCTCTTGAGGAACTCCTCTATCTCCTGGGATGTGAACTGTGTTCCATCGTCGGTTACGATCTGCTCCGGCAGACCAAATCGCCCGAACATCTCTCTGAGTCTCGATGGTTTTCTCCGTAGTGGTAGTGGACATTACTGCAACCTCCGGCCATTTGGAATGGGAGTCCACCGCGACCAGGAACATCGCTCCTTCCACTGGTCCCGCGAAGTCCAGATGGATCCGTTGCCACGGTGTCGCCGGCCATTCCCATGGATGCAGTGGCGCTGCTCTTGGCGTATCCCTGGTTGTCTCGCATGATGGGCATGATTTCGCTTCAACTTCAATTTCATGATCCAGACCGGGCCACCAGAAGTAGCTTCGTGCCAGCTCCTTCATCCGGACAATACCACAATGTCCTGAGTGCAGCTCGTTGAGGACATGTTTCCGCAGCTTTGGTGGTATGATCACTCGCATGCCCCAAAGGAGGCATCCTGACGTGACAGACAACTCCTTCCCTCTTGACAGGTAAGGTAGGCGCTCAGGTGGTGCGTCTGACACCCGTGCTCCGTCTCCTCGCATCACCCGATCCAGCACCTTGGATAGCGTAGGGTCCACTCTAGTCTCTTTCTTGACCTGCCGGGCCGTGACGGGGGCATTGCTCACCATGTCAAAGTAGAAAATCTTCTGCTCACAGCCTTCAGAGGGCACAGGCAGCGGAAGTCTTGACAATCCGTCCGCATTGCCATGTGCTGCTGACCTCCGGTATTTGATGTTGTAATTGTGAGCGCTTAACATCAGCGCCCAGGGCTGCATCCTGCACGCTGCCAGGGAGGGTATTCCTGTGTGTGGACCAAAGATCGATGTCAGAGGACGATGATCCGTCAGTAAGGTTAATTTCCTTCCGAACAAGTAGTGATGGAACTTTTTGATTCCAAAGATGATGCCCAAAGCGTCTTTTTCGATCTGCGGGTATTTCACCTCCGCCTTGCTCAGGGACCTTGACGCGAATGCAATCGGCTTCTCTTCGCCTGAGGGAAAGATGTGGGACACGACCGCGCCGACGCCATAAGGCGACGTGTCACAGGCCAGCTGAATCTGCAACGACGGGTCAAAGTGCGTCAACACTCTTGGGGTCAGTCAAAGCTGCTTTGGCTTTCTTGAATGCAGCTTCGCACTCCTTCGTCCACGCCCAGGCCTTGCCCTGACACAGCAACTCATGTAATGGCTTCAACAGTGATACCAGCTGTGGAATAAACTTTCCGTAATAGTTCAGGAGACCTAAGAATGACCGCAGCTGGCCGACATTTGTAGGTGCAGGAGCGTCGGCAATGGCTTTCACTTTCAACGGTGCTGTGTGTAGGCCGTCCCTGTCGATGACATGGCCTAGGTACTCCACTGATGGCTTGAAAAATTTGCATTTGTCCTTGCGAATGCGTAAGCCATATTCTTCAAGCCTTCCCAGTGTCTTCGTCAGGTTCTGCAGATGCTCGTTGTCGTCCTTTCCTGTGACAAGGATATCGTCGAGATAACATTGTACCCCTGGAATGCCGCTTAAGATCTGGTCCATAGCCCGCTGAAACAATGCTGGTGCTGACGTTATACCAAAGGGTAGTCGGCAGTACCTGTAGAGGCCCTTGTGGGTGGTGATGGTGAGGTACTTCTGTGAGTCCTCTTCTACATGCATCTGCAAGTAGGCTTGGCATAGATCAATCTTGCTAAACTTCTGACCGCCTGCTAGACCCGCGAAAGATCTTCAATGATGGGGAGGGGGTACTGTTCAGCTGAGAGCACAGGATTCACTGTTACTTTGAAATCTCCACATAAGTGAACCGCGCCGTCACTCTTCATCACTGGTACCACGGGCGTGGCCCACTCACTGTGCGAAACCGGCACCAGGACCCCTATCTTGACCAGACACTCCAGGTCAGCGTCCACCTTTGGTCTGAGGGCGTAGGGAACGTTCCTGGCCTTCAGGAATTGTGGCTGGCTGTCAGGCTTCACCTTGAGTTTGACCGTAATCTCCTTCATACTCCCCAATTCTCCGTCAAAGACAGCCACATGCTTTGTCAACACTGCCGCTAGCCCCGCCTCTTCGGCTGACACCGCATTCACTTTTTTCCAATCCAGATTAATTTTCTCCAACCATGGCCTGCCCATCAGGGATGGATAGTCACCCTTGACCACGTAAACTGGCAGCATCACGGTTTGTCCATTAAGCTCCACCTTGACCTCCGTCTTACCCAGCATTGGGACTGTTTCCCCAGTGTAGGTCTTTAAGATGAGCTTGGCCGGCGTCAGTGATAGGTGGTTCAGTTTTTTTTTGAATAGCTTCTCTGAAATCGAGACAGCGGCCCCCGTATCCAGCTCCATTTTGACCGGTATTCCCTCTAGTAGTGGAGTGACTCCATAGCCTGATGAGCCTCCATTCACCGTTAACACATGTGTAGTGGCGCTTCTTAGTTTCCAAACAGGCAGCCACTGAGCTGTGGGGCTTTTAACAACGAGTAGACGCGTGTCGAAATAAAACGTTCCCAAACGTAGCTTTGTCTTTTAAACTGTTTACTATAACACTTCACAAACGGAATTACAAAGCAAACACGTATAAACGAACACGGTCAAAAACTGTATTGCTCCAAACCTCACAACTTCTGCCTCCTTCAGCCACGTGGAGTTTAAACTGTAAAATGGCTGCATACCATGTGTGGCTTAGGGACTGTACCATTGTGGCAAGAATGAAGGGGGTGTCTCGGACTATACTACTGGAGCAAGAAAATAGGGGGTTTCTTAATACAATAAGTCAATCAGGTAAATTAACTATTATGCTATTTAACCAATATTTTAAAGTATTTTCTTAAGCTTTTATGGCTCTTACAACATGGAGATTCAGCTCCCCATCAGAGTCTGTGTCACTGTCTTCCTGTTCTTGTTTCACCATGTGTAGGTTTTTCTTTTTAGAACGCCAGTTGGATGTGTTTCCTTTTTTGTTTTTGTGTGTCTGTGTAGGATTGTTTGCTTTGCCCTTTACACACACGTTCAATGTGTCCTTTCTTTTCACATTTCCGACAGGTCAGGTCTTTACACCAGCAGTCAGATGGCTGATGACCTGACCTTCCACATCTGTAACACTCTCTGGCGCCCCTTGCATGCTTATCCGGTGTAGCTGCTACCCTGTGTACTCTTGTTGCAGCCCCCAACAGCTGTGCATCTTTAGCTGCTAACTCCATAGACACAGCGAGCTCCACTGCTGATTTAAGTGTCAGTTTGTCAGTCGTAAGCAAGCGCTTCTGTGTTGCTTCACATCTTAATCCACACACAAACCTATCACGGACAGTGTCATTTAGAGTTTCACCAAACTCACAATGCTCAGTTAGCTTCTTTAGCACTGCAACATATTCGGCTATGGACTCACCCTCCCCTTGGTTTCGTTTGTGAAACCTGAACCTCTCGGCAATCAGCAGCGGCTTGGGTGCGAAATGTGTTTCTAAAACTTCCACAATCTGATCATATGTCTTAGTGCCGGGCTTATCCGGGTGCATCAACCTCCGTAACAAGCCAAATGTTTTTGCTCCGATCACACTGAGGAACGTCGCCACTTTCACGTCATCTTTAATGCCATTTGCAGTCACGAAAAATCCGAAATGCTCTGTATAAGCACTTCATTGCTCCGCTGTTTCATCAAATGGTCCAAACGCTCCGGTTAGCATAGCCATTTTATTATCTTTTTTTTCTTTACAGTCCTTTTTCTCCACTTCATTTCACTGTATCGTTACTCGCCTCCTTATTTGTGTAACACACGAACCGCCACCTTTACGAGGCGATTGCATCAGGACTAAACTGCGGGCGCGCCATTAAGAAAAGACAGGAACTTCTTACTTTAAACATCACCGATTCCAGTGCAAAGTGATGCGCAAGTCCGTCGTCCTCGTCGCCAGTTTTGTTGTGTCTCAAGGAGTTTTATACCCTTACCTATATAACAATTAAGGAGGACTCCGGGGTGGAGAGTTTAGTTAACGGACATTTTATTTACAATGTGCTTCTTCACTCAATGCATTACATTTCCCATAGTGCATTGTAAATCACCACTACGGTATCCCATGTGGGACAATTCTAATACACATTCAAAATACACAACAACACCCCTTACCAGTGGCCATAAAAGTCACCACCGCACTCAACTTTTTTGCTTCAGACTCATTCCAAGGATCATCTGCGGCATCTCCCAGTCGGCTGCACACACTTGCATCACGCAGGTAACTGATGCCCTCTTTGCAAAGGCGCACAATTACATCAACTTCTCCAAGGATCAAGCAAGTATAACCGCGCGTGCGGTTGGATTTGCAAATATGGCAGGCTTGCCAAGGGTGCAGGGCGTCGTAGACTGCACACATGTGGCCCTTAAGGCACCCCATCACAATCCAGCTCTTTTTGTCAACCGCAAGGGCTTCCACTCCCTCAACGTGCAGCTGGTGTGTAACCACGAGAAGGAAATTTTGCATGTTTGCGCCAAGTACCCTGGCAGTTGCCATGACTCCTTCATCCTGCAGCAGTCTAGTGTGCCTCCGCTCTTCAGTCCGCCAAACCAACTTGGCGGATGGCTACTTGGAGACCAGGGCTATCCCCTGAAGACGTGGCTAATGACGCCGTTCAGGAGGCCATCCAACGAAGTTGAGGAGTGCTACAACTCCAGTCATATTTTGACCAGATCCATTATCGAGCAAACCATCGGCTTGCTGAAGATGCGATTCAGATGCCTTGATAGATCAGGTGGAGCCCTGCAGTACTCGGCAGCCAGGGTCTCCAGAATCGTTGTGGTCTGCTGTGTACTTCACAACCTCGCACAGCATCGTGGCTTGCAGCTGCCTGAGGGACAGGTGGCTTGGCGCATAGCCTCTTTGGATGAGGAGGAGAGCGAGAACAAAGACCTTGCGGAGGCGCATCAGCACGCGAGCACATTGCTGCAAGGGATGCACTCATCTTGGCCAGATTTGCTTAGGTTGCCCAATCAAACACATTTGACTCGCACCTTCTTACCACACCATAGACAATGGACAAGAACCTGCAGCTTCCTAGCACTCTGACCACCATCATGACAAATCCAAGTTGCCCTGAGCCCTCAATGTGGAACCTCCATTAGCAATATGACACAGCCCGGAACTTCAACAGTTTGCCGTCACTTCATTTTATTATATTCAATAAAGGATGGCATTTAACAATTAAACACAACAGAACACCCAAGTGATTATCCTTGTGACTACTTGTGCTTTATCTTCCTCTTACGCGTGCTCCTACGTGGTGCTTCCCCTGTGGCTTCAGCAGATGTGGAGGCCCCTTGCTCACTTTCATGCTGCTCCTGTCTCGATACCTTTGGCGGGCGTCCTCTGGGGTTGCGAGCCTGTGAGGGTTTGCCAACAGTCTGCTGCTCCTGCGGCTGTGCAGAGGATGAGACGCCCATCACAGTTGGGTGAGGACTCTGGTGGGGCTCTGACCGAGAGCTCCATAGTGGCATGGGAGTGTGAGCGCTTGGAGAGGAGCCCCCACTTTCTTGTTGTCTGCCACCAACATTCCTCTCATGGGTCAGTCCCACTTCAGAGCTAGCAAGTGCCTTGACAGCACCTTGCTGCACTTCAGGGGGGCCATGTCGGTCTATTCTGAACATTCACCATGTTTTCAACACTCTGGCGACTTAGCTCCTCCATGGCCATAGCCATCCTCTCCTCTACCATAGCCATCCTTTCCACGGAAGTTGCCATCCTTTCTGTGGTGATGCGTTCATGCGCCAATGCCTCCACAAAGGCTCTGCTCATGTTGGCGATGGACTCCTCCATCCGCTCCACACTCGCAGTGACCCTGGAGACAAAACCTGCCAGAGACTCCTGCATCTGTTCCTGGAGTTCAATCACCGCTCTCCTGGATGGACCCGGAGGCACAGGGCCGACATGCAGCTGAGCTGAGCTGGAAGCGCCCTGCGGCCTCCGACGAGGACTCTCTACTGCTGTCCCTGTCTCCACCATCTGCTGATGCTCACTTGTGAGCTGTGATACACCAGGTGAGAACACTACTCTATCTCCCGAAGGTCCCACCGAGGTGTGAGTGTCTGCGTTGGTGCTGGGTGTGCTGAATTCCGCTGACGCTGTGCCCTCAGGTTGCAGGTTCCTCTGAGGAGTCTTCTGGCTCAGGCTCTTCCACCTGGACAGTGGGGAGGGGGGCTGTAGATGGTCCTGTGGGAGACTAAAGGAATGAGTTAGACATGTGATATAAAAGTTGCATGCACATTGAATTGTGCAGATGATCATAAGTCAATCTGTTTGAGCATCAGAAGCCATATCAGTCACTCATGCAATGTAAATGAGAGCGATGCAAAACTATTCTGTCACCAGCTTGCTCTGATGTGCCCATCTGTCCGTCCCCCACTTGCACATTCTCCTCGGCTCCCGTGATCTCTAGGGTCGCCTTCTCAGCGTTGGTGAGCTGGGCTATTGAGGGTGGCCCTCCTCCTGTCTTTGCCCTTTCCCTCCTATTGTGGGCTCTCTTTTTCTGCAATGAGTGATACAAGTGGAGTTTGAGTGAGAATGATGGAGTGAATCCATAGCATAGATGCTTAGAAGGACACACAGATTGAGTGAGGTCCCAAGACCAAGTTGTTGTCATAGCATCACCGTGATAGGGAGTGTGAAGGCAGCATGTTCGAAAAGTTAAGTGAATGTGTACATAGAGAGAGAGGGATGGTTAAGGGTGCAAGGGATGTAAGGGTAAAGTGAGATGTGGAGGAGGAGGTTGACAATGCAGAGTGCTGGTGATGAGAGGCGATGGGGAGCAGATTGAGGGTAATGGTGATGTTACACTCACTTTTCCTGTGCGGAGAAGGTCGTTAAACCTCTTTCGGCACTGCAGCCAGGTTCTGCTGCACATTGATCTTGAACTGACCTCCTGTGCCACTTGTAGCCACACAGCTTTCGTCTGCTGGGGAGGTGTTATCCTCCCAGAGGAAGGAAGCAGCACCTCCTTCTGAGTTCTGGCTCCCTCCTCCAGAGCACGGAGGGGGTCCTCATCAAATCGGGGTGCGGCCTTGGACCTTGAACTAGACATTTGAAGAGGACAAAACTGTTAAAAGATGCAGCTGCATCAATGATGTCATCAGAGGCGAGTTTCAGGGCCAAAAGACTCACTGGGCCAGGGGTGCGCACATGCTGGGCATCAATTGCCCAATTAGGGCAAAATAGCTAAATTATCCCGCCTGACATCGGAGGCGGGAGTGGGACCCGCCGATCACCTGACCCGCCACCAATGACAAAATCCAGCCCCATGTATCCCAATACTTAACGAACATTCGAAAGTGATGGACAGGAAAAGAGCAGCTGGTCCATCAAGATTACCCAAGGTAGAGTTTGATCACTTCTACTCCGATCACTCCCATAGCTACAGAAATTTGCACAAATTCCCTCAAACCTGCAGTAAGAAGAAAATGCATGTCCCAATAACTATACGGTTTTGCACGCCCATTTTTCTCCTCCATGATTAAAATTAAGATCATCAAAATTATCCACCAACATTTTGAGATTTTCTGAGGAATATGCAATCTTAACTTTGTAGTGGATGACTATAGGATCACACAGTTTCTTTAATATGCTATTTGTGGGATTCCACTGCAGGGTCCACTCTGTCCTCGGATGACATCTACATATAAGCATTCCATGGCAGAGTGCTCTGTGAGTGCTTCTCATGTACAACTCCTAGTGTTAACATTCATCCGGTCACAGCTTTGCTGCTTGCATGCTAACTATGACCAACATCCCAATTTTCATTTACTTGCCTGGGAGGAAGGATACAGAGACATCGAGCAGAGTGAATGGCAAATGAGTGAACCTTATTGCAGAGGTGTATGTACCGGGATTCGAGCTGTGGTAGGATGCTCATTCTTTTACTTCAACAAAAAAAGTAAACATGATCCACCAGTACTATTGTAGCAGTGGATTGTGTCATGGAGTGGCGATGATGTGGGGAACCTTGTGAGTTTCTCGGTCTTTGCTGCTGAGCATTTTTTCCAGAGGGAAGCAGAGGAAGTCAGTGGTGTCATTCAGACACAATGCTGTAAACTGGAGTTCTCTAATACAGTTCAAAGAATTGCATCTATGAGTAAATTATCAAAATTTATCAGATTTTAAATTGGTTAGGGCTATTTTGCACGCATTTTCAATGGAATCGCTACTTGAGATTTAGACGTGCTGTATTCATTTACTTTTTTTTAAAGCAAGTTTTTGTTTCTCCCTCTTTCTTACCCCCCCCCCCCACCCATTCCTTCATATTGTGCAGCATTCTCCAAGTGAGACTTGACAACACTTTACAGTCAGCTGTTAGTAGTTGCATAAGCATGCTGTGAATTGACTTAACCTTCAATTTTGCACGCCTTTCTGTGATTTACACTTTATGCATAGTAAAATACTTGATGAGAATGATGGGTTGAACCAGCAACTTCAAGAAAATTTAATTAATATGAAAGATAGAATTACAAACCTGAATATAGGTTTTTGTCCAAGGGTTGTTTTTTTACTTCAGCTTAAATACAGGTTTGTGACCGAAACGGGAGTAAAATTGTTGTTCTTTATGAAGTTCCTGACAACCGAAACCTATCCCCCAACAGTGGTCCCAAAGCAGCAATGACTCAGCACTCCCTGTTGGGAGCTAGCTTTGTGGACCTGGGCCAGGTTGAGGTTAAGATGAACTTCTTGTCCTCTGTTTTTACAATCCCCGGGAGCCCATTTAAAAAGAAGAGCTTAGTCTATTGCTGCTTAATGTTTAAGGTTTATTCCACAGATGTTGTGGAAAATCACGTGAACTCTTAAGCGGTATAAATATACCTGGTACACTATACTCGCTTTCTGGGGGGTTGCACTTAAAATATAGGCAATATCCTGAGTGGAAAGAACGTGGAACATTTCTTTTTCTAGTGTGACAAGAAGCTGTGAGAATTTGAAGGAGGCTGCAATGTAGGTATTTTTAATTGAGGTTTTTTTTCTTTATGACCACCGTCCTTCTTCCAATGTTAATTGGAACTATAGAAGTTTACAGCACTGAAGGAGACCGTTCAGCCAATTGTGATTGCGCTGCTCTTGGCTGGGGTGATCCAAAATTAATCATGCTGATCTGTTGTCTCCTGATATCCTTGCATCTTCCTCTGCTTCAAATATTTATTGAATTTTCCCTTGAAGGTGGTTTCTGCCTCAGCCACTCCCTCTGCAAAATATTCAATGCTCCAGCAACTCTGTGTAAAGAAACAGCTCTCCTCGCTCCCTTAATAATAAATTGCCACTAACACCCTGACCAAAGGACAGAGTGAATAAGGATAAACTATCAAAACTTTTAGTAATTTTGAAAACTGCTATCAAATCTCCCCTTAGCCTTTCTGCTCTATTGGAAATAGTCCCAGTATCTCAAATCTACTCATAGTTATAGTTCCCCATCTCTGACGTCATTCTGTTGAATCTGTGCTGTCTGCTCTCTGGGGCTTTAATGTTCTTTCTATATTGGGCACCCAAAATTGCACACACTACTTTAAACTGGGCCTAACCAATCTTTTGTATAAATTCATCGACAGTTTGCGATGACTGCAATTTTTAGAACGTTGATCCTTTTTTCCCCTGATTTTCTCCTTTTTAATTTTACAACAATGGTTTTAATTCTCCCTACAACATAACTGGTTCATTTCCTTTTCTTTTTTGATAGTATTTTCTCACTTTTTATTTCAGCTCAGCCTTCTGCTTCTACCCAATAGTATTCTTAACCCTACTATCTCACTCTAGTCTCAAACCTAGACTTTCCCCAACCATCTGCCATATTAGTTTAAATCCTTTCCCACTGCTCTATTTATACTCTCCACAAGGACATTGATGCCATTTAAGGTCAGTTAAATGCTGTTCCTTTGCTTTAGCATTCCTTTATTCCAGAAATCATTCCAATGGCCCACCCAAGAGTGCGGATTCTTCCCTCCTGCACCATGTGTTGACATCCTAATCTTCCCTTTGATCTATTTAGTGCGTGACACAGGATGCAATCTGGGGATTACCATTGTTAAGGTCTTGCTTTTCAATCTAGTGCCTAACTCCTTTAAACTACCTCTGCAAGATCTCAAACGTGGTTCTCTCTATGTCATTGGTTCTAATGTGGATCATGGCTTTTGGCTGCTCTCCCTCCCATTCCAGTAGTTTTTCCTCCTTCACCCTGACACCATTCGGGATTCCTGTCACAATTGCCAAAAAAAGGCTGTTTATCCCCCACTATTATCTCTCCTATTCCTGTAATCCACCTGGCTCTCACCCTCTGGACCATTCCTCTTAGTCACTGTCACTGACCATCTTATACTTGCCCAACACTAAGGCCGGCATTTTCCAGGGGGTCAGTGGGTGGGATCAGTGGTAGGTCGGGTGGGAAAGTTTTTTTTTGACAAATGGGTCGGGACCCTGCTGTCAACCCACCACCACATGCCTTTCTCAATGTAGGATCTGTCAGCGCTGACCTAACGGGCAACGGCGGGGGACCCAATTAAGCTGATTATTGCCTTATTGAGAGATCATTAAGAATACATTTTACCTTCGTTTTTCTGTTTAACTGCTCGCCCACGGGGTCCATGCTGCTCGGGGATCACATCAGGCAAGCTGAGGCGGGAGTTGAATGACTATTGAATCAGCTGATTACTTGACAGCTTGAAATGTGCTATAAAAGATCCCACCTCACAGCTGTTCACTTTCCAAGCTCAGACGCTGTTGCTTACTGCATTTGGAACACAGCTTGAGCTTTATGCAGGCTACAAGTGTTTGGAGCAAACTTTCTGTCCAGTGTCCCCTCATTGGAACAACCTCTCTCACCATTGACAGCTTGCTTCTGTCATCTCAATTTCACCTGCCATCTATTCCATCAGCATGGATACCGTTCATACTGTTTCACCTTGGTCCTCAGAATCTGACCACAATCAGCCCCAACACCAGCAGCACCAACAACAACACCAACCTTCTCCTCAACCACCTGATGCTGCACAGGGCAGAGAGCATCAGCACCCAAGCACATTGCTGCCCGGGAGGCCAGGGATGGCCTCACCATGGCCAGATTTACTTCACTTGACGCTGTACACCCTGGTTGCCACATGATGTGCCAGGTTGGCACCACCCCACACCAACACCATAAAGCATCCTTACAATGTCCAAGCCATTCCTTTCACACTCACCATCATTGTGGGAGGTACCGTTATGTCTCACCATTCACTGCAACTCCCTAAGCCACTTCCAAAACTGCACACAAATCTGTCCAAGAACACACAGTGTTGAAAATAAAGGTTTCAATGTTTGACAGCACATTAATAGAAACTTTACATGAACATTGGATAAAACACCCAAGCGGCTACCCTTGTGTGTTGTTGGTTGCTATGATTGCACTAGGATGAGGTTGAGCGTGAGGGCTGGCTCATGAGATGGGGATGTGATAATATAGATAGAGGGATGGGTGAAGGTGCAAGGTATGTTGGTGTGAGTAAGGATGTGCAGGAGTAGGGTAGGGAAGGCAGAGTGATGGGGATGTGATGAGAGGCACAGCAGGATGAGGTTGAATGTGGCTTTGTACTAACGTTTCGTGGTCTACTGAGATCATTGAAAGGTTTGCGCCACTGCACCCAGGTCCTCCTGACCACATCTCTGCTTGTGCCCTCCTCTGCAATGTGCAACCAGATTGTTTCGGCCTCCTGGGGAGGTCTCTCTCGCCCATCGGAAGGGAAGAGGTCCTCCCTGCGTGCTGTGACTCTCTTCATAAGCATATGGAGGGAGTCATGGGAGAACCTGGGTGCAGCCCTGCACCTCTGTGCAGTGCTTGTCAGTGTTTGCAGCACTTCACTGCTGTAGAACACTGACAGCACAAATGTCAAGATAAAGTTGGACATGGTCCCTTTAAGGAAACCGGCTGATGATGCGTCATCAAATGACGTCACCAGACCCGCTTCCTCTAATTGGCCCGGGAAACGTGCTGGGTGGGCTTAACAAGCACCATCAGTGGAAAGTAATTTCACAGAGCAGGATGAAGCCAGCAGTGGGTTTGGGACCCGCCACAGACCCGCTGAGGTCACAAAATTGTGGCCTAAGTATCTTTTTGGACAGTTCCAGTAAGTTGGGGGTTTCCTATATCTGTGAGTCCTGTCTTCCTCTTCTGCTCCTGTGGCTGGTCACTCACTTCTCTTTTCATACAATCTGTGCCCTGAACTGTCCAGTGCTGCCTTTTGGGTGACCACATTCTGGAGAGGACAAACGGGAAACAAAAGTAACTCAATGGCCGTGAATTGCTTTGGAATTCTCTCCGATGATGTGGAGTGCGACCAGTTGGTGGTCGAGCACAGAGATTCTCTGCTCCAAAGATTCCATTTTCAAACACTTAGAAATGTTCTGTCCCTGGATACATTGAGGATCCATGGCGGTTCACATATTACACTCCACACACGAGGGTTCCCTGAACTGCCATTCATTTGAGTTTAATTTTGCTTTGTTCTTGCTCCTTCTGACCATGACTTTTGCTTTCTCCAGCACACATACACTGGCTGTGGCTTCAGCCTAGTTTCCTCTGACCTTCATTTCACTGTCTCCAGTCTCAAACACACCAATGACAAAAGCTTTAAAACTCGCATGCAGAAAATGTCTGGATAATTTAAGTAGCCGGTGATTACAGTTCTAACTTTAATTGATTCCGAATCTGGTGGATCAGTCAGACAAAAACTTAAAGGCCTGTTTTTATGTGTAAATACATTCCTAATGTTCTGTATTCCTTGATTAAAAGTCACCAGCTTGAAGTAAAAGCAGGGTCAGAATTGGTACAGAGATTTGAGGAACAATAAAATTGGACTTTATACAATAGCCAAATTCATGCTTGAGGAAATTATGTTTTCTGTACATCATTTTTCTTGAGTTTATTTGGTGACGCACAGCCACCAGAGAGAAACAAAAACACTTGCATTTATATAGCGCCTTTCACCTAAGGGCATTCCAAAACAATTCACAGCCATTAAGTTAATTTTGTAGACCCTCTGCGCCATATAAGTGCACAACCCACTATCGGTAAATTCAGATTGCACAATGTGGGCAAACATGTCAGCTAATGTGTGCACAGCAGGATCCCACAAACAGCAAATTAAATAAATGACCAGTTAATCTATATTATGGTGATGTTGGTTGAGGGATAAATGTGGTCAATACATAGGTTGACTCCCCTGCTCTTTTTTGAATACGTCCATGGGATATTTTACACCCACGCAGATGGGGCCTTGATTTAACGTCTCATCCGAAAGATGGCATCTCCAACAATGCATTACTCCTCAGTACTGCCTTGAAGTGTCAATTTAGATTATGTTGTCAAGTCTTCAGCGGGGCTTGAATGCAGGACTTCTCACTCAGGTGAAAGTACTACGACTGAGCCAAGCTGTTACTTAAAATGACAGCATAGAATGTGGTTTACTTTTGCTTTGTCCACACTTGCCACTTAACTGGACAATGTCTGTGTCACGGCATCAGGCCAAATAGTCAAACAAATGCACAGCAGTTGAGGAAGAAATTCCTCAAGTGTGTACACATTTCATTTATGTTTGTGTGTGTTTTTAATACAGCCACTGGTTTGGTTGAATAATCATGTTGCAGTTGATTTTGACTACACTATGACCATATTAATCTTATTTGTAAGATGCGGTTTGGGTGTATAGTGTGCAGAGAGGCAATGTTGCATACTTTTGATTGGCAGTTGTCAGTATACATCATGTGTTATCTGTTAGGATGATATCGTATTGTAATCTGCCATTTTTGAAGTCCTGTGCTCAAGATGAGGGGCATTTGTATTGGTGCTGCCTGTTATAAACCCAGCTTTATTTTTCCTTTCCAGGGACTTGAACACAAAGCTAGGCTGACACTCCAGTGCAGTGCTGATGAAGTGCTGCACTGTTGGAGGTGCCGTCTTTCAGATGAGACGTTAAACCGAGGCCCCGTCTGCTCTCTCAGGTGGATGTAAAAGATCCCATGGCACTATTTCAAAGAAGAGCAGGGGAGTTATCCCTGGTGTCCTGGCCAATATTTATCACTCAACCAACATAACAAAAACAGAGTATCTGGTCATTATCACATTGCTGTTTGTGGGAGCTTGCTGTGTGCAAATTGGCTGCCGCGTTTCCCACATTACAACAGTGACTCCACTTCAAAAGTACTTCATTGGCTGTAAAACACTTTGAGACGTCCGGTGGTCATGAAAGGCGCTATATAAATGCAAGTCTTTCTTTCCTTAAAATCTACCCACAGTGACCCAGATCTGTGTTGATCTAAATTTAACCTTTTGTGATTTTGAATAAAGCTAACTCTATTAAAAATGGTAAGCACTATCAAAAAATTGTTTCATCAGGACAGATAGATACTTGGGCAGAATGTTAGATCTTCTGGAAAATATCGGGAATTACGACATTTGAAGTAGATTTTTAAATATTATAGTGCTGTCTTTGTGGTCTCTCTTTGGTGCACAAGGTTCCAGTTTGTGAATTGTCGTTGCTTTTTATTCTCTGCTTGGTTTCTTGATCTCTCTTTTTTTAAATTTCTGAAACTGAGACAGAGAGTGGCTGGTGCATAGTTTTTAGTGGAAAACAAAATCATCTGGTGGTTAGTGAAGAAATATAGAGAGATAATGAAGAGTTTATAAAAGGATTTGCCAGAGCATGAAAAGCTTCTAACCATCAAGCTAACTTGAATGTAATACTGTATCCTTTTATAATAGTTGAATTGTTGAATATAATGAAATGGCAGCCTGGGGCATGACTCATTTGTTCAGACTGAGTAAGCAGTGAATTGGAGGCCCTTATTTTGTCACTTGAACAGAAGTGAACCATAGTATAGATTTTTTTTTTTGTGTGCCAACAATATGCACTGTGTATTAAAGGCTTCTGTCTAAAGTTTGACTTTTGTATCTTTCCCATTGTTAAATTAAATACGTATGTCACAATACTCAATATATGCAGCTAGCATTATCATTATAACCTGAATGATATTTGTACTGTGCAACATTTTTGAAATCTGCAACAGATAAATTAGCATTGAGGGTTTCTAGTTGTTTGTGCTGACCCTGTGACTTGAAATAATTGGCTTTGAAATTTTTGAATGAGCATCTGTTATCACATGGAGAGTTTATACATTGAATCTAGAAATGAACTGTACCAATTAGTGCACCATTTAGGAGGATAGGACTTGGAAATTTCCTCTGGTGGGGGGAGTCCAGAGCAAGGGGGCATAACCTGAAAATTACAGCTGGTCATTCAGCGGTGATGTCAGAAAGCACTTAATCACACAAATGGTAGTGGAAATCTTGAACTCTCTTTTCCCCCCCCCCCAACCCCCCCAAAAAAACTGTTGAGGCTACATTAAATGAAAATGTCAAAACTGAGAATAGATTTTTCTTAGGCAAGGGTGTTAAGGATTACAGAACCAAGGTGGGTAGATGGAGTTGAGATACAGATCAGCCTTGATCTAATTGAATAGCGGAACAGTCTCGAGGGCTGAATGGCCTACTCCTGTTCCTATATACTGTCCAACAAATGTGACAAATTTTGTACTGTCCAACAGATATTGAAACTATCTGCTTTTTGTATTTCCCTTCAGTACAGATGATAATGCCCTGCTCACCCAAACCAGACAATTAAGAGTTACTTGTCACTCAAGCTACTTGCCACTGTGGAAAAAATGGGTTGTGCCCCCTTTGGGGCGCTAACTTCGTCGGGGTGCTACCTTTAGCGCCCCGAAAAAGTTAGCACCCCATGCCAGAAATTGAATGGTAGCACCCCAAGCAGGAGGCGGGGCGCTACTGGAAGCGCTCCCCCTCCCTCTTGTGGCGCTCCCATTGAATATTGCAGCGCCATGCGCGTAGGCACGTAGCGCTGCGGTACTGCAGGCCTCCCTCCCCTGATTAAAGGGGAGGGGCTGAGTGCAGCACGCACCAGGGTCCTGCTGGACCACCGGGGAGCGGGGTGCCGGCAAAAGAGTCCGGCACTCAAAAGGAGTGCCGGGCTGACCGATTGCGGCCGGCACCCTGCAGAAGGAGGCCAGAGGGGGCAAGTGCTGGCAAGCGGCCCAAAAAAAATGGCCGCCCGGCACCTGCCCTTTAATTTGTGCTGCTGCGGCTGCTGAAACACCACCCTGACCCTATCGGACATATTGTCCGGCGGCAGGTCAGGGGGCGCGAGCCAAGTTTGCGGCCGGGGCGCAAGCGGGGCGCTGTGCACGCTGATGACGTCATTGCCGCGGGGCGCTACCACCGCCGCTAACCTCCTGCTGAATTTCGCAAGAGGCCTTCGCGGCACTGCACCCGGGTGCTAGGTGCTTTGCGCCCCGTTAGCGCCAACGAGAGGCGCAAAGCTACCGAATTTTTCCCCCTTTGGGTTTATAGTTGGGTATAACAAAAACAATTCAACATTTTCCCTTTTTAAAACTAGAATAACAAATCATTTTTATGTATGCGTCCAAGATAAGTTTGTGTATGCGTCCAAGATAAGTTTGCACGAGGCAGTGGTTAGGCCACACTTAGAGCATTGTTTGCAGTTTTGGGTGTCCATTATAGAAAGGATGTTAAAGCCCAGGGGAGGACATATTGCGTTGATTCATCTGAACAATGCCAGGGAAGGAAAACTAGAGTCATGAAGGGAGATTAAGATACTGGAACTATTTTCACTGGAGCAGAGAAGGTGTTTAATTGAGAATGTGTTTAATTGAATCTTTTTAAGTTATGAAGGGTGTTGATCGTCTTCCTCTATTTAGCCTATTTCCTCTAGTTGGTGAGTCAGTGATGAGGGTTCGTTAGTTTAGAATTCTCAGAGTGAGGAGAGAGAAATTGCTTTACAAAGAGAGTGTTTGGAGTATGGAATGTTTTATCAGAGGGAGTGATTGAGGCAGGGTCCATTGTATTTTTTAAGGGGAAAGTGGATAAATATTTGAAGCGAAGGAAGGTCCAGAGCTATGGAGCAATCAGGGCAGTAGGATTAGCACTCCAAAAATGCACTTAATAAAATTTAGACTTAATATCACTGTTTAAACTTCTAGGAGAGATTCTGGAATACCTCCAGAGGCTACATGATTCTCCATACCAGAATAATTTCCAAATGATCCCAGATCCAAGGAGATTGTTAAGGCAACACTCTCGCATTACTGGGATACAGCAGTGAACTGCATTGGGAAAGTTCATAGCTGTCTATCCTGGGATCCATGGGGACCTTTTAGTACGAGACAGAGAAAATAGTTTAGCGGATTCAAATTGCTGATGATCTTGGCTAGGATGGTTAGATTTTCAGGGATGTACTTTTTTTTTGTTTTAATTAAAAAAAAAAAAAAATGGAGCTGTCAAGTAAAAGGCTAGCCTTTTTTTTAATATCCTTGCTGGTCCAGTAGTTGTGTGTTTAAATACATGTGCAATCCCTTTATAAATTAGTTCACAGTGGTGAAGGAGAAATCTGATCTCTGGTCATCTTGTGGTGAAATGTGTTGTCCGATTCCTTTGTGATCCATTGAAGATATATATTTGTTTTTAAATGGCCTCGGGAAGGGGGTGGGTTGGACCTCCACATATGCCCCACCCACCCTGGTGATGATGCAGTCAAGTGGTGGAGTGATGCTTTGGTAGTTTCAGGTGAAGAGTCTACAGTCAACTGTGGGGTTCTGGAACTCACTGCCTGAAAGGGTGGTAGAGGCAGAAACCCTCATCACATTTAAAAAGTACTTGGATATGCACTTGAAGTGCTGCTACCTACAAGGCTACGGACCAAGAGCTGGAAAGTGGGATAAGGTTGGATAGCTTTTTTTGGCCGGCGCAGACACTATGGCTTCTTTCTTTGCCGTAAATTTCGATGATTCTATGAACTTCTGATTATTTGAATCTTTTTAAGCACTGAAAATTTGAACAATCCAATAATTTGAATTAAGCAATGTAAATAATGCAGCAACGTAGGAATTTAGTGCTCACAAAAATTGAATTATCAGACTATGAATTAATTGATTTGGATTAACGATTGACTGTATTTCTGATGACTGCTGGCAATATGATCTCCATTTTTTTTGACTCTGCAAAGACATCAGAATGGTATATTTTTCTTCCAGTTGACCTTGGGTTTGGTCTATGCAGCTTGACCCTGCTGTGATATTGTTGTTTACAAATACACAATACAGTGAATAAGCCATGTTGAAGCACATTGATGCACTATCAATTGCTACAAAAGACTGGAGATTGAGAAAGTAATAAACAGGCTTTTATTACCAAAGAACAGAGCATGCCTCTTGTGGTTGCCTGGTATCCAAAAGGGCTGGAGCCTTCTGAGCAGCGACCTTTATACCCAGCCATGAGGGTGGAGCCAGGGGCGGAGTCAGCTGAGGCATGCACAGACAAGTACAACAATATGCAAGAGTGAACAACAGTACTAACAGTGAACAACAATACTAACAACAGTGGTTTACCACATTCACCCCTTGTTTAGAATTGAGTCCGGCGGGGTGAAGTGCACTAAAAATTCGTGTACTGAAGTCTATCAGGAGGCCTTGTAAGCCGTCCTGAGCGTCGCAGCAGCGGCGGTGATGGTGCAGCATCCAATGGTGAACCCGGTGTCTCGTTCAGAGGAGGTGTAGCAGGTGGCGGACCCTGGGGCTGCTGCATGCCGTCTACAGGGGTCAGAGCATGGGTAATGGGAGGTGGTCTCTCAGAGGCACCCGAAGGTGCGAGGTCTCGTGCGGGGACTGTGTCCTGGGGGTAGGCAGGAGTAGCGGTGGGTGGCGAAGAGGGTGTTTCAGGAGCACCTGCAGGTGCGAGGTCTCGAATGGAGACTGTGTCCTCCCGCCCGTCCGGGTACACCACGTAAGCATACTGCGGGTTGGCGTGGAGGAGGCTCACCCTCTCGACCAGGGGGTCCGCCTTATGGGTCCTCACGTGCTTCCGCAGTAGGACGGGACCTGGAGAAGTCAGCCATGTTGGTAGCGAAATCCCCGACGTGGACTTCCTGGGGAAGGAGAACATTCTCTCGTGAGGAGTGGCATTGGTGGGTGTACAGAGCAGCGACCGAATGGAATGGAGCGCCGCAGGGAGGACCTCCTGCCAGCGGGAGGTCGGAAGGCCCTTAGATTTTAAGTTTAAAAGGACTGCCTTCCAGACTGTCGCATTCTCCCTTTCCACCTGGCCGTTACCCCGGGGGTTGTAGCTGGTGGTCCTGCTTGTAGCAATGCCTCTCGCGAGCAGGTACTGCCGAAGTTCGTCGCTCATAAAAGATGAGCCCCTGTCGCTATGGATATAGCTAGGGAAACCGAACAAGGCGAAGAGGTCATTCAGACATTTAATGACCGTGGTACTGGTCATGTCCGAGCAAGGGATGGCAAACGGGAAACGGGAGTACTCATCAATTATATTGAGGAAGTACACATTGCGGTCAGAGGAGGGGAGGGGCCCTTTAAAATCGATGCTCAGCCGCTCGAAGGGGCGCGTGGCTTTGATCAGGCTCGCTCTGTCTGGCCTATAAAAATGCGGCTTGCACTCGGCACAGATCTGGCAGTTCCTGGTCATGGTCCTGACCTCCTCGATGGAGTAGGGCAGGTTACGGGATTTGATAAAATGGAAGAACCTGGTGACCCCCGGGTGGCAGAGGTCATTGTGGAGGGTCTGTAGCCTATCAACCTGCGCGTTGGCGCACGTACCACGTGATAGGGCATCTGGGGGCTCATTGAGTTTCCCGGGCCGGTACAAGATATCGTAATTGTAGGTGGAGAGTTCGATTCTCCACCTTAAGATCTTGTCATTCTTGATTTTGCCCCGCTGCTTATTATGAAACATAAAAGCCACTGAACGCTGGTCAGTGAGCAGGGTAAATCGTTTTCCGGCCAGGTAATGCCGCCAATGTCGCACGGCTTCCACAATGGCCTGGGCCTCCTTTTCGACAGAGGAGTGTCGAATCTCGGGGCCCTGGAGGGTCCTTGAGAAAAAGGCCACGGGTCTCCCCGCCTGGTTAAGGGTTGCAGCTAGGGCAAAGTCGGATGCGTCGCTCTCCACTTGAAAAGGAAGGGACTCATCCACAGCGTGCATTGTGGCCTTCGCAATGTCTCCTTTTATGAGAGTGAAGGCTGCACAGGCCTCTGCTGTCAGGGGGAAGGAGGCGGACTTGATGAGGGGTCGGGCTTTATCCACATAGTTGGGCACCCACTGAGCATAGTAAGAGAAAAACCCCAGGCATCTCTTCAGTGCTTTCTGGCAGTGGGGGAGGGGGAGCTCCATAAGGGGGCGCATTCTATCGGGGTCTGGGCCGATGACTCCGTTCTCCACTACGCAGCCAAGAATAGCGAGGCGCGTAGTACGAAACATACATTTGTCTTTGTTGTATGTGAGATTCAGCCGCTGGGCCGTCCGGAGGAATTTCTCTAGATTAACGTCGTGGTCCTGCTGGTCGTGGCCGCAGATGGTGACGTTGTCTAGATATGGGAAAGTGGCCTGGAGCGCGTTCTGGTCAACCATCCGGTCCATCTCCCGTTGGAAGACAGAAACTCCGTTGGTGACGCCGAAGGGAACTCTGAGAAAGTGATAGAGCCGACCGTCAGCTTCAAAAGCTGTGTACTGGCGGTCCTCAGCCCTGATGGGGAGCTGGTGGTATGCCGACTTCAGATCAATCGTCGAGAACACCCGGTATTGTGCTATCTGATTGACCATGTCAGATATGCGGGGGAGTGGGTATGCATCTAGTTGGGTGTAGCGATTGATCGTCTGGCTGTAGTCAATAACTAGGCGCTGTTTTTCGCCAGTCTTCACTACCACCACTTGTGCTCGCCATGGGCTGGTGCTACTTTCAATAATCCCTTCCTTCAGGAGTCTCGCTACCTCGGATTTAATGAAGCTCCTATCCCCAACACTGTAACGCCTGCTTTTGGTAGCGATGGGCTTACAGTCGCGGGTGAGGTTAGCGAACAAGGAGGGGGGGGGGACTTTAAGGGTGGAGAGGCTGCAAATGGTGCACGGCGGGCGATTTAAAAGCTGCTGGCTGCAGACTGTGAGTGGGGGGAGGGGTCCGTCATACGCTAATGTGACACTCTTAAGGTGGCACTGAAAATCCAACCCCAGTAGAACGGCAGCGCAGAGATGGGGCAGGACCAGAAGTTTAAAATTTTTGTATTCTGTGCCCCTTACTGAAAGGGTCACTACACAGTAGCCACCGACGTCCGCTGACTGGGCTTTGGAAGCCAAAGAGATCCGATGGCGCGTCGGCAGGACCGGGAGAGAGTAACTGCGCACCGTGTCGGGGTGGATAAAGCTCTCCGTGCTCCCGCTGTCAAAAAGGCAGGTAGTGGCGCGGCCGTTTACCGTAATATCCATCATGGACCTGGACAGTTGATGAGGGAGAGATTGGTCCAGCGTCACGGAGGCCAGCGTATGGTCGAGCGAGTCGATGTGGTCGTCAGATGAGGCGGTGGTTGAGTCCGGCTCCCCCGTGGTTGAAGTCGGAGGCGTCCAAGATGGCGGACAAAATGGCGGCGCCCACGGTCCCGATCCCCACGCGGCTGGGGGAGCCCAAGATGGCGGACAAGATGGCTGCGCCCACGGTTCGCACGCAGCGCTGCTGGCGTTAGCGGTCTTCCCTTTGCAGGCGCTAACGTAGTGACCTTTCTTCCCGCAGCCGGAGCAGGTAGCATTCTTCGCGGGGCAGCGTGCTCTAGGGTGTTTAGCTTGGCCATAAAAATAGCATTTTTGTGCCTTGGACATCGCTGCAGCAGTCGGAGGTGGCGGTCCCATGGCCCAAGATTGCGGCGTCCACGGCGCGGGGCGATGAGGGGAGAAAGCGTCCATATTTCTGTGGGCCGCGTCGAGCGAGAGCGCGAGGGACACTGCCTTTGTCAGGTCTATTTCACCCTTCTCCAGCAGCCTCTGCCGGGAGTAGTCGGACCTTAGACCCGCAACGAAAGCGTCTCGTATCAATCCCTCCGCATGTGCCGCGGCCGATACTTCCTTGCAGTCGCAGCCGCGTCCGAGTACCCGCAGTGCCCGTAGGAAGGCTTCCACCGATTCCCCGGGCTGCTGTCTGCGAGATCTTAAAAGGTGCCTGGCATAGACCGTGTTAACCGGGCGTGCATACTGCCCTTTCAGTAGGTCGATAGCCGCCGCGTAGGTCGTCGCATCTTGGATTAAAGTATAGACTTGGTGGCTCACCTTCGAGGCCAGGATTTTCAGTTTATTTTCATCAAGAGTCACGGTCGAGGCTTCCAGATACGCCTCAAAGCAACGCAGCCATTGTGCGAATTTAGTCGACGAACCCGCTTCTTGGGGGTCTAGGTCCAGGCATGTTGGTCTGAGGGCTCGCAGCAGCGCCTGCTGCTCAGCGTTTTGCGCCATCGGTTGATCAGCATCCGCAGCCAACATTTAACTTTGGTAATAAAATTGATGCACTATCAATTGCTACAAAAGACTGGAGATTGAGAAAGTAATAAACAGGCTTTTATTACCAAAGAACAGAGCATGCCTCTTGTGGTTGCCTGGTATCCAAAAGGGCTGGAGCCTTCTGAGCAGCGACCTTTATACCCAGCCATGAGGGTGGAGCCAGGGGCGGAGTCAGCTGAGGCATGCACAGACAAGTACAACAATATGCAAGAGTGAACAACAGTACTAACAGTGAACAACAATACTAACAACAGTGGTTTACCACACACATCATCACACCACCTGTCCAAAACCATCATTTTAGAAATTTTGACCAAATTTTCCCCATAAACTAAGGGTTCTTTGTATTCTACTTTTTGTAGGGGTGGTTGTGCTTTTTTAGTTTAACATAATCATTGAAGAAATGGCAGTTTATTGCCTAGTAATGGTGAACTTATACAGTATTTTATGTAGAAATATGAAATCTGCAAATAAAATTATCCTCATCAGGATCTTTTAATGCTGCAGGAGAGAGTTGTGTCTGAACTCCTTGAATGTCTGAATACTTTACTGGTGTGACTTTGATAGACAGGTACTTGGATATTTTTTGTCTAAATGTGCAAACTATGGTGAGCAGCCATGTACAATGGATCACTGCTTGTGGTGATTATGCGAATGTAATTCTCAAACCCTAATGTGATGAAATATATTCCATTCATCACTGCCTGTTTTCTGTGTCTTCTAACTGCCTGCTTTCTGTGTCTTTTCCCTTCCCCCAGTCCTCATGTATTATGTATTGGAATGTGCTGGAATTGGTTGTGTGCAGGGCTCCGCCCATACCTGGCTCCTTTGTAATCTAAGTTCAGTCGGGCATCAGCCTCCTGAAGGAAGACATCTCTCTAGTTTACGTGTTATGTTCTAAGTTAATAAAAGCCTTACTTTTGTTCTGCTAACTTCGAGTCTCAGAATAATTGAGGCACATCAATTTTATTAACTTAATTTTCAACACTATGGATCAACTCCTGAAACCCGAACGTTTGGATTTGGATCAACATGCTCCGGACGCATCAGCACGCTTCGGACACTGGTTTGACTATATGGAATTCTTCCTGGACAATTCCGCAGCCGTCAAAGACGCTACGGACACTGCGAAGATGAGACTCGGAATGCTACGGAATTGGGTAAGCCACCGGGTTTACCCCCTCATCCAAGACGCCGATACGTACCTGGCCGCCTGCAACATCTTAAAGGCACATTACCAGCAGCCTACGAATGAGGTGTATGCTCGGCATCTACTCGCTACTCGCGCACAGCGACCTGGGGAATCTGTGGAGGAGTTCCTAAGCATCCTGAAAAAGCTTGGCAAGGACTGTAAGTGCCGAGATGTAAAAGCCGCAGTGTACACCGACGAGCTTGTTCGCGATGCCTTTATCACAGGCCTCAGCTCCACTCACATCCGGCAAAGACTGCTGGAAAAAACGGGGTTGGACCTGAAACAGGCTGCGGACACCGCGCGGTCCCTGGAGATGGCCCAGAGAAACTCGGACGCCTACTCTTCAGCCCGCGCCGCCCACGCCGCCACGTGTGCGCCGAGGGCGCCGCCATCTTGGAAGGCATCTTCCCCGCCCGGCAGCCCGACACCGGCGGGGCCCAGCTCTCCCCCCAGAAGCCCTACGACAGCCGCGACGCGTCAAGGACCCAACTGCTACTTCTGCGGGCAGCCAAAGCACACCAGAAACCTGTGCCCGGCGAAAGGCACCACCTGCTTTAAGTGCGGTAAGAAGGGGCACTTCGGGAAGGTGTGCAGAGGGAACCCCGCCGGAAAACCAACCGCCGGAAAACCCGCCACCGCCGCGTGTGCGCCGTGGGAGCGGCCATCTTGGACGCCATCTTGCCCGACCTCGTGGGGTCCGCCATCTTATGAGCAGACAGCGTGGACGCCATCTTGTCTCGATCAGGGCCCTACAGTGGCATCGGTCACAGTGGACCAGACCAGGCCGCATCCGCTATCCAAATCAATGGTGGACATCGAGGTAAACGGGTGCCGGGTTAAATGCTTAATTGACAGTGGAAGCACGGAGAGTTTTATCCACCCTGAACTGGCACAACAACTCTCCCTAAAGGTGGTCCCTGCTCAGGGTACCATCTCTATGGCCGATAAAACCCAGACATCGACCATTCTGGGTTACTGCACGGTACAATTGTGCGTTAACGGAACTGTGTATGATAATTTTAAAGTATTAATCATGAAGAATCTATGTGCGAGCGTGATCTTGGGTTTGGATTTCCAGTGCAACCACCAAAGCATCACGCTCAAGTACGGTGGGTCCCAGCCGCCCCTCACAGTGTGCGGTCTGGCTACCCTGAAGGTAAAGCCGCCTTCGCTATTCGCGAACCTTACCCCTAACTGCCGGCCAATAGCGACCAAAAGCAGGAGGTACAGCTGGGAGGACAGGCGGTTTATCGCGACCGAGGTAGACAGGCTCCTGAAAGAGCGCATTATTGAACACAGCAACAGCCCGTGGCGCGCCCAAGTGGTAGTGGTAAGGGGTAGCGAGAAGAAACGGATGGTGATCGACTATAGTCAAACGATCAACAGGTACACCCTACTAGACGCCTACCCGCTACCCCGCATATCAGAAATGGTGAACCAAATCGCCCAATACCGGGTGTTCTCCACCATCGACCTCAAGTCAGCGTACCACCAGCTCCCTATCAGACCAGAGGACCGCCCGTACACCGCCTTCGAGGCGAACGGACGCCTCTACCAATTCCTCAGAGTCCCCTTTGGGGTGACGAACGGGGTCTCGGTCTTTCAGAGGGAGATGGATCGCATGGTCGATGACCACCACTTGCAGGCAACCTTCCCCTACCTCGACAACGTCACCATCTGCGGTCACAACCAGCAGGATCACGACTCGAACCTCGAGAGGTTCCTGAAAACCGCACAAAAACTCAACCTCACCTATAACGAGGACAAGTGCGTTTTCAACACCACGCGCCTCTGCATACTGGGCAGCGTGGTGGAGAATGGGGAAATCGGACCAGACCCCGACCGATTGCGCCCCCTACGGGAGCTGCCCCTGCCCAACACTCCCAAAGCCCTGAA
Source organism: Somniosus microcephalus (assembly GCF_052327205.1). Taxonomy (NCBI): domain Eukaryota; kingdom Metazoa; phylum Chordata; class Chondrichthyes; order Squaliformes; family Somniosidae; genus Somniosus; species Somniosus microcephalus. Next base: position 216,621,792 of record NC_140990.1, read on the forward strand.
AAGGTGCCTGGGGTTATTTTCTTACTATTCCCAATGGGTCCCCAACTACTCCGACAAAGCCCGCCCCCTCTTGAAAGCATCCTCTTTTCCGCTCTCTGCTGAGGCCCACGCCGCCTTCAAAAGCATTAAGCAGGATATTGAGCGGGCCACGCTACAGGCAGTGGACGAGAACACTCCATTTCAAGTGGAAAGTGATGCGTCCGACTTCGCCTTGGCGGCCACCCTCAACCAGGCGGGGCGGCCCGTAGCTTTCTTCTCGAGGACCCTCCAAGGCCCCGAGATCAGACACTCCTCCGTGGAAAAGGAGGCCCAAGCCATCGTGGAGGCAGTGCGCCACTGGCGCCACTACCTAGCCGGCAAACGCTTCACCCTACTTACCGACCAGCGATCGGTAGCGTTTATGTTCAACAATAAACAGAGGGGGAAGATTAAAAATGATAAGATTCTTAGGTGGCGGATCGAGCTCTCCACTTTCGAGTACGACATCATTTACCGGCCAGGGGCCCTTAACGAATCCCCTGACGCCCTCTCACGAGGGATGTGTGCCAGCGCCACCGAGGATCGGCTACAGACCCTCCACAACGACCTCTGCCACCCAGGGGTCACGCGGCTGTTCCACTTCATAAAGTCCCGTAACTTACCCTACTCGATTGAGGAAGTTCGGTCTCTGACCAGGAACTGCCGCACTTGCGCCGAGTGCAAGCCTCGGTTCTACCGCCCAGATAGAGCCCACTTAATCAAAGCTACACGGCCCTTCGAGCGGCTCAGCTTAGATTTCAAGGGCCCCCTCCCGTCCGTCGACCGCAATGTTTACTTCCTGAACATTGTGGACGAATACTCCCGTTTCCCATTCGCCTTCCCCTGCCCAGACATGACCAGCGCCACGGTCATTAAATGCCTCAACAGCCTGTTCTGCCTGTTCGGTATGCCGAGCTATATCCACACGGATAGGGGGGCGTCCTTCATGAGTGAAGAGCTACGCCAGTACATGCTGTCCAAGGGGATCGCCACGAGCCGTACCACCAGCTACAACCCCCGGGGTAACGGCCAGGTGGAGCGAGAGAACGGGACAGTGTGGAAAGCAGTCACTCTAGCTCTAAGGACCAAGGGCCTCCCTATCTCCCGCTGGCAGGAAGTCCTCTCGGATGTGCTCCATTCGATACGGTCGCTATTGTGTACGGCCACTAATACCACGCCTCATGAACGAATGTTTGTCTTTCCCCGGAAATCCACCTCTGGCGTATCCATGCCGTCATGGCTCTCCACCCCAGGTCCGGTACTCGTGCGAAGGCATGTGAGGGGCCACAAGACGGACCCTCTCGTGGAGCCAGTACACCTACTCCACGCCAACCCCCAATACGCATATGTCCGGCACGCCGACGGAAGGGAGGACACCGTGTCCATAAAAGACGTCGCCCCAGCCGGCATCGACAACAACCACGGCAATAGCAGCGACGACGATCACAGCAACCCTTACCCACCCACTATTCTTTCATCACCCCCGGAAGAACATCGACCAACGGCACCCCCACCAACTACCCCTTCAACAACCCCGGCGGCACCCCCGGCAGAGACCCAGGAGGCTACCGGGGACACCCAGCCAACACCCGCGGCACCACAACAGCCACGTCGGTCGCAGAGGACTATCAAACCCCCGAACAGACTAAATCTATAGAAGGGGTGAATGTGATGAAATATATTCCATTCATCACTGCCTGTTTTCTGTGTCTTCTAACTGCCTGCTTTCTGTGTCTTTTCCCTTCCCCCAGTCCTCATGTATTATGCATTGGAATGTGCTGGAACTGGTTGTGTGCAGGGCTCCGCCCATACCTGGCTCCTTTGTAATCTAACTTCAGTCCGGCATCAGCCTCCTGAAGGTAGACATCTCTCTATTTTACGTGTTATGTTCTGAGTTAATAAAAGCCTTACTTTTGTTCTGCTAACTTCGAGTCTCGGAATAATTGAGGCACATCACCTAATTTCCGCAACACATCTATTTTCACTCCAGTGCACTTTCCATCAGTTTGTGCTGGAACGCTCATTGTTTTCACCCCATTGCCATCTTCTGATAGTGCCTGTAAGCAGCACAGCTCAGTCCTCACCTGTTGAGCAGTTTATGAGCTAGCTGCTTGCGCTCTCCTCTTCACATCAGCACTTTTAATATCAGCTGCTCCAACTATCACTTCTTGTTTTTAAACTTTCAGTCAACCACAAGCTGGCAGTCTGAGTAGAATACTGCTTTGCATTTACAGGCATTTTAAACAGCTTTGGTAATCATGCCTGATAAAATTGTTGCCCTACAAAATATATACTTTTCAAATATATATCTCAGAACATGGTCAGATCAACACGTTCAAATCATTAAAACATTAACTTAATTCGTCATTAAAATAACCAACCAATTGCTTTAATCATCTTGTGTCAACTGTATTTTACATGCATTTCAGTCATTTGTTTAAGCAATGGAACTTCCAAATGTAGACAGTTATATGTAATTAAAATTAAAATGCTAGAAGTAACATAGCCGATCCTTCAGGATCTTCAAAGAGAAAAGACAGGTTCATGGTTCAGGCAGAGACTTGTCTAGTCCTAAACATTGATCTACCTTTTCTCTTGTGAATTGAGGGGGATTGAGAACAGGAGACTGCCTCTGTAAACAGGGAAAAGAGTGACTTCACATGGCTTTTGGGAAAATGGTGATCTGGCTGAACAGTTGAGTGTGGATAAATCCAAATGTCACATGTATTTTTTTTCTATTTTCTTACATTAAACATCTAGCAATTGTCGAGCAAAAATTTCTCATGGTAGCATGGCCCTGGATCTAATCACCCACCCCCCACACCCCCTAAGAAATGCATGCACCAGTGGACACTGGCAGGGGCAGAATTCTAAATTTGCTGTCAATGCCCTACCTCAACACTTCATATGATTGGTTATTTGTGCTATCAATCAGTTACACAGTCTTCCATCACTGGTTGTTTGTTACTGAGATGGCTGAGTTCAGCATGAATGGCTTTGGCTCTGAATTGGAGTTTTGATTTTGGTATCAAATTTTATTGACTTGGAGCTAACTCGGCAATCTTGCGCTTGGCTCCTGAAGCCGGTGCAATTTACAGATGAAGGTGAAACTGGCCCTATGATCCTGATTTATCCACCATAGGAGCCTCTGTTCAGTTCATAGGCAGGCTGTAGGGAAGTTTGAAAGAGTGAAATTGCTGCAATATGCTGGTGGGGGTTGTGGTGGGTGGTCGCTGATCATGGCAGGGGCTAGAGAGAGACCACGATTGGCAGAAGGGCGGCCAAAGGCCTCCTTGAGGGGCTGGGAGGAGTACTGCTGCTCCTCCTGGCCCACGGAGTGCTATAAAAAGCAGTTGCCTTCTGGAGCCGGCAGCTCCCACTTCCATTTCGCTGCCGGGTTTCCCGAGCCTCGGAAAACCCGGCCGGCATGTGTTCAATTTAAATCAGGCTCCCAATTGCAGTCGGAGCCCGATTTAAATATGATAATGAAGTGTCCCATCTCTCCAAGATTGGACACCCGCACACCTCGCTACTCTCTCCTGTAAAAATGGCATTGGGTTGGGGGTCGCATTTTTAAGCATTTAGCACCCCCAGCAGCCTCCTGCCCATCGTCGTGGGTGCGGGAGGAAGGGCGGGGATGTTAATATTGAGGCTAATATGTCCAGCCAATGTTAGAATGTTGAACTACTTGGTCAAAACCATATAGCGCAAGTCAGAGGAAATTGTGATCAAGCAGTACAGAGCTCACTTTAGACCATGCCTTGCTGTGTTTAATTTTGGTTTCTGAGACACAAGAAAGACAATCACATGCTGGAGGCAGTGCAGACAAGAGCCTCGAGGCTGATTCCTAGTGTTGGGGTCTGAGTGAGGAACAAAGTCATCACGGCTTTTTGGGCTAGAAAGGAGGTGTCTGAGAGATGACCATTATAAAGGTATACAAGATGGTTAATGGAATGGAAAAGCTAAATCTGAATTAAATTTTGAGTAGGACAAGGGGGACATGGGTTCAAACTAATAAAAGATAAATTTAAGATTGATGTCAGAAAGTTCTTTACACAAACAGTGAAATGGATTTTCAGATAGAACAGTGGAGGCAAAAATTCTGTAGTCATTTACGAAACAATTAGATACTGCAATGGGGGGATGTTCGGGTCTTTCTGAATGGGTGAAATAATATGGGTTGAATGGCCTTCCTTATCTTTAACTATCTTGTGAACTGTGCTTTGTTAATTCATCCCCTCCTTGCTATTGGATTCATTACCTGTTCTGCATCACTTCCCTGATAATGTCATCAACATTGGCTGTTTAAACACATACGTTCAAAAAAGAAAGCCGGCTGAAATAGGCTGACATAATAATACAATGTTAAAGTTGCTCTTTAATTGTAACTCTGAACTATCCTTGCATGTTTTGCCAGGTGATGAATATAGTTGTGTGTTTCAGTACAGGTTGTAATGGACTCAAATTGAGCATTTCTCTTCAGGATGCATTGTTGAAGTAAGATTAGATTTATTGGGGAGAAGGGCTGGTGTCAGTGAGTTGGTTTATTAGCATGTTCTGCCAGAAGCTGACAGGATTTAAGGTTTTATTTGTAATTATCTGAGTTCTTGGCTGAAGGAGGCAATGTAATGGTAGACAGTTATGCTGGGAAATAAAGGATGGAAAATTAAAGCTAGGTCACCTCTTCCAGTTTTTCAGCCAGATACTGGTCATTGTAAGCTGTGAATTATTTTATTGTCTAACTAATTGAGGACAGAGTGCTTTCGAGCATGTTGGCTGTAATTTTCATTGATATGGCTGTGTTTGGAACTGAGATTTCCTGCAGGCAACTGTGTTGTTAGATAAAGGTGCTGAATACAGATATAAAAACATAGAAACATAGAAGATAGGAGCAGGAGTAGGCCATTCGGCCTCTCGAGCCTGCTTCGCCATTCAATGAGATCATGACAGATCATCCAAAGTCAGTACCCTGTCCCTGCCTTCTCCCCATATCCCTTGATCCCTTTAGCCTTAAGAAATATATCCAACTCCTTGAATATATTTAATGAATTGGCCTCCACTGCCTTCTGTGGTAGAGAATTCCACAGGTTCACCACTCTTAGAGATGAGGAGGAATTTCTTCACCCAGTCGTAAATGGCTTACCCCTTATCCTTAGACTGTGACCCCTGGTTCTGGACTCCCCAGCCATCGGGAACAACCTTCCTGCATCCAGTCTGTCCAGTCCTGTTAGAATTTTATAAGTTTCAATGAGATCCCCTCTCATTCTTCTAAACTCCAGCGAGTATAAGCCCAGTCGACCCAATCTCTCCTCATACGTGATTCCTGCCATCCCAGGTATCAGTCTGGTGAATCTTCGCTGCACTCCCTCCATGGCAAGAACATCCTTTCTCAGATAAGGCGACCAAAACTGCACACAATACTCAAGGTGTGGTCTCACCAAGGCCCTGTACAACTGCAGCAAGACATCCTTGTTCCTGTACTCTAACCCTCTCGCTACAAAGGCCAACATACCATTTGCCTTCTTAACCGCCTGCTGCACCTGCATGCTTACCTTCAGCGACTGGTGCACAAGGACACCCAGGTCTCGTTGCACTTCCCCTTCTCCCAATCTGTTGCCATTCAGATAATAATCTGCCTTCCTGTTTTTGCCATCAAAGTGGATAACCTCGCATTTATCCACATTATACTGCATCTGCCATGTTTCTGCCCAATCACCCAACCTGTCCAAATCATACTGGAGTTTCTCGGCATCCTCACAGCACACACGCCCACCCAGCTTTGTGTCGTCTGCAAACTTGGAGATATTACATTTAGTTCCCTCGTCTAGATCATTTGTAATATTGTGAATAGCTGGGGTCCTAGGACCGATCCCTGCGGTACCCCACTAGTCACTGCCTGCCACTCGGAAAAAGAGCCGTCTGTTCCAACTCTTTGCTTCCTGTCTGCCAACCAGTTCTTTATCCAAGTCAGTACCTTGCCCCCAATCCCATGTGCCTTAACTTTACACGCTAATCTCTTATGCGGGACCTTATCGAAAGCCTTCTGAAAGTCCAAATACACCACATCCACTGGTTCTCCCTTATCTATTCTACCAGTTACATCCTCAAAAAATTCCAGTAGATTAGTCGAGCACGATTTACCTTTTGTAAATCCATGTTGACTTTGCCCGATCCTGTCACTGTTTTCCAAGTGCCCTGCTATTACATCTTTTATAATGGACTCTAGCATTTTCCCCACTACTGATGTCAGGCTTACCGGTCTATAATTTCCTGTTTTCTCTCTACCACCTTTTTTGAATAGTGGGGTAACATTAGCTACCTTCCAATCCGTGGGAACTATTCCAGAGTCTGTAGAATTTTGGAAGATGACCAGCAATGCATCTACTATTTCTAGGGCCACTTCCTTAAGTACCCTAGGATGTAGATTATCAGGCCCTGGGGATTTATCGGCCTTCAATCCCGTCAATTTCCCTAACAGCATTTCCCTACAAATACTGATTTCTTTCAGTTCCTCCCTCATTAGACCCTATGTTCACCGACATCTCTGGGAGGTTATTTGTGTCCTCCTTTGTGAAGACAGAACCAAAGTATGTATTTAATTGGTCTGCCATTTCTTTGTTCCCCATTATAAATTCCCCTGATTCTGACTGCAGGGGATCTACGCTTGACTTCACCAACCTTTTTCTCTTCACATATCTATAAAAGCTTTTACAGTCAGTTTTTATGTTCCCTGCAAGCTTACTCTCATACTCTATTTTCCCCCTCTTAATTAATCCCTTTGTCCTCCTTTGCTGAATCCTAAACTGCTCCCAATCCTCAGGTTTACTGCTTTTTCTGGCCAATTTATATGTCCTCTCCTTGGATCTTATGCTATCCCTAATTTCCCTTGTTAGCCACGGTTGAGTCACCTTTTGTTTTAATTTTATGCCAAACAGGGATGAACAAATTCTGTGGTTCATCCATGCGATCTTTGAATGCTTGCCATTGCCTATCCACCGTCAACCCTTTGAGTAACATTCCCCAATCAATCCTACCCAACTCGCGCCTCATACCATCGTAGTTTCCTTTATTTAAATTCAGAACCCTAGTTTCTGAGTCAACTACTTCACTCTCCATCTTAATGAAGAATTCTATCATATTATGATCGCTCCGACCCAAGGGGCCTCGCACAACAAGATTGTTAATGAATCCTTTCTCATTACATAATACCCAGTCTAAGATGGCCTGATTTCTAGTTGGTTCCTCGATATATTGGTCCAGGAAACCATCTCGTATACACTCCAGGAATTCCTCCTCCACAGTATTGTTACTAATTTGGTTACCCCAATCTATATGCCCTACAAGGGAAAAAATTCCAGTCAAGTGACCTTTAGGTCCCTTGTTTTGTCAGTGGCTGGTATTGAGCATTATTTTTTGAGGCTGAGGAGCAGATTGGCCAAGCAGCTTTTTAGTACAGGGAACAGTGCATGGGGCTTTAAAGGAGAAACTACAAATGTGGAAAGGTTTTTTTTTTTTTTTAAAGTCTTTATATGTCCATTGATTTTAAAATGCACATATGGAAACCCAGACAATATATTGGAAAAGTTTTACTTTGTGGGGAGGACTAAATTAATATTTATTGGTCACCCAGATTTGCTATCATACATGAGAAAACTGTTGAACTGTATATGGGGATCGGGCGGGAAAGTGGAGTTGAGGTCGAAGATCAGCCATGATCTTGATCTAGGCGGAGCAGGCTCGAGGGACTGTATGGTCTACTCCTGCTTCTTATGTTCTTAACTTGTATTGCTAGTTTTTTTTATTGAAAGCAGCAAGTGCTAAACTAACTAAAATGCAGAAAAGTACTTTGTACTTTGCTTAAGCTTCACAAACTGCACATTAGGTTTTTGATTAGCTTTTTTAGCTTCTGTAACTTCAGTTGAATTAAATATTTGATCATTGCTGTTGTTTAAACCTGATCACCAGTTTAGTATGAACAATAAGAAAATTCTAATTTAACTTCAGGCAAACAAATGTAACATTGAGTTTAGAACATTAACTGTGAGCAGTGCCCAGCATTAAGCATTATGAACTGCAGACAGCTTTCAGTAAACTAAACCTGAGAACTTGGAACTTTGGAAATTTAACCAGGCTGCTTAATGGACTGAAAAAAGGTCAACAATAAACCTAGATCACAAGCTGGTTAATGATGGACTAGATAACAAGCTGATTCACAATATACTGGATCACAAGCTTTTCCCATTTGTGCAATTGCTATGGGAAAAAAGTTTAATCTCTGCAGGAGTTTTTTTGGAAATTAAATCAACTATATCACTGATAGTTTTAATCTTGTATCATAGAATGTTACAGCAGAAAGAGGCCATTTGGCCTATTAAGCCTGTGCCTGTATTTTATTTTCCATGGGTCACCTACTCGCCTCACTTTTTATGCCTTTAGAAATAAAGATGATAAAAAAACCAATTTTTCTTTTGAATTTAGCTAAGAACTGAGCTCCAGGATAGTACACAGCAGAGGTATTGCAGTAACTGGCCACAACTTTCCTGTGCAAACTGGCCCAAACTTTCCTGCACAGAGTTCGGTACTATTTTGTCCGTGTATAATTGAGACACGGACTGCAGGAGTTGATTATAACAAGTCTTTACTGAATGGAGACAACCTGGAAACTGAAACTACAGAAGCCTGCTAGGGCCTTTTATACAGGGGTGGTCACTGCCGGTACTGCAGTCTGAGACCAGTTATTCCCTTAAAGGTACATACACAACAATTCCTCCCCTTTTAGATAAACAGTACATAACATTCATTTAACAACTAAATAATAACTAATTACAATTACGGTTGCTAGATACATTGGTTGAAGTTAAGCAATTATAAGTTCAGTCTTTGAGGAGGCTTCCTGATTCTGTCTGGATAACGCCTCTTTGGGATATCAGGTTCTTCTGGCAAGGTTGAGTCGGGATCAGTGTCGTTGTTTGGTTCGTCTGCTTCCAATATCACCGATTCTGCGGTAGATGCAATTGGTACTTCGGTTTCATCGCCAGGTGTATCAGATCGTGGTGTGGAGTTGATGTTTTCCAGTGACTCTAGAATCTGGTCAGCATGGCGTCTTACAATGCTCTTTCCAATGTCCACGGTATACATTAGAGGTCCTTGCCGTGTACAGATCGTTCCTGGCTGCCATTTCTCTGTGCGGTAGTCCCGGGCCAAAACTGGTTGACCTATCTTAAAACTCCTGGTCGGCCTTTCATTCATATTCTGAAACTGCCTGTTCTCCACATCTCTTCTGACGTTTGGCTTAACCAAATCCAAGCGGCAACCTAGTCTTCGATTGAAGAACATCATGGCTGGAGTTTGGTTGGTAACTGCATGTGTCGCATTCCGGTAGGCAAACAAGAAGTTATCCACCTTGTGTTGTAGGGGTATATCTTCATTACACATTGCCTTGATAGCCTTCTTGAATGTTTGAACAAACCTCTCGGCCAATCCATTAGTGGCTGGATGATATGGGGCGGGTGTGTAATGCTTAACACCATTGTTCTTTAAGAACCTCCGGAACTCTTCAGACACAAACTGTGGTCCATTGTCGGAGCAAATGTGTTCAGGCAGCCCATTCCTGGCGAATATGGTTCGTAAGACTGTGATAGTTTTTTCTGTGGTGGTTGAGGACATTTTTATTACCTCTGGCCATTTTGAATGTGCATCCACCGCAATTAAAAACATCAAGTCCATAAATGGACCAGCAAAATCAATGTGCACCCTTTGCCATGGAGATGAGGGCCACTCCCATGGATGTAGCGGGGCTTGTGGTGGGGCGTTTTGGACTTTCTGGCATCCTGTATAGCTCTTGGTCATCTCTTCGATTTCTCTATCGACTCCCGGCCACCACACAAACGCTCTGGCTAAGTTCTTCATTTTTACCCCTCCCAGATGACCCTCATGAAGCTCATTGAGCACTCTATCCTTCAATTTGGGTGGAATTACTACTCTGGATCCACACATCAAGGTTCCTCTGCACACTGACAGCTGTTCTCTTCTCGGCGAGAATGCTGGCAGCAGTAGTTCGCCATGTGCTGGCCATCCCTTCACCGTTAAATCATAGACCCAGGAGAGTGTCGGGTCATTTCGTGTTTCCTTTTCTATGTTTGCATTCGTCACAGGGAGACATTCGACTATGGTCGAGTGGAATAACTCCACTGGATCCACTGCCAGTTCTTCTTCCACCGTCGGCAACGGTAGGTGCGACAATCCATCAGCATTCCCATGCTGTTTAGTTCCTTTGTACTCGATGTCATATTGGTGTGCCCCTAGGAAAAGGGACCACCTCTGTAGCCGTTGTGCCGTCATTATCGGTACGCCCTTCTGAGGGTTGAAAATGGAGACGAGAGGTTGATGATCAGTTAGTAGAGTAAATTTCTGACCGTGCAGGTAGTGATTGAACTTCTTCACCCCCCACACCAGGCTGAGGGCCTCTCTGTCAATCTGGGCGTAGTTACGCTCGGCTGAAGTTAACGAGTGTGACGCAAAAGCTATCGGCCTCTCTGAACCATCAAGGAATTTATGTGACAGTACCGCCCCAATGCCGTAGGGAGACGCATCACACGCCAGTCTTATCGGTAGTGATGGGTTGCAGTGAGCCAATACTTTTCTTGAAGTGATTAGGTCCTTACTCTTCTGAAAGGCCCGCTTACATTCATCACTCCATTTCCATGCTACTCCCGTTCGTAGTAGGGCGTTCAGTGGATGCAGAATTGTGGACAAATTCGGCAAAAACTTATGGTAGTAATTCACCAATCCGAGGAATGACCTCAGTTGCGACACATTTTCAGGCGCTGGAGCCTTAACTACCGCTTCAATTTTGTCAGGGGACTTATGCAACCCCTCTTCATCAATCACGTGGCCACAATACGATATCTGTTTCTTAAAAAACTCGCTCTTGGGGCGATTGGCTCATAGCCCATGTTCACGTAGTCTAGTGAGCACCTGCTCTAGGTTGGCAAGGTGTTCACTGTCATCTTAACCTGTCACTAGGATGTCGTCCAAGTAACACTGAGTCCCCGGAATTCCTTGCAGGACTTGTTCCATCGCTCTTTGCCATATCACCGGAGCTGATGCTACTCCGAATACCAGTCGATTATACTGGTAAAGACCTTTGTGAGTGTTTATCGTGAGATACTTCCTAGAGGATTCTTCAACCTCCATCTGCAAATATGCTTGTGCTAGGTCAATTTTTGTAAAACGCTTCCCTCCAGATAGTGAGGCGAAGATATCTTCTATCCTTGGAAGAGGATATTGTACTGTGTGAAGGACTGGGTTCACCATCACCTTGAAGTCCCCACAGATGCGAACCTTCCTTGGCTCCTCAGACTTATTGTTTAACGTTTTCTTCATGACAGGAACGATGGGTGTCACCCACTCGCTCCAGTCTACCTTAGATAACATGCCTGCATTCTCCAGATTCTCCAGCTCTGCCTCGACGGCTGGGCGAATTGCATATGGTACCGGTCTTGCTTTGAAAAACTTGGGAATTGCATTCTCCTCTATTTTTATCGAGGCGGTTACGCCTTTAAGAGTGCCCAGTTCTTGTTGAAATACCTCTTTGGCGTCAGCTAAGATTGTTGACAATCGTCCAGGAGTGACGTCGTCATCCTTTTTACCAGCCACCGTCAGTGCCTGAATGGAGGGCCAGTCTAAACTTATCTTTCTGATCCATTCACGTCCCAATAACGGTGGTCCACCATCTTGCAGAATGTAGAGATACAATTTCTGTATTTTCTTGCCGTTGTATTCGACAGGCACCCTTATTTTTCCTCTGGGGTATACTTTTTACCCCGTATACGTCCTCAATACAATGGATGTCTCTCTCAAGGGTATGTGTGAGAATAGCTGCTCGTAGTCTCGTCGATTCATGACGGTTAGAGCTGATCCTGTATCCAGTTCCATTTTGACTTGGGACCCTGCTATCGTGAGGGTGACCCAAATGATTCGGTGATCCTCTTTTGCGATTACGTTGTGAAGTTTGAGACAGCTTAGTCTCTTGTTCCCGGATTCACTATCGCTCATCTGGTCTTCGGAACTACTGTCCGTCATCTTTTGTACTTTTCTGTACGGTTCCTTAGCAGCCTTTTTGTTGTCGTTGGTCTTCTTCCCAGATCTGCAAACTCGTGCAATGTGTCCCATCTTTCCGCATTGCCTGCATATTTTGCCCTTGGACCAGCAGTCCTTCTGGTCATGGTTTGTTCTGCCGCAGCGATAACATTTTGCAAATCCCCGTGTCATTTCGTGGGTGCCGTATTCCTGTGGCTTTTGTTGTATTTCCGCAGCTCCCCTTGCTGCTGCTTCGTACGATACTGCCACGCTGAAAGCCTTATCCAGCGTCAGCTCTTTGTCTGAGAGTAACTTCTTCTGGGTTCCTTCACTCAGGAGTCCACAGACAAATTTGTCCCGTAAGGTATCTGCCAGTCCTGCTCCGAACTGGCAGTGCTTTGATTGCTTGCGTAGTTCCGTAAGGTAATCAGCATTGCTCTCATTTTTATGCTGATTTCTCCTGTGGAATTTAAATCTTTCTGCTATCAGCAGCGGTGTAGGATTTAGGTGTTCCTGTAGGATAGCAACAATTTCGTTAAAACTCTTCGCCTTCGGTTTGGCTGGATTAATCAGGCCGTACGTTCTTGCGCCCATTAAATTTAGCAATACCGATGCCTTTTTCTCCGGCTATTTTGTTTGCCTCGCAATATACCTCGACTCTTTCCACATACGTGGTCCAGTCTTCTATTGCATTATCGAAGGCAGTGATATCGCCAGTCTTTGGCATCTTGAAAATCTAAGATGGCGCCTCCCGCGCTTTTGTCTTCTCCGCTGTTGCTGGCGTTTTATGCCTTGATGGCGACGCCCTATGGTCTTCGCACACTTCCCCCCGTGCTGCTGCTAACACCGCTCTCCGCGGCTTTCGTGGCAAACTGCAGCTCCTCGCGGCTTTCTGCGCGTTTAATTTTAATTTTTTTTATTTCCCTGTCGTCGGAACAACCCTGCGGGACTCTTGCCTCCCTCTTCTCGGGTCTGTACGCTGCCCGGCTTCGTAGCACCGGCCGCGCCCAGTGTGCTCCACCCTCTCTCTCCTCTTCCCGACAACGCTGCTCGGCCCTGTTGCAAGCCACCCGCTCGAACTCTAGACCGCCACAGCCCAGGAAGGATCAGTGTACTACCTGCCACCAGCCCGATTAGCTGAAACACCATCGACAGAATAACCAAACCCCGCTTTCGACAGCTTCTCCTGCAAATCTTCAACTCCGCTGACTCCGAGGCGGATGCCCACGGTCGACGCCCGTTTCTACTGTTTCTTGCTTCCTTCTGGCCTCGACCTCTGATAACTTCACTTCAGGGATGGATCCCCATGAGGTGGTGCAGATTGTAGGTAAGTTCGTATCTGCTCGTCGCCAGTATTATGTCCGTGTATAATTGAGACACGGACTGCAGGAGTTGATTATAACAAGTCTTTACTGAATGGAGACAACCTGGAAACTGAAACTACAGAAGCCTGCTTGGGCCTTTTATACAGGGGTGGTCACTGCCGGTACTGCAGCCTGAGACCAGTTATTCCCTTAAAGGGACATACACAACAGGTACTTTTTGCTTTTCTTGCAGTGTTGCACGGTAAATCAACTGTACCCAAAATTTATTCCAAAAGTAAGTGGTCTGAATTCCTGATGATGTGGGTGGGTGCCTCCAGTCCACATTGCTACACTGTGTGGCTATACTGCATTGACCACCTGATCCAGACTGCAGAGCTCTGGATAAATAACGTTGAAACTCATTTTTCTATTTTTACTTTTGTTAACATCAGTTTTGCTGCTAACTGCCGAGATTGACCTTGTGCCCTAAATGTTTGCTTATGCATTTTCAGTGTTTCTATACTGTCCTGCGCTAAGACTGCACGCACTTTAAATTCTCGTGTGACCATAAGCATGTTTAAATAAAAATTGCTGAAGGCTCTATTATGAGTCGTGTTCTGTAAGGGACGGATGTCATTCAAATTTTTATTTTTTTTAATTTTTTTTTTAAAGTGCATCATTTTGTAGACAACCACAATGAAATAATGATCACGGTTATTATTCATTATCAATAAAAATGTTCTACTGAGAGCTACGTAATTTCAGACTTTTCTTATAGCTTTTAAAATTAGATTGGATTTGATCAGCAAACTCTCGTATGAACAGCAGTGAGTTAGTTTTATGTTTCATATGTCAACTAGGTGAAATTATTTCACTGCAGTCAGCAGGGAATTTAAGGAGATTGTGATGCCTCTTTACTGGAAAGCTGATGGTTCGACTTCAACTAAAAATAGGCCTGCTGTGCATTTCCAGCATTTTCCAACAGCATCTGAGCGATGGGTTATCTTATCAAGTGTGACCCTTTGTTAGAACTGAGTCCTGGTGGAGGTTACATCTGAAATGTTAACCTTTCTTTCTAATCTTTCAGCTGCCGGTTGAACTGCTGTGCTGCATTGCCAGCATTTTCTGTTTTTGTTTCAGATTTCTAGTATTTGCATTTTTTTCTTCTTTTAATCTCTCTCTCGCGCTACTTGAATCTCTATAATCTGTAGGGGGTTTTGATTTGGGGTTTTTGTCTGGTCAGTCAGTCGTGTGCCTGAGCTGCCCCAGCCCCGTGCGGTTCGAAACGCCTCCCCCTTTTTAGTTCTGAGCACCGGACTTATTTATGAGTAGCGATATAGACAAACGAGACCAGTGGTTCTAATTGAATGGCGGAACAGACTCAAGGGGCTAAATGTTCTACTCCTGTTCCTATGCTTGCTGCACCTGAAGGATCTTTTCCTGTTCCTAAAATGTGTTTTTTTGGAGAGTTTTTTGTGTCTGCAGTATTGATTTTGATACTTGCCTGGCTGACACAAGTGAGGCATAATAAATATCACTGGCCTGATTATACTTGCTCCATGAATTTGTGCCCCTAGCTTCCACCAAATCTTGGCAGGCCACTTTGCATGCCAAACAAGCTTGTGAATGCACATGGGTGCTTTTAGAGGAAGGCGAAATACCACAGTATCCAATTGCAACATGTAGATTATAAGCACCAACTGATGCATTGTCTATGAATCCAGAGGTTAGATTTTCACCAATAGGTAGTTATAGGTTAGCTTCAATGCACGTAACAATGTTCTGATGTGCACTAGGTCCTGGATATTGTGGGACCAATAATTACTCTGTCTGCTGCACCTCCATGATCTTGGATGGGCCTCTGTGGAGAGAACCCACATGAGGCATACTGAGAGTTGGTAGATCTTCATTGTAAATTTTTGCCAGATTTGTACCACCGTAAGTGAAAAATTGCAGTACAATAAGAGCGCGAAGAAATGTCGATCATCCCATTGCAATTTTTCACAAAGACAAAATTTGTATTCAGAATGCTAACCTGCCACAAATACATTACTAAGTCACAATTTGTATGTAACTTAATAATTTCTTCAGAACTTGTTGCTTATGTTATTTCTTGGCTCAGTGATAGCATGTTCAGCTCTGAGTCAGAAGGTTGTGGGTTCAAGTTCCATTCCTGAGACTTGAGCACATAACCTAGGCTGACACTCCAGTGTTGTTCTGAGGAGGTGCTGTCTTTGCGACGAGACGTTAAGCCGAGGCCCCGCCTGCCCCCTCAGGTGATGTAAAAGATCCCATGGTGCTGGTCAAAGAAGAGCTGAGAGTTCGTTATCCTCATTGTCTGAATTTTTGTTCAAATTTAGTGGGATACAGAAATAGTTGTATTCAATTCTATGAAGTTAGGACAGAAAATCTTCATTTGCAAGCTTCTTTTCTTTAAAAATAGTAAGTTTCTGATATTCCTCATAAAAGAATATTAATAAATAAAGTGAATGTAAAATCACCAGCTCATCTTTATGTGCAAGACAAATTCTTTGTGGGCTGAAACGGCCAAATGAACTTTAAATGTAAACAGAATTATAAAGAATTCTGGTATTCCTGATATTATTAAATAATCATCAGAGTGTGATTCTTTTTATTTTTTTTTTGCAATGCATTTTTTAGATCTGCATCTGTTAAACATTACTTTAACTGCTTGTGCTTATTCAGATATATGCAGATTTTTGGGTATTTGCATACACCGATCCAAAATACCCCCCCCCCCACCCCACCCCACCCCCCAAACCCCCATTTCGATCGAGTGCCATACATCAAGCACCCCAAGGTCAGATAAAGCACACACTATAACAATGACAACACTTCAAAAGTTGTAATTAGCTGTAAAGCGCTTTGGGGACACCCTGAGCTCGTAAAAGGTGCCATATAAATGCAAGTCTGTGTATCTGTCTGCAAAGCCTCTCTTGTAGCCAATGCTGAAGCTTTAACATCCCAAGGTCAAGTTGTGCACAGTGAGATGCCATGCAGAACTTTCTTTCAATAGAACTCAGACAGATCTGTTACTAATTCTTGCACAGTGATTTCAGTGAGTGTGCAAGAACAATGAGAAGTGCTAAATTTTCCCACTCACTTGGAAACCCAAACTTATTTCACTAAGGATTTTTCACAGCCATTTGAAAGATATTATCACATGGGCTAGGATTAAAACAAGGGCCCAGGTCTAACACACTGAGAGTTTTATTGTTGCTTAGGCTGTATCCAAAACCTATAATTAGCTTCCAAAGAGTGAAATTCCTCAGAATAAATCCGATTTTAAAGCCAAAGTGGGTGAACTTCACTCCAGAGGAGTGAAACTTGAGCAAGTAATTTAATTTCAAAAGTCGGCTTCAATCCCCAGGCACTAATTGTTGAGTACTGCATTTACTGTGGACCTTACTGAGTTATAGATGTTTCATGAACTGTTCATTTTTTTAGATTAAATCTGACAAATTAAGCAGAATAAACTCTACATAACAAAGAATATTTTCTCAGTTCTCTGGAAAATTGCTTTTGATTTAATTTACTTTTGATTTGGGGAGGTTGAATTAATCTTGCTGGGTAATATGCCATCTAATGGTTTAATTGACATACAGAAGCTCCTTGTGGAATAACAACAGAAAACGCTGGCGAAACTCAGCAGGCCAGGCAACATCCGTGGAGAGAGAAATAGAGTCAACGTTTCAGGTCAAAACCCTTTGTCAAGACTGAAAAGGCACAGGAAATGAAACAGATTAAGAGGCCGGGCTGGGAGAGAACAGAAGAGAAGAGAAGAGACATTAAGAGGTATTCAAAATGAGACGAGATGGTGATAAGACTAGTGGAGACAAAAGACGGCTCTAGATTAGGTGTGAAATGCGCTGGCAGAATGGGAGACAGCTGCCATGTGGGGGACAAAAAGGGGGGAAGGGCCAAAACAAACGTGTGGATAAAAAATATAAGTAAAAATGTAATGGGGGCCGAGGTTAACATCTGAAATTGTTGAACTCGATATTGAGTCCGGAAGGCTGTAAAGTGCCTAATCGGAAGATGAGGTGCTGTTCCTTGAGCGCCTTGTGGAGATCAGTTGAATTCAAAGTCAAGCCAGTGAAAAGGGTCTATTGCTCCAGCCTTTGTAAAACATATAAAGCAATTATCAAGTTGCTGTATTTATTTACTAAATAAACAAGGGAAATTATTGATTTATTTTGACAATTCTGCTGCAGCCCTTGAGTGTTCCCATGTGTACAGTTTGTGTAGTTTCTGAATTGTGATGCACATTTTGGGTCCTTAATTATGAAAGTATTTAACTAAAGTGTCTTTATTTATTGCCCAATATCTATTTAAATGAACGTTGGTGTTTGAAGGATACATTTTCAATCCAGTAATAACATTTCTATTGTGTTTGACAGTTAGCTTCTGGCTCATTGCCACCGGAGTATTGGTTTTAGGTTTAACGAATTGCATTATTTCACAGCTGCTCCCTGTATGAGAATAGTGCTCCTTACCCTAAAGTCAAACAGTAGGAACTAATCACTTAAATCTAGTGCAGAAAAGATAATGACATTAAAATGATTTTGTATGATGTAAAAATGTTTTTCAAGGTAGCAAGTGTACCTAATTATGCAATGATGCCTCATTTAATAAATAACATATTTCAGTATGCTCAGTAATGTATCAGGTTTCTACCCACAGTTCTTGTCTCAAGTTCCCAATCTTGGCCATAATGACGAGCAGTGAATGAGACATTTATGGTTGAGTCGGGCGTGCTTCCACTATCCAGCTGAAGAAGTTTGAGAACAGGTTGTTTATTCAACAAGTTACTTGCCTGATCACTTGAGGAGAGAAGGGAAAGTGGTGGGAATGGAAAAACTGCATTAAAAGTACTTGGGGGGCAGTACAGAAGAATTTTTAGGAGAAGGAAACCCAAACAAGCCAATGCCAATCAATCGCACCCACCCACCTTATGATCGCCCTCGATCTCTTCTCTCTCCAGAAATGCATTCAACTGTTGTGCCTTGTATAGCGTATGTACCTTTTAAGAGCCCCTGTGTACTGTAATACCGGTAGTGACCACTCGGGTATATAAGCCTGTACAGTGTCTTGTATCTTTTAGTTCACCTCCAGACTTTGTTCAGTAAACACCTGTTAAACCAACTCCTGCATTCCGTGTCTCCATTAACACACGGATACAACACCTTGCCTTCAGCTGCTTTGGCTCTAAGCTCTGGAATTCCCTCTCCGCCTCTCTACCTCTCTTTCCTCCTTTAAGACGCTCCTTATAAATACCTCTGACCGAACTTTTGGTCATCTGCCCTAATATTTTCTTATGTGGCTTGGTGTCAAATTTTGTTTCATAACTCTCCTGTGAAGCTCCTTGGGATGTTTAACTATGCTAAAGGTGATACATAAATGCAAGTTGTTGTTGTTATGGCTCCTTCTGGTTACCATTTTAAATAATTTTTCTACTCAGTGCCACACTTTTCGCCTCCTATTCCATGACTCCATGTGAAATCTTGCCAAGCATTTTTGAAATTCCAAATATATAACAGCTATATTTTCTATGTCAGTACTGTAGAACAGCTGTATTTGACATGAAAGTACAGCAGAACTAGACAGGTGTACAGCACAGAAGAAGGCCTCATTGTGTCTGTGCTGGCTCTTTGCTAGAGCAATCCAAAACTAATCCCAGTACCCTACACTCCCCCACAGTCCAGCATCTTCCTCTCTTCAAACAGTTATCTACTCTTCCCTTTAAAAAATGCAATGATCTCTGTCTCAAATACTCTCTGTGGCAAAGCATTTCATGCTCTAATAACTTCTCACTCTGTCAATTTTGAATAGACAATCGCTCGTCTCTGACAGAGGAAATAATCTTTTTCTCTTAACCCTGTCAAAAATCTTCAAACTTTAAAAAAAATCTCAAGTCTCTTATTAGTTTTCTGTGCTCTAGTGAGAATAGTCCCAGTGTCTCCAAGTGTCAGCCTGGCTCAGTGATAGCACTTTTGCCTCTGAGCCAGAGCTGATGCGTTCAAGTGCCACTCTAGCTTTGAGAACGTGACGTAATGTATGTTGGCACTTGTGCAGTATTGAGGGAGTGCCATCTTTCACGTGAGATGTTACACTCAGTCCCCAGCTGCCTGTCTAGGCGCACATAAAAATCCCATGGCACCTCTTCTGCTGTAATGTAATCGTTCATAAGAACATAAGATGTAGGAGCAGTAGTAGGTCATTTGGCCCCTCGAGTCTGCTCCGCCATTCAATAAGATCATGGCTGATCTGATCTTGGCCTCAACTCCACTTCTCTGCCTGCTCCCCATAACCCTTGACTCCCTTACCATTCAAAAATTTGTGTCTCTCCACCTTGAATATATTCAATGACTCCGCCTCCACAGCTCTCTGGGGAAGAGAATTCCAAAGATTCACGACCCTCAGAAAAGAAATTCCTCCTCATCTTCGTTTTAAATGGGCGACCCTTTATTATGAAGCTATGCCCCCTAGTTCTAGATTCCCCCACGAGGGGAAACATCCTCTTTGCATCTACCTTGTCAAGCCCTCTCAGCATCTTATATGCTTCAATAAGATCACCTCTCATTCTTCTAAACTCCAATGAGTATAGGCCCAACCTGCACAACCTTTCCTCATAAGACAACCCCTTCATCTCAAGAATCAACCTAGTGAACCTTCTCTGAACTGCCTCCAATGCAAGGTATATCTCTCCTTAAATAATGAGACCAAAACTGTACGCAGTACTTCAGGTGTGGTCTCACCAATACCCTGTACAGTTGTAGCGAGACTTCCCTACTTTTATATTCCATCCCCCTTGCAATAAAGGCCAACATTCCATTAGCCTTCTTAATTACTTGCTGTACCTGCATGCTAACTTTTTGTGTTTCATACCTCAACCAACACCACAAAACAGCTAGTTGTCATTTGTCTTGTTTATTGTTTGTCTGACCTTGATGTATATTAATTGGCCGTTGCAACAGTGACTACAATAAGAAATTAATTAATTGGCTATGCAGCACTTTGAGGTGTTGTAAGGACATGAAGGTATTTTCAAGTGTGTTTTTTCTTTTATCTCATGTCTCTCTTCAAGGTAGTTTCTCATCCTGTGTATCATCCTGAGGTATCTATGCTGTATGCTCTTAGTGGCTTTACTGCCCTTTCTATAATGTGTCCAAATCTGCACACATTACTCTAATTGTGGCTTTGTACATTGCACAAATTTGTTATTGTACAAATTTATCATAACCTCTTTGCTCTTGTACTCTATTGCTATAAAACTCAAAATGCTATTTATTTTCATTCTGGCTTTAGATACCTGTACTTGCACTTTCCAGGAATTATGCTTTTGTACCCTAGGTGTCTCTGTTCGTTCACACCCTTCAATGGCTTTCCATTTGAGTAACTGTTTTCCCTTCCAAAATGCATTACCTCACACTTCTCTGCATTAAATTGCCTCTGCTACCTGTCTGCCTGTTTCACTAACCAGTCTGTCCTCCTGAAGTATTTTACAGTCCTCTTTGCTGCTTACCAAACCCCGCCCCCCCATCCCTATTTTCGTATGCAGTTATTGATTTGTCTTTCTCTTCAGTTTCTTAAATATTTGCTAATAGTCTATGATTGTTAATGCATTTGTAAAAACCCTAATAGGTTAGTTAGCCATGACTTATCATTCCTAAATCCATTTTGACTGTCATTTAAGTAGTTATATATTTGCATATTTTTAGCCATAGATCCCTCCAGATCATTTCGAAGATTTTCTTTACAATAGATATTAAGCATACTGGTATATAGCTTCTAAGTATGTCTCTTAATGCTTTTCTAAATGAAATTGAAGTTATATTAGCTGCTTTTAATTCTCGGGAATCTCTCCTGAACTTAGTGAAATTACAAATGTCAGATATAGCTTTACTAATTTTACTCTACATCTCCTTTGGCATTGTGGATAGAAATTGTTTGGACTGGATACTTGGTCTATTTTAAGAGTATCAAGTATTTTTATAACATATCCTTTGTTATTTGCACAGTTTCTGCTTCCTCTCTGCTATTACTGGAAATCTGATATCTGACTTGAACAACATTCTCTCTCCTTCCTGGGTGTAGGCAAATGTAAAATAACTATAATAAATCTGTACTTGCCCCCAGATTACTGTTTTTCACTGTTTATTTAAATGCTTTCACTCTGTTTACATTTTTGTTCTTGGTAATTTTATTGAATTGCTTATCTTCTTACTTTCCCCCTTGCATTTTATTTTGTTATAATGTATACATTTTGCTCCTTATACTCTTTACATTGCTGCTGAATCATATTGGCTTCTCGTTATCTTCCTTTCCCAGTTAGTGGCTCACTTGCCAGATCCTTCTCATTTGTGGGTTCCTCGTTGCTAACACTCAAATTCTCAGGTGTGTCAGCTGCCATTTCCCCAAATTCAGATCCGCCCCCTCCCCCGATCTCTACATCTTAATAAACTACCATGCTCAGGGGTTTCCTATCCAACCCAAGCTAAAGGGTTGCTTTACACCTGCTACTTGAGAACTAACTCTGGTCAAAGAATTAGATCAACGTTGAATCTTGGTACTCGTCATCAGCGTTTGGAAGTGCACTCGATTGTATTTTGCCATTTTGTGCAACCATCAATAATATTTGCCACTATTGGGGATTAGGAAAGGATTGTGATCCTCCAATTCTGTTTTAAAATAAGTAAGCCACAAAAGTTGCACATTCAACTACTTAACCATTAGGTTTTGTTGCTATGAAGAACTTTGTCATTAATAAAAAAAGACTTTACATTATTAATGAAGGTAGAGGTTAGGGCTGCCTTAGGGTGTGAAATGCCTCCGGTAGCTGGTCGGTAATAACCAGTTCAGATCAGCAAACACATTTAGCGCATCATTTAAAAGCAATTAGTGAATGCATTATCAAGTCAATAAATCATGCTGCCAGGCCACCACCATCATTATAGTTCAATCTACGTGGCATTGGAGTGAAAAGTGACTGAAATGCCGGAAAATGGCCCGGAATTTGTGGTCAGTGGTGAAGTGACGGTGATTGCCACTGATCTCTTTTCTATATAAAAAAAAAGCTGCTCACGAAGATCGAGCGATCTCTGTGGCGTCAAATCAAACGAATCACCAGCGCCCAGCAATAGTGATGTCATCAAGCAGGCTGAGCAGCCAATCACTTGAAGAATTCTCACAGACAGCAAACCAGGAAGTAAAATGCACAGATTATAATTTACTTTTAATAATTTTTGCAGAGAGCAAAATATAGATTGGGATATACACATAGGATTAAAGTAGAAGCTAAACAAAATTTTAAAAAATATATGAAAAAACTTGTAATTCTTAATCATATTAATGGAAAAATTTGAAATTCCACAAATATAAAATTAGTTTTTCAGGGCCAAAATGATAGTTCAGCAGTCACTACACTGTTTAAAAACCAGTTATACCTCTTTCAAAAAGGCTTAACATTATAAGGGGTTTTTAACATCGATATTCCATCGTAAAAGGGGAAGTTTTCATTAATTCAATTGATTTGAATTGATTGCCGGCTCTGGGGAGTTCCACAGCACACCCTGTGGCAGAGCAGGGAATAACTGCCTGCAACTTCAAGATTTCCGTGTTTATTTGCGCTTGCGCTAAATCCTGAAGTGGCTGTCAGTTTCACAGGGGTAATGATGGCGAACGCTGACAGTTTTGCCGTCATTACCACCGCAAAATCCGGGCCATTGATTTTAATGAGACGGAGTTATGATAATTACCGCCTAACTGTTTTTGGTGAAAGTAATGGCAGAGCAGCGCGGAAGTCCCAGGAAAATATGGAGCGGCATTGGCATAAGTCGCTTACTCCACTGCTCAATGGTACCTGTGCTGTAGCCTTCAGGAAAATCTGGGGCTAATGTTTCCATTTAATTGCACAATGCATACAAATACATAATTACAGGAGATGTGAAATTGCTGATTTGTCTCCCTTTAGTTCTTGCATAATGTTACTTGTTCAATTAAATATGGTTATTGGCATGAAATGCCAACTTCACATTCGTACAAAGATTGCATTGTACATAGACCTAACCGTTTTCAAGAAGTACTTTGATTGTAACATTATAACAGAAATTTATAATTTTTTTTCCTAATTAAAGCTCAAATGAACCAAATGCAATGATTCGATGAGGAGACAGTGACCTCGATTTAATTTTCTTGGTATGAGGTGGGCAAACAAAACAGACTGCATATTTTTCCAGGGTTACTACCTCTGTTGGATCCTAGATGTTGGCATCTAACCAACAAGAAAAAATGTGTTTGAAGGACCTGTTATTTCACTGCATTGCTGAAACACTCTGGCAGTCCCTTGTAAAGCTACAGTAGTGGAACATTAATAAAAAGAGAAAAGCTAGATGTCTGAATTAAAAGCAGAAGATGCTGGAAATACACAGTCGATCCATCAACATCTGGAAAGAGAAAAGACAGGTTAACATTTTAGGTGTAGAGCCTGCATCAGAACTGGAAGATAAGCAAGGCCCTTCAGAGCACTGAATAAAACTAAGGGAGGAGACCGGAGAGAACAACAAAAGTCAGAGTCAGGAATACTAATTCCTGTTAGAGAGGTAGGCAAGGGGTATTTTGAAAATCTTAGAGGTAAAAACTGGTGGATGTTATAGAAAGATCATCTCATTGAGGCAATGAAAAGGAATCAAAAAAATCAAAGAGCATGAAAATACATAAGGCAGTGAAAAAGCATGGGAAATATATTCTGAGGCATTCCAAAATGGAGGCAAATGAAGTGGAAGGCATGGAGTAATTGTAAGAAAATGAGAGAGATGCCAATGGTTTGAAGTTGTTAAAAGTTAACGTTCAGACTGAAGGACTGCAGAAACAAGATGTACTGCTCCTAAAGCGTGCATTGAACTTCTTTGGGAAAGTGTAGTTGGTCAAAGACAGAAAGGGAAGAGTAGAAATGGGAGGGCAAATTGAAGTTGTAGAATGGGTTTGTTTGTGACTAAATATTCTGAGGGAAGGAGAAAAAAAAAAGCGAGGGAGAAAAAAGAAGGAAAATAAAATGTTCCTCAAATCTTTTTTATGAAGACAATGCCCACTTAAAATCAGAGGTCCACATCGTCAATAGAAAATCAGTACTTTTCTTGTGACACTCCAGATAACTGTATCACGGTATGGTACGGCAGCTGTAGCTCCCATGACCGGAAAGCCCTGCAGCGGGTAGTCAAAACTGCCCAACGCATTACCGGCACCCGGCTACCGACCATAGAACATATATATCAGAAACGCTGCCGACGGAGGGCACGGTCCATCATCAAAGACCCTACCCACCCCAGCCACAGTCTGTTCGCCCTCCTACCATCTGGAAGATGCTACAGATGCATTCACACCCGTACGACCAGATTTAGGAACAGCTTCTTTCCCAGGGCTGTCATCCTACTGAACTCCACAAATAAACACTAAAGCCTGCACATCTGCTGATGCACTTTATTATGGTCATATTTATGCTAATATATATGTACAAATGTATGTTGAAATGTTTAAGTGTCCAATCCAAATTGTACACTCTCGGGAGCCGCAAGCCTACATTTCGTTGTACTGCACTTGTGCACTAACAATGACAATAAAAGTTGATTTGATTTGATTTGAAATCATGGTCTCTAATTCTTTTAATGTCCTTCCATTGCATCACCCGAGATGATATTTTATATTGCCTAGCAGTTTTCCATTGAGCAATTTGTAGATCAGTAAAACATAAACTCCCTCTCTGTGGTTGGACTTTTATTTCTTCCCTTTTCTCCTTTTTTTGCTTTTTTGCTAAATCTTACTAAGTTGCTTGCTTGTCTTTGTTTACAGTTCTGATGAAGGGTGCACACCTGAAATGTTAACTTGTCTTTTCTCGGTACAGTTGCTGACTGACCTGCATTTCTAGCATTGCTCGGCTTTCATTTCAGGTTTCTGGCAAAGGAAGATAGGAATGTACGGGGCCAGGAAAGATGAATAAGGTCCATCTGGCCAGTCCCAACATCCAGGAAATATTATTCCAATATACCTGACATATCCCTATATCGATTTTTTTCTTCTTCCAGGTATTCACATTTCATACCATCAGCCCCAACTGCATCTGTTGGCAGTCCATTCCATACATCCATCACCATCTGCGTAAAGCAGTTAAATCTAAACAGCCTTTCACCTTTCCTCTTCTAAGTTTGAGGTTATGCTCTTTTGTAGAATCTGTAACTATGTTAAATATTTATAGGTTTTTTCTTCTCTTCTGGTTCTATTATTGGTGAGTCATAGAGTTATACAGCACAGAAAGAGGCCCATCGTGTCTGTGCTGGTCATCAAGCCCTGTCTATTCTAATCCCATTTTCCAGCACTTGGTCCGTAGCCTTGTATGCTATGGCGTTTCAAGTGCTCATCTAAATGTTTCTTGAATGTTGTGAGGGTTCCTGCCTCTACCACCCTTTCAGGCAGTGAGTTCCAGATTCCAACCACCCTCTGGGTGGAAAAAGTTTTTCCTCAAATCCCCTCTAAACCTCCTGCCCCTTAACTTGAAATTATGCCCCCTGGTTATTGACCCCTCTACTAAGGGGAAAAGTTCCTTTCTATCTACCCTATCTATGCCTCTCATAATTTTGTACACCTCAATCAGGTCCTCCCTCAGCCTTCTCTGCTCTAAGGAAAACAATCCCAGCCTGCCCAGTCTCTCTTCATAGCTGAAGCGCTCCAGCCCAGGTAACATCCTGGTGAATCTCCTCTGCACCCTCTCCAATGTAATCAGATCCTTCCTATAGTGTGGCGACCAGAACTGCACACAATATTCCAGCTGTGGCCTAACGAGTTTTGTACAGCTTCATCATAACCTCCCTGCTCTTATATTCTATGCCTCGGCTAATGAAGGTAATTATCCCATATGCCTTCTTAACCACCTTATCTACCTGTCCTGCTGCCTTCAGGGATCTATGTACATGCACACCAAGGTCCCTCTGATCCTCTGTCCTTCCTAAGGTCCTACCATTCATTGTGTATTCCCTTGTCTTGTTAGTCCTCCCAAAATGCATCACCTCACACTTTTCAGGGTTAAATTCCATTTGCCACTGTTCTGCCCATCTGACCAACCTGTCATATCGTCCTGTAGCCTGAGGCTTCCCTCCTCGCTATTTACCACTCCACCAATTTTTGTGTCATCTGCGAACCTACTGATCATACCTCCACATTCATATCTAAATCATTAATGTACACTACAAACAGCAAGGGACCCAGCACCGATCCCTGCGGTACACCACTGGACACAGGCTTCCAGTCACAAAAACAACCTTCGACCATCACCCTCTGCCTCCTGCCGCTAAGCCAATTTTGGATCCAATGTGCCAAATTTGCCTTGGATCCCATGGGCTCTTACCTTCTTGACCAGTCTCCCATGCGGGACTTTGTCAAAAGCCTTACTGAAGTCCATGTAGACTACATCAACTGCACTACCCTCATCCACACACCTAGTCACCCCCTTGAGAAATTCAATCAAATTGGTTAGACATGATCTCCCCCTGACAAAGCCATGCTGACTATCCTTGATTAATCCTTGCCTCTCCAAGTGGAGACTAATTTTGTCCCTCAGAATTTTTTCCAATAATTTCCCTACCACTGATGTTAGGCTCACTGGACTGATGTAACAATAATTGATTAGATGTGATATTTGCACACATACACAGGAGAGTCACAAAAGATTGACACCAAAGTAGTAATAAGTGCTTCTACCCTACATAAACTTGAGCTCATGCAAAAGTCTGCTGCCTGTATCCTAACTCCCACCAAGTCTCATTTACCCATCACTCCTGTGCTCACTGACCTACATTGGCTCCCAGTCTGGCAAAGCCTCAGTTTTAAAATTCTCATCCTTGTTTTCAGATCCCCCCCATGGTTTCCCCCCTCCTATCTATGTAACCTCCTCCAGCCCTACAACCCTTTGAGATCTCTGTACTCCTCCAATTCTGGCCTCTTGCGCATCCCTGATTTTAATTGCTCCACCATTGGTGGCTGTGCCTTCAGTTACCTAGGCCCTAAGCTCTGGAATTTCCTCCTATAACCTCTCTGCCTCTCTACCTCTTTCTCCTCCTTTAAGGCACTCCTTAAAATGTACCTCTTTGACCAAGCTTTTGGTCATCTGTCCTAATATATCCTTATGTCACTTGGTGTCAAATTTTGCTTGATAACGCTCCTGTGAAGTGACTTGGGACGTTTTACTACGTTGAAAGCAATCTATAAATACAAGTTGTTGTTGTGCACAGGGAGGTTCTTATTTCCACTGTACCAGGTGCTTGCCATGGTCTGGCTGCAGTCCAAGTTATTTGGGATTCATGTCCTTGATTGCTAGAAGTTCTGCAAACTGTTCTTCTGAAGTTGTTTTTAAATCTGTAAGTAATTATTACTGTTTTCATGTTCTCTTTACGCTTCAGTGCTCTCAAAGCACTGCTGTTACCAGAAATCGCTTGCTGAGTTTGGAACGCAAAAAATCAATTTGAGGTTTCATTAATAGTCTTACATGCAGACGCTACGATCATTCTCCTTGCTTACAATTTGCAGCATTAATACATTCACTCAAGGCAAAACATTTTAAGATCAATGAAAATGTGACCCACCTATTGTGGTAAACCACTGTTTGTATTCCTGTTTGTCCTGTTTGTATTCCACTGTGTACATGCCTGGACATGCCTCGGCTGACTCCTCCCACAGGTCCTAGTATAAAAGTGACTGCTCCCCAGCCCTTGGTATCCTGGACCGGTCGACCACTCGAGGCAGACCTCCATTCTGTTGTTAATAAAAGCCTTTGGTTACTCTTCTAACTCTCAGTCTTTTATGAGTAATTGATAGCGCATCACCTATTTTTTTTAAAAACCTAAAATAAAATGCCTCTAATGTCTGATTTATTTTTTTCTCTTATTTGTTCTTGCGATGTGGGCGTCACTGACAATGCCAGCATTTATTGCTCATCGCTAATTGTCCTTGAGAATATGGTGGTGAGCCGCTGCCTTGAACCGCTGCAGTCCTTGTGGTGAAGGTACTCCCACAGTGCTGTTAGGGATTGGATTTTCAGGATTTTGACCCAGCGACAATGAAGGAACGGCGATATATTTTCGAGTCAGGATGGTGTGTAATTGAGGGGAACTTGCAGGTGATGGTGTTCCCATGCACCTGCTGCCCTTGTCCTTCTCGGTGGTAGAGATCGCGGGTTTGGGAGGTGCTGTCAAAGAAGCCTTGGCGAATTGCTGCAGTGCATCTTGTGATGGTACACACTGCAGCCACGGTACGCCGGTGGTGGAGGGAGTGAATGTTTAAGGTGGTGAATGGGGTGCCAATCAAGCCGGCTGCTTTGTTCTGGATAGTGTCGAGCTTCTTGAGTGTTGTTGGAGCTGCACTCATCCAGGCAAGTGGAGAGTATTCCATCACACTCCTGACTTGTGCCTTGTAGATGGTGGAAAGGCTTTGGGGAGTCAGGAGGTGAGACACTTGCCACAGAATACCCAGCAGCTGGCCCGCTCTTGTTGCCACAGTATTTATGTGGCTGGTTCAGTTAAGTTTCTGGTCAATGGTGATCCCCAGGATGTTGATGGTGGGGGATTCGGCGATGGTAATGCCATTGAATGTCACGGGGCGGTGGTTACACTCTTGCTTGTTGGAGTTGGTCATTGCCTGGCACTTGTGTGGTGCGAATGTTACTTGCCACTTACCAGCCCAAGCCTGAATGTTGTCCAGGTTTTGCTAAATGCGGGCATGGACTGCTTCATTATCTGGGGCGTTGCAAATGGAACTGAACACTGTGCAATCAT
Organism: Somniosus microcephalus; assembly: GCF_052327205.1. Lineage (NCBI taxonomy): Eukaryota > Metazoa > Chordata > Chondrichthyes > Squaliformes > Somniosidae > Somniosus > Somniosus microcephalus. The sequence goes on from NC_140990.1 coordinate 216,651,034, forward strand.
CAGTGAATATCCCCACTTATGTCTTTATGATGGAGGAAGGGCATTGATGAAGCAGCTAAAGATGGTTGGGCCTAGGACACTGCCCTGAGGAACTCCTGCAGCAATGTCCTGAGGCTGAGATTATTGACCTCCAACAACCTCAACCATCTTCCTTTGTGCTAGGTATGACTTCAGCCAGTGGAGAGTTTTTCCCCTGATTTCCACTGACTTCAGATTTACTAGGGCTCCTTGATGCCACACTCGGTCAAATGCTGCTTTGATGTCACTCTCTCCTCACCTCTGGAATTCAGCTCTTTTGTCCATGTTTGGACCAAGGCTGTAATGAGATCTGGAGCCAAGTGGTCCTGGCGGAACACAAACTGAGCATCGATGAGCAGGTTATTGGTGAGTAAGTGTCGCTTGATAGCACTGTCGACGACCCCTTCCATCACTTTGCTGATGATTGAGAGTAGACTGATGGGGCGGTAATTGGTCGGATTGGATTTGTCTCGCTTTTTGTGGACAGGACATACCTGGGCAGTTTTCCATATTGTCGGATAGATGCCAGTGTTGTAGCTGTACTGGAACAACTTGGCTAGAGGTGCGGCTAGTTCTGGAGCGCACGTCTTCAGCATGACAGCCAGGATGTTGTCGGGGCCCATAGCCTTTGCTGTATCCAGTACGCTCAGCTGTTTCTTGATATCATGTGGAGTAAATCGAATTGGCTGAAGACTGGCTTCTGTGATGGTGGGGACCTCAGGAGGAGGCCGACAGATTTATCCTAGGCAATGGCCAGAATTTTGTTAAATATTGTAAACCATATGGATCTAGAGCTAAGTGTCTCCGTCCAACCTTTTCATTTTTCTTATTTTAGTCAGAGTAGGGGGTCCGTCAACATCTGAAAGAAAATGACAGGTCTAAGTTTCAGGTGGAGCTCCTCCGAACTGTTCCTGTATTTTCTGTTTATATTTCTGATTACCAGTATCCTGAGGGAGGATCTTGCCTGAAATATTAACCTGCTTTTCTCTTTAAGAAGCTGACTGACCTGCTGTGCGTTAGGTCAACTGGGTAGATGAATCCAAATGATATAGGCTAGAGATAAATCAACTTGTTGGTTTTAATTATATCAACACAAAGTACAAGCAAGTTATACGTCTATATACTTATTACAGTAGGATATCGCTCGGGCCTGTATTTAACTTCAACCAATCCAGGCGAGTTCTCAGCACGGAATACCAAAGAATTACTGAAAGTTAGCGTATTGTACACCTATTTGACAGTCACATGATTTGTCTAAACCTATCAATTGTGAGATTATTGTCACGTGATCTTTGTCATATGCTACTACACCAGTAGATGGCAATGTCGCACCGCATACACCCCATTCTCACTGGAATAGAGGCTTTGTTTATGTAGATATAAGACAATTTTGCATGGTTATAAATATCACACCTTAATATAATAACAGCTAAAACATAGACATGTTGGCTCCAAACTAGCTATGACTTTTACACAAACCCTGTGATGTGTCTTAACTTGACACCTCCGGCTTTAGATTCCTGAGGCATTAGGACCGTTTCTGGGGAAGGTGGGACCTGTGCAAGCCGGACGGGTTACACCTCAATGAGAATATGAGAGTAGAATGGCGGTTAACATAAAAGGGAACCCAAAAAACTTCTACTGGCATGTAAACAGTAAGCGGGTAGAAAGAGGTGGGGTGGGGACTATTAGGGACAAAGGTGGTGATATATGCTTAGAGGCGCAGGGCAAGGCTAGAATACTCGATGATTTCTTTGTATCGGTGTTTACTAAGGAGGTGGATGCTGACAAAATATCGGTAGAAGTGGAAAAGTTAGAAGCAATGGAAGGGGTGAAAGTTGATAGACAGGATGTACTAGAAAGGCTGGGTATGCTTAGAGTGGACAAGTCGCTTGGTCCAGATGGCTTGCATCCCAGGTTGCTAAGGGAATTGGGGGAGGAGATAGCGGAAGGGCTTGCCATAATTTTCCAATCTTCCCTAGATGCGGGGGAGGTGCCTGAGGATTGGAAAGTGGCAAATGCGGCACCATTGTTCAAGAAAGGGTGCAATGACAATCCTAGTAACTACAGGCGGTCAGTTTAACATCAGTGGATAAAGTTCTAGAAACAATAATCAGGGAAAAAATTAACGGGCACTTGGAGAGGTTTAAGCTAATTAAGCAGAGCCAACACGGATTTGTAAAAGGCAGATTGTGTTTGACTAATCTAATTGAAATTTTTTGTTGACGTAACAGGGAGGATTGATGAAGGGAATGCAATGGATGTTGTCCAGATGGATTTTAGGAAGGCGTTTGACAAAGTACCACATAGAAGGCTGGTTAACAAAATTGAGGCTCGTGGAATAGGTGGGTCAGTGGCAGCTTGGATAAGGAATTGGCTTAATGATAGAAAACAGCGAGTTGTGGTAAATGGCTGTTTTTCAGACTGGAGGATGGTAGACAGTGGTGTTCCCCAAGGGTCAGTGCTGGGGCCACTGCTTTTTTTGATATATATAAATTACCTGGATATTGGAATACAAAGTAGAATTTCTAAATTTGCTGATGACGCCAAACTTGGGGGTGTGGCAAACAGTGAGGATGATACCAATCGACTGCAACAGGACATAGAAAAGCTAGCAGAATGGGCAGACAAGTGGCTGATGAAATTTTATAGAGAATTGTGAGGTGATGCATTTTGGCAGAAGGAACAGGGAGAGGCAATATACACTTAATGGCACAGTTTTAAAAAGTATGCAGGGACAGAGGGTCCTGGGAGCTAATGTGCATAGGTCCCTGAAGGTGGCAGGACATATTGAGAGAGTGGTTAGCAAAGCATATGGGATCTTGGGCTTCATAAATAGAGGTATTGAGTACAAAAGTAGAGAAGTTATGCTAAACCTTTATAATGTGCTGGTTAGGCCACAACTGGAATATTGCGTCCAGTTCTGGTCACCACACTTTCGGAAGGATGTGAAGGCCCTTGTGAGGGTGCAGAGGAGATTTACCAGAATGGTTCCGGAGATGGGGGATCTTAGATACAAGGACAGGTTGGAGAAGCTGGATTTGTTTTCATTAGAGCAACGGAGGTTGAGGGGTGATTTGATAGAGGTGTACAAGATTATGACGGGTTTGGATAGGCTAGAGGGGGAAAGGCTGTTCCCACTAGTTGATGGTACAAGGACTAGGGGGACACAGATTTAAGGTTTTGGGCAAGAGATATTGGGGGGATGTGAGGAAAAACTTTTTTACGCAGCAAGTGGTGATGACCTGGAATTCACTGCCGACGGAAGTGGTGGAAGTGGAGACACTCAATGTTTTCAAGGGAAGACTGGATAGGCACTTGAGGGAAATAAACTTGCAGGGCTGCGGGGAAATGGGACTGACTGGATTGCTCTACAGAGAGCCGGCATGGACTCGATGGGCCGAATGGCCGCCTCCTGTGCTGTTATGACTATGGGCTGGATTTTCCAAGCTGGTTAAATCGGAGAAATTGGGGGCGGATGGCAAACCCGCCTCCTAACAGGTAGTTAACAGGTAGAAAAAAGGATTAGTGCCATTTTACCTTCACAGGTGAAGGCTTCCCGACCTCGGAGAACCCCGCCGGGTTGGAGGAGACGTGGAGGAGGTCTGCGGTGGTCAGAGGCACCTGGAAGTAAGGTGTAGAGGTGAGTGATGGATGCAAGTGTGGGGTGGTAAGTATGCAAGTTGAGTGATAAGTTTAAAAAGTGTTCACTTACCTTGTTTTCTTTCCATAGCCTTTAGCCGCGCTGGGTGGGGAGAGCGGACATCCTCCTGGTCAATTTCAGGTAATGGCTGATGGACCCTCCGATCCATCAGACATCTGAAATTTACAAATTTGCAATATTTGATGAGTCCTCACTTCAAAGACTCATCAAACTAAAGAGAATGTCAGTGTTTGACAGCTTCACAGAGCTGTCAAATGCTGCCATTTCTCCTTTCAAGATGTCTTGACAGATAGCACGTCTGACGTTGACGTGACCTGTCAGTGACTTCTTCCCTAATTGGCCTGCTGAGACTGCAGAGCGGGCTCAACAAGCTCAATCGGGGGAAAATCCCTCTGAATGGTCAGGCGAGGATGGAGGTGGGACATTGACACGACAAGCAGCAGTCCTGCCTCCAACTTGCCTCCATTCACAAAATCCAGCCCAAGGACTCTGACTGGTGCAGCAGAGTTGAGATTGGGAATTGGGGGAATTGAACGACTCGCTGGTGTTTTTGTTGGTGCACAGCACCATTCCTTTCATAGATCAATGTTGAATGAACGTTGCAGTCAAGACCCTTTTCTTAAAAAGAAAGCTGTCTTTTGATTTGATGTATTTTTTGTTTAGGTGATCAGTATCCACTCTGTATTTGTGATTCTATTCAAGCAGCTATTTAGTCTGCTTGTGTGAAGGAACTTACTTAACTTAGATTAGTATTGAGGATGAAGCATACCAGATGATTGATTGTATCCTCACGCTATCACTCTCCGCACTCAAAGATTACCAAAAATGTTGAAAAAATAATCAATAGACTAAAATATACTTGAGGATGCTGAAGTTAATTATGATGCTTTCAGGCTGATTTTAAGAAGTAGGATGACTTCCCTTAAATTTTTATACAGTTTCTGTGTCTCCTGCAGAGTGATAACATAGTACCTGTAGCTGATCAAGTCCTTCTTCACTGATGGATCCATTTGGCCTCATACTTGAGGACGGGGGAGAAAAGAGATACCTGAGTCAGAGGGTCAAAAAGCACTGATTGGAAATAAGATGGATGAGGCCACGCAACAATTTGTAAAAAGGATTTTGAATTGCATGAGCTGGGGCAGGAAAGCAAAAGTATGTCAATGAGAACAGAAGTGTGATGAAATATGCCATTCATCACTCATCTGTATTCTCTGTGTGATTGTGCCTGTGACTGTGGTTTAGTTTCAGTTTCATTTCCCTTACCTCAGTTCCGTTTCCTCACCTTGTATTGTATTGTGTGTAGGGCTCCGCCCATACCTGGCCCCTATGTAAGCAGGCTCAGCGTGCCTCACATCCAGTACTGCAGACCTCTGGATGGAAGACACCTCTCCACTGTGTGTTACCTTCTAAGTTAATAAAAGCCTTGTTTTGTTCCGCTACCATTGAGTCTCGGATTTATTGAGGCACATCAAGAAGTGACGGGAGAACAAGACTTAATATTAGGCAGGACAGTTGGAGTTTGTGGAGTATATGCCTGTCTCTACCCTTGCCTTACTCCCACCAGAGCTCCTTATCCATGCTTTCATTAGTCTAGACTTGACTTCTCCATTGCCCCCTTGCCAGCCTCCCGAGTTCTATCCTGCAACTGATTCAAAACTGTCCTGCCCCATATTAAGTCCTGCTCACCCATCACTTCAGTTCTCATTAACATACTTTGGCTTCCCTTCCCCAGATCATTGATTTCAAAATCATTTTTACAAATTGTTGCATGGCCTCACCCATCTTACCTCTGCAGCCATCTGCAATTAGTGCCCTTTGACCCTCTGACTTGGGCATCTCTTGTCTCCTCCCCCCCACCTTTGCTTCATTATTGATGGTAGAATCTTTTAGCCATGATAGTCCTAATACCTGGAACTCCTTTGGCTTGCTACTTCTATCTCCTCCTTTAAAAGCCTCTTTTCAGCCATCTCTCAACTCCTGCTTGTTTTCCATTTCTCCTCCGCGCACCGTTGGGATATTTACAATATTGAAGGCACCATATGAATACAAGTTGTTTCTGTCATCTCGTTTTTGGTCTTTTTTCACCCTTTCACCCTTTTGATACCTGTTATATCATCTCATTACAATGATTCAACACCTCTCTAAATTCCGATGTCTATCTTTTTGTGAAACAATACTATTTGGTTCATCTCTTGCCCAATTTCTACTTTCTTGTATTTTGTGATGTCCATAATTTTATTGGCTGTGTATACTTGTTAATTCCAAGAGTTTATTGCTAAAGCTCCTTGCATTAGTAGAAAAATGTAAACTTTATTCCAGAGATTTAACGAGAGCCTATGGCTAAGCTAGTTTAGGGTTTCCTTAGATCTGTGGTTGAGAGTTAATTTAGTAGATGTATAAGTTGACCATCTTGTGGTATACAAGCAGCAACTTTGAAGGTGATGTGTGGCTCTGGGAAATATTGTGCTTTGGTTAATATGTGCATTTGGGGAAAAAAAGTCAGACCCAAACTCAACAATAATGGGGCATAATATTTCCCTCGCATTTGTTCATCAGAAACACGGGGTTCAGATTCACAGTCAGCGGTCACATTTTGGTGACTTGTCAATCAAAAAGTCAGCTTAGACTAGATGTATCGGAGCCCATCCCAGATTCTTTGGTGATGACTGGATGGGAAGTTAGTCAGACGTTCACACAATTCCAAACCAAACCAGTCATCTAAACAAATGATGGAAGTGACGAGCACACAATCTATGCAGTTTCCAGCCTGTATAAATGAAGCCATATTCTGTGACCATTTGAAAAATACAAAGGGTGAATGGAAGAGAATACAAAGCTTTGTATTTGACATTTTCCAATGGGAGTTGGCATCCAAAGAGTTTCAATGCCATGGCTGACCTCCAGCATTGGATATGTTTGGCTTTGATGCAGCAATGCAGACATAATCGAGTGCTTTTCGTCATCTCCCAGCATTGGCCACCTGTGCCACACAAATCATGCAGCTAATCATATCATAAGATGGCTACTGAATAACTTAGTTTCCATAACCCAACATGGTAGAGAATCAGTTTATAAATAAATTAGGCCCTGGTTCCTTATCGTCATGCCTCCTCTCCCTCTCCCAACAACATGGTGTCAATTTTCATGTAACCTCTTCTGCTTACCCCAAGTCTTTACCAGTATACTGTAGACTGACGAATGAGGTACGTACTGTGTATGTTGTGAACTTCAAGCATGCAATAAATCAGGTGTATATGCTGTTGCAAATTATCTGTCTCTCTGCACTTACATTGGCCATTGTCAGTAATCAGTTATTTGTTAAAATGCAACTATTAAATATTATTAAAGTGTAACCAAATGGTGAAGAATTATTGACTGCAAAGTTCCTTATAAGTGTAATGATTAATTGAGGACGAATGGGCACTTTTAGAGCTGCAACTCCAGGGTCAATTTCCTGGCATTTTTAGGAACATTTTGTAAACCAGTGAAAGATAATTAAAGGCACCGAGGTGTTTCAGAACTGTTGTCCCTCTGGGGATGCGAACCTTTGATCATTTATATTTTAGATATATTATTAGAAGCACTTGGTTCAGCAGATAACATAGGAAGGAGCATGGAAAATTAGAAACAGAAGTAGGCATGCTGAATTGTATCTTAACTTCATTTTACCTGCCTTGATTACATATCACTTAATTACCCTTGCCTAACAATCTATCAATCTCAGTTTTGAAATAGCCTCAACAGCTTTTTGTGGGAGAGAGTTCAAGATTTCCACTATCCTTTGTGTGAAGAAGTGCTTTCTGTCATCACGCCTGAAAGGCTGTTTTAATTTTATCGTTATGCCCGCTTGCTCTGGAGGGCTCTCACCAGAGGAAATAATTTCTCTCTATCTACATTATCAAATCCTTGAATCATCTTAAACACTTCAATTATATCACCCCTTAATCTTCTATATTCAGGAGAATACAAGCCTAGTCTATGCAACTTGTCCTCATAATTTAACCATTTTAGCCCCGGTATCATGCTGGTGAATCTGCGCTGCACCCCTCCATGACCAATATATCCTTCCTAAGGTGTGGTGCCCAGAACTGAATGCAGTTCTCCAGATGCGATCAAACCGATGCAAGATAAGATACTGGCATTTTATCTCTGGGACTTGGGTTCAAAGCCAGGCCAGAATAACTAGCTGGCAGTCACCTTTGTCTGCTGGCTATAAGGATTTTGTGTGAAATGAATGTGCCCAACCTTAGTCTAGTGGTGGGCATAGGCCTACAGCATGACTGCCTCTAAGTTAGTTCTAACTTGGCAGATGTCAAGTAAAAATTTCCCTCTAGGCAAATCAAATATTAAATTCTTTCTTGCCAGCCATCTGTATGGTATTTGCATGGACTGGTGCTACCTCGCTTTAGAAAACGCAAACAGGTAGCACCAACACACTATGCATAACAGCCACTGTAAATAACCATTACACAGACTTTGACTCACCCACATAAATGCGTCTTATTTGGGGTAGAGTGAATGTACTGAGCAATCAGGATTCTAGATTTATTCCCTCATTCTGGGTGGGGGGTGCGGTGGCGGGGGGAGGGGAGCATGTTGTTCAGGGGGCCTGCTGTGGAAAATAGAAGCATGTCACCCTGGTGCATAGAATGCTCTTCTGAAGTCAAGGGTTAGACATATTTTTGGGGCAGCGTACAGGGAGCATCACTCAGCGTCTTGCCATGCTGTACCTGATCTGGAAGTGTTCGATGCTGACGCTGGGTGTTCGAAATTAAAATTACCCATTACCCAGCAACCCTCAATAACAACAGAGAATGCTGGAAAAACTCAGCAGGTCAGGCAACATCCGTGGAGAGAAATTTGAGTTAGAAATTTGAGTTGACGTTTCGGGTTGAAACCCTTCTTCAAAACTGGAAAGAAAATAAAAAGATCGAAGGCAAAGCTGCGATCGAACAAAAGAAGAAAAGAGACAATAAAAGGTATGCGAAGCCAGATGAGATGGTAATGGGCCCGTGGAGAAAAAATGCAGCTGAGATTAGGTGTGAAGTGTACTGGCAGGTAAGAGACAGCTGCCAGGTGAGAGAGAGAAACAAAAGGAAAGGAGGGGGGGTGGCGGGGGAGAGAAAAAAAGGGCCCAAAACAAAGGGGTGGAAAAAATTAAAAGGAAAAAAGTAATAGGGGCCGAGGTTATGATCTGAAATTATTGAACTTGATATTGAGTCCGGAAGGCTGCTAAGTGCCTAATCGGCCTCGGCCCCTATTACTTTTTTCCTTTAAATTTTTTCCACCCCTTTGTTTTGGGCCCTTTTTTTCTCTTCCCCCCCCCCCCCCCCCCCCCCTCCTTTCCTTTTGTTTCTCTCTCTCTCACCTGGCAGCTGTCTCTTACCTGCCAGTACACTTCACACCTAATCTCAGCTGCCTTTTGTCTCCACGGGCCCATTACCATCTCATCTGGCTTCGCATACCTTTTATTGTCTCTTTTCTTCTTTTGTTCGATTGCTGCTTTGCCTTCGATCTTTTTATTTTCTTTCCAGTTTTGAAGAAGGGTTTCAACCCGAAACGTCAACTCAAATTTCTCTCCACGGATGTTGCCTGACCACCTGAGTTTTTCCAGCATTCTCTGTTGTTATTTTGGATTTCCAGCATCTGCAGTATTTTGCTATCATCCAGCAACCCTCACCTGATTGAGCAAACATTTTTCACAAAATAAAACAAAAACTCTGATTGCTCAGTGCCAATCCATTCTCTTTATTTTCTCTCTGTTTAATGAACAAAAGAAAATTATTTCTGTCTCCCTGTCTTTCCTTGTCACGTCACTTTTTCTTTTAGTTATTGCATTTTTCTATCTGTTTTACTGGGTTTTTTTGCTTGTGATGTCTATTTGTTTCTCTCTTTCTCAATTATTTTGTTCTGTCTTGTTTTGTTACTTTTAGTTTTGCTGTCTGACTGATTTCCTGCCTCTATCCCTCTCCATTGAGCTCTATTTCTAGCCTTGGGTCAAAATGTTACTGTTTGTAACATCGGAAACAGAGCTGCTCCTATGCTTTTACATTACCATATTACAATCCTCCTTTACACTGATTTTAAACAAATACCGTACAAATAACTGCCAAAAAAGATCTTAATACTGATTATGATTTATCGAGAGGCAAATTTTCATGCCAAACTCTGTACTTCAGTAAGTTATGTGACGGAGCAGTGTGGTGGAGAGTCTTCTCGTTCTCTTCAGAAACATGCTTCTTAGCAGCCACAGACAGCATGATTAGGAAAATGATTTTACTGAGTTTTCTATATTTGGTTTGGGTATAGAACAGCCATATAATTATGTGGCTCCCCAGCAGCGTGAGGTGCTGCTGTGACCAAATCGTGGGCCATGAATTTTGATGTGCATGAATGAGTGCCTGAGTCATCATTTGCTGCAATTTGTGTCAAGAAACAGAAAGGGAGGCCATCCTGCTGTCTAATCTCCGTGTTAAAAATGTGGATCTGCTGTGGATATCTCCTCTGGTTCAGTGGGGTCAGTGGCTCCTGTAATTGGATCCCATGCCTCTTGTTTGTCGAAGCTGACTCATGCCGCCCAAAATCTACTTGTATGATGGCATAACCCAAGAGTGTAACAATGTCGCGTGCCCCCACGCTTCTACAAAGGTGGACTAAGATAATGCCTGTAAGACGAGGCCAAATACCAATTCTTAAGCTTCTTTATTTTACAGGAAGTTGAATGTTCAGAGCAGCAGCGATGATCAAATTACTTAGTTCAAACAGTTAAACTCACCTCATGTACCAATGCAAATGGGGATGTCTATGTTATGGTTCCCCACATCAGTGGGTCGCCCTTGCTTGTCACAAACCCTAACCAATCTCCAGCATTCTAACCTTGTGAGCCTGATGAAAACTCTCCCCGTGCAGCTTTCTGTTTTAATACAACTTGACTGCTTGTGTTTCTTTTTTTATCTCTTTGTATTCACAATCTTGAGAGGTGTGCCGATGGCTGATTAAAATCAGATTTAATTTGCCACTGAAGTCATTTCATTGAGTTGACCATGCTATGAAAATCGAACAAAAAGACGTTTTTCTCAGCAAACCGCAAGTCACATATATTAAATAAATGTCTTAAAATTTATTTCCCTGATTCCTATAGGTTTAGATATACAAAATATAATGCCCTGAAAAAATTAATACAAATTATAATGCTTTCATGAAGAGTAGGTTCAAACCCAAAGCTGCCTACAAGAGTTAATCAAAAAGGCTGATTCATTAGGCTGCAGAGTGGGATTTTCTTAATTTTTTTTTTAATGAAACTAACTTCAACATTTCTACAGCAGGACTTGACTGGTATTTGAGAGCTCTGGTTGATGCAGGACTTTTTACATTGACTTCCCTTCCTTACTTGAATGGTACAGGATTTCCTTCCTTTATTAAGCTCTTTGCTGCTCTTGGTTTTCTCTCTCCAATATACATTAAAAAAAAAATATTCATTCGCGGGATGTGGGCGTCGCTGGGAAGGCCAGCATTTATTGCCAAACCCAAATTGCCTTTGAGAAAGTGGTGTTGAGCTGCCGCCTTGAACCGCTGTAGTCAGTGTGTTGAAAGTACTCCCACAGTGCTGTTAGGTAGGGAGTTCCAGGATTTTGACCCAGTGACAATGAAGGAACGGCGATATATTTCCAAATCAGGATGGTGTGTGACTTGAAGGGAAACTTGGAGGTTGTGGTGTTCTCCTGCGCCTGCTGCCCTTGTCCTTCTAGGTATTAGAGGGCGCAGGTTTGGAAGGTGTTGGTGAAGAAGCCTTGGTGAGTTGCTGCAGTGCATCTTGTAGATGGCACACACCGCAGCCACGGTGCGTTGGTGGTGGAGGGAGTAAATGTTTAAGATGGTGGATAGGGTGCTGATCAAGCGGGCTGGATGGTGTCGAGCTTCTTGAGTGTTGTTGGAGCTGCACTCATCCAGGCAAGTGGAGAGTATCCCATCACACTCCTGACTTGTGTCTTGTAGATGGTAGAAAGATTTTGGGGAGTCAGGAGGTGAGTCACTCGCCGCAGAATACCCAGCCTCTGACCTGCTCTTGTAGCCACAGTATTTATGTGGCTGGTCCAGTTAAGTTTTTAGTCTTTGGTGACCCCCAGGATGTTGATGGTGGGGAATTCAGCGATAGTAATGCCATCAGCATATGAATGTAATGGATTCAACTGCTCCAATCATTCATGTAACATAATAAACAAGTAATGCTAAATTAAAATACAAAGTTTCACTTGTGTCTCAATTCCATGCTACTTGGTAGAGAGCAAATTATCACTCTCTTCATTTTGTGTACTCTTAGGATTTTTGCCACTCAAGTGAAAGTTCTATTTCCTGTCCAATTGATGCTTCCTTTTAATAGAAAAGTGCTGAATGTTGCCGTATCCATGGACTGTACTGCTGATCAAGCAGCTGTTCACTGTGGCGGCTTGGAAGGATTCAGTGGCGTAAAAGCTTAATACTGTGGTCACCTTCAGCTATGGTAAGACTTGTCCCTGTTCTTGAACTTATCTACAGGTTAGCCTAGAGCAGATGACATATCTCAGTTACAGCGTCTCTTATGAAGCAGCAGAAGTCAAGACAGGTCTCCTTGGACATGGCAAGGTACAAGTGTCTAGGTCTATAAGTACAAGTCCTGAAATAGTGATGAGTACAGCCATAACATCTCAAGTGTCATTGCATCCGTATTTGCTGTCCCCTCAAATTCATCTTCCTTATTTAAGTCATGGAGAGCAACAAGAGCCAGCAAAAGGAAATCCCATCCCCAGGACTGTGTGCTGAAAATTCAATCAAAGCAACAACCAACAATACTCTACCAAAGTGCGGTAAACAATATTTTCTTAATGACAAAGAGACTAGAAGCTGTGGAGGAGGAAAAGGATAAATATTTTGAGCAGATGAAAATACAGGACTATGGAGAGATAGCACAGCAGTGGGTTTAGTTTGGATTTCTCTAGCAGAGAGCTGACACCAATACATGGGCTGAACGGCCTCATTCTGTGAAAAAATTCCAGTGGTCCTGTGCGCAATGCACCCGTGTTCTAATAGCCCAACACCACTAATTGTCAGATCTCAACAACGAGGAATGGTGAGGTAGTGGAAGGCTGCTGCTGCTGCTTGTACATCTCATTTAGGCTCAGTGAGTCAAACTGCTGCGACTTAGGTATAAATCTGGGCTGATATTTCAGTGCAGAGTGTGCTGCATTAATGAGTGTGCGCTGCATTGTCAAGGTGCTGGGAAACCTTGATTGCCCTGCAAAAATACCTCAGCTAATTCAGTTGGCTGGATTAAATACTGCAAGCAAAATGTAGAAATAAAGCAAAAAAAAAAATGACAATTAAAAAAAAAAAAAAAAAAAAATCCAACACACGGTCAGAAATTAGGAATAAAAATAAGGCTTTCATTTCTCTTTCTCTCTCTGCACAATGTAAATTTGCTTCCGGATCAGTAGTCCAGGGATTCAGAGACTGGGAATGTCAGACTGCGACATTCTCGTTCTCAAGTGAGAAATTAATTAACCTTTTATATAAAATGCTAATCCTTTGTCATATTAACATAATGAGATTTGGTTCCTTACAGTTCATTAGTAGGTGTAGGCATGACTTCATAAAATTAGATTTCAAGAATGAGCTGGGATGTTAATCCTTTTACTTTAGATCTGACAGCAGTGCAGAAGTATTGAGGTCCAGTAATTTGATCTCGCTTCAATTAAACATTTATTACACTTGGCAAAGATTTTTCCCCAGAAAGACAAAATGAAGGTTAAAAGTAAAAAGCTTAATGCGTCTGCACAACAAACAGTAAATAGAAGTATGAAATGGGGCTATATTTACAGTACATACTGCATCAGAGGATTGCTTGTGTATCTGTATACTGGAATAAGGGTTGGTGCTCTGTGTGTGTGTATACGTACATTAGAACAGTGGGCTGGTGCTTTGTGTAAATACTGTTTCAGGAGGTTATCGGAAATTACAGGACAGAAAGAGCCCATTTGGTCCATCCACCTGTGCTAGATCTTCAATAGAAGTTATCTACTCTGCTCCAATCTTACTTCCCTGCTCTTTACCCGTATCCTTTCATATTCATCTTTTTCGAATACTTATCCCATTTCCTTTCAAATAATGTTATAGTCTGTGCCTCAGTAGCCTCTTGTAATAAAACTCCCCCAGTTGTTTGGTGATAACTAGTTTCTGCTCCCTTGCTATCAACGTGCCAACTGTGGAAACGATCTTTCACTTTCCCAAAGCCTTTTGTAATTTTGAAACCTCTATTAGATCTTCCGCTGCCCCCCAACCTTCTCTCCCAGTGGGTAAAAGAAATCACATCTTTTTTCAAGCCCCCCTTCTTAATCATACCCTCTCATTCCTAATATTATGCTTGTGAATCTTCACTGTACTTTTTTCCCATGGCTGTAATATCCTTTCTGTGGTCAGAACTGCATGCAATATTCCAACAGCGATCTAATGGATGTCTTGTATAAATTCAACATCACTTCCTTGCTTTTATATTTAATGTGCCTATGTGTAAAGTTCAGAATTCTTTTTGCTTTTGTACCTGCCTCCTCTCCTTTTAAAGATATCTGTTTCTGAACCCTAGATCTCTTTATTTCTCCAATTTAGGGATCTTCCTATTTAGGTTATATAATATTTACCTGTTCTATTGCCCAAATGTACTACTTTGCATATTTCTGCTTGAACTGTATCTGCCACCTATGTTCCCACTTAAGTAATCTATCTCTCCCTGCATTCTTCCTAACAGTTTACCATGACTCCTAACTTGGTATCATCAAATATCAATATCCTTCTGCTTCTGCCTATATCCAAGTCATTTGTATAAAAAGGAAAACGAAAAAAGTCCCAGCATAGATCCTGAATGATGAGAGAAGTGTAGTGGGCATCCCGCGTGATTGCTGGTCCATTGTACATCATAACTGGAGGGCAGTTGTTAATCCCATGGCCTGCTTTTTCATTCATGGTATGTCTAATGATGAAGATTTTCATTCATAGGAGACATGGTCTGCTTATTGAAACTGTCATTTTGCAGTGAACATAAACAAAAGTGTTGGGTGGGGTGTGAGGGGGGGCGGGAAAGTCCAGAAGCGACATTGAATGTTCAAGAAATTTTGATACTTACGTCTACTGAAATAAATAGCTAACGAGGAAGGTGTTAAAAATATACTTATTCTTGAAAATTATTATGGCCAGAAAGCAGAGATAACCCGTTTGGGGATATGATTTATTTTGTCGCTAAACTTTAAATGTTATTTTTCACATCTAAAATGCCCAAATAAGTCTAAAAGCCACACTGAATATTGTAGATCTTCTGCTGAAGCTTAGTTGAGTAACATAACTACTCCTTCAGAGCATATTGAATCTGTTAATCCTGTTTAGGTGGGGAGATGGAGGATTAGTTAGCAAATAGTAAAGATCAGTAAATCACACCAGATGAAGTAGGTTGCCATTTTGAATAATTTGGATATTCACCTGGGACTTGTACAATTTTCATTCTATATACTCAAGATTTTCCCTGCGTGTATTTAATTTTATAATGTCTGACTCGAGGGAGCACATCCATCATTCCAGCCGTTCAGGATAGTTCAGATAATAGATTTGTATTGATTGTTGGCAATTTTAGCATTTGAAGTGCCATTTGCATTCTTCTGGGATGATTAATGTAAGCTGTTTGTGTAGTTGCAATAATTTTTACTCTATCTCCTTTGGCTGCCAATTTTCTCTTGTCCCTCTACCCCTCTCCCCCACCCCACCTGCCTTTGTCCTGAAGATATTGACTCCTTGTTGGGGTATTTTGACACAGGTGTCATCACCACTGTGGTAACTTACCATGAATTCCACTCTTCATGTTTGAGTCCAGGCGATGAATGCCTACAGGCTATTCTGTTACATTTGTGTGTGTGTGTATAACACACGTGCATGCATGTGCGCGCACACACTAATTAATTTTTTCCATCAAGGGTTGCTGAATAGTAATCAGAAGTGGGAACCGTGGCCAACACTAATTGTGTTCCTGCCCACCCCCCCCAAACCGAGGATGATGAGGTCAGTTGTTGCATCCCTGCTGCTGCCCACCTGAGATTGGCTAAATCTCATAGACTGGGGATGGAACCTTGGTGCTTTCAGGTCAGTATAGCTCAACTACCCACTACCTTAAACAGCTCAGCTATTCAGGGGGCTCCAGGTGAAGTATTTTTAATGTGAGTTAAGGGACCAATGCTAGGTTTTTCTTGATGTATAATCGCACTGGGCTATTGCAGTTAAATATCTTCAAAATGGAAACACCAGTATCCCTCTTCCTCTCCCCATTCCAACCCTCATGACCCGGTTTTGCGGTGGAAATAACGGTGAAGCTAATGGCGCTCACTGTTATTAAAGTGTAAATCGGACAGCAACGTCCGACAACTGCACATGCGCAGTTAAACGCAGAAATCAGGAAGATGCTGTCCGAGTTGCCCTGCTCCTCCAGAAGCTGCACTATACCGGTACTTCGATAGATGCACACTAAACTCGCCAGCAACAGTTGGGGCATGTCCATTCCAGTGTAAGTAAATTTTTAATGGTGTAGTAAGTCTTAATTAATTAACTTTAACAAGTGTGGAGTCTCATTCCTTCAGATTTTAATTATTGTTGGAGATTTTAATTTTTTAAACTTTTTCTTTCTGTCTCTTTTATCTCTCTCAATTTCATCTTTCTTTCCGTCTCTTTATTTCATTTTCTGTACTTGATTTGGCATTAAATTAAATATTCTAACTTACACTTCCTGATTCAGACTCTGCGTGCCTCAGTTAGAATTCTTAAATTTGATTGGTTAAGGAGATGCACAGTTGCTTGCCCTGTTCACACAGGTCCCAGATGCCCTGTAGAGGATGCCGTGCCAAAATGATTTTCTAATCACAGCAAGCTCCAGTGCAAAAGCTCATAGAAAGTCTGTGGGCAAGTGTAAGTGTAATGAAAGGCTGGTGCTGTTTGTTCGCCGCTGATCTCAAAATCCAGGCCACATTTCAGATGTGCTTGCTAAATGAAATTGCCAAACTGTCTTTATTTGATATGGTAGACAATAATGTGTCTTAAAAAATACGTACTTTGAACCTGATTTTTTTCCCCTTATTATATTGCTGCACATGTGAATGTGACAGGAGGGGGATTTATATAAGCTCAAATTTATCTAAATATTTGGTGCACCACCTGCAATTTGGCAATTTTAAGGTTAAGACTTCAGTGTTACAGGAATGGTCCGGACTCTCGTACGTCAGTCACTGATCATTATAAAATTAGATCATGAGGGTGCATGTGTAAATATAGTTGTATGTGTAGTCCTATCTTTACTTATGCAACTTTGAATAGGAGATCTTTCTCCATTATAGTTCAGAGTTTAATGCACTCGAGTTCTAAAGCACTGCATATGTATCCTCCTAATCCCAGGCAGAAGGTTTTGTTTTTGCTATATTTGCTGAAAACATCTGAAGGATCATGGGGAGAAACTTCAATATAATATAGTATGTCCAGCCTGAATAAAATAATTAAATTGGAGCTTGTCTGCCGTGTCCTGCTCTATCGCCAGACAGCCACAGCTGCAGTCTGCAGAATGAAAAAGTGGGCAAGGGTGGGTTTACATCAGCAAGGAGCTGTGCTCTGTTTGTAGGGGAGCTTTGCACTATTGATATGCCAGATGCAACCTATTTACAATTTTGTTGCATGTACCTGAGATGTTAGACCAGGGATGTCCAATCAGTACCTTGGGAACCACAAGCTGCTGTTTCGTGGCTGATGTGTGGCTCTTTTGAATGCTTTGTTTAGCTGTCCACTCCAACCATTCAGTCCTGATGTGAGAGTTGCAGAACAAAAAAGAATGTAAAAGCAAAATACTGTGGATGCTGGAAATCTGAAATAGAAACAGAAAATGCTGGAATAAACTCACCAGGTCAGGCAGCATCTGTGGAGAGAGAAACAGAGTTGACGTTTCAGGTCGGTGATAGTTCTGACAAAAGGTTATCGACCTGAAACGTTAACTCTGTTTCTCTCTCCACAGATGCTGCCTGACCCGCTGAGTATGTAGGGGGGCATCTTTTTCGGGATTTACGGTAATTTACCTTCCTTTACCTGCTTTACGGTAATTTACCTGGTCAGGCAGCCTTTGGCTACTACACTCTGACCAATCCCAAACAGCGGTTTCGAATCGCTAAACCCACCCTTTCAGTTCTGACTGGAGGACTTATAATTAATATATTAAAACGGACAACTGGACTGGATGTGAGAAAATCAACTTTTATTAAACTAAAGAAACTATACCACACGAACACAGTAATTACAGTAAATTACTTAACAGGGGAGGACAGACGGCAAAAACGAGGGATAAATGGCTACAATGTAAGTCTTACAATCTTAGCAATTTCCCCTAAATTTCCACCCCCTAACTCCTTACTAGGTTGCCTTGCTGAGGAGTCAGAAACCTGCTCCCCTGTGGTCCAAGGAAAGTAAGAGAGAGAGATAGCTTCTCAGGAGCTACCTTTATATCCTGCGACCTCCTGCTGTTTGGCGCTGAAAGGGTCTGTGTGCAAATTTGCGCCGAAAAGTTTGAATACACAAGAGAAAGGCCATGATTGGCTGACTCAAACGGGCTTCGTTCTGGGGCCGAAATGTTCCCGCCCACATCCGGAGTTTCTGGGCTAACAAAAGGGAGTAATGGGTGATTCAAAAACCCATTAATTCTAAACTGTCAAAGTCCTTTCCGTAGTTTAGGTGTGTCTCATTGTGTGTAAGGGGCTTTGAATGGGTCGGATTACTAGGTAAACAGAAGCCCTTTGTCCTGCGGTCAGCCTCAAGTGGTTTAATCCCTTATGTCAACATCCTGCAGTTTCTTGTAAACAAACATCGATTGTCAGCAGGGAAGGGAAACTCCCGTTTTTGATTGACAGAGTCTGGCTGCCACTGCTTGACCCTCCCACTTTTCACAGACAGCTGCGAGCTGCTTTTCCAAGCCCCATTGTCCTGGCCATGCTTTTCTGACGGCCATTTTTAAACCCCTTTGAAATTACCAAACTCCAGGGAACAATTTTATTAATAAAATGTACTGTTTTAAAGTGTGCGAATTTTTCCACGAATTCCTCGATTCCGGTGTTGTCCACGTGCCGCAACGCAGCCTTTTGCGGTTCTGGGCACATTTTAAAACATTGTCCAACCCAGAGGCAATTTAAAGTCACGCACAGTCTCCGTCCACGATGTAGATTAATACCTCCAGTATCTTCGGGGCTGAGGGGATTTTTTGCGAACCCCTACAAGTATTCCCAGCATTTTCTGTTTTTATTAACAAAGAATGTAATTTGCCTCCAGGCAACCTTCCTTCCAATCTGACCCAGCTAACCTATTAATTTTGAATTAATTCTAATATATTAACTATTTACTGCTGTGCAGTGACAGCTGGTGCTGTCTTCTGTTATGTCACAACTTAATTTTATATGCTTTTCAATCAATGCTTTACCCTGAAGTATTAGTATTGGATTGGAGTAAGTAGTTGAGAACGTAACACAAGAAATAGGAGCAGGAATAGGCCATACGGCCCCTCGAGCCTGCTCTGTCATTCAATAAGATCATGACTGAACTTCTGCATCAACTCCACTTTCCCGCCCGATCCCCATATCCCAAGGTTCCCTTAGTGCCCAAAAATCTATCGATCTCAGTCTTTAATATACTCGACGACTGTGCATCCACAGCCCTCTGGGGTAGAGAATTTCAAAGATTCACAACCCTCTGAGTGAGGACATTTCTCCTCATCTCAGTCTTAAATGGCCGACCCCTTATCCTGAGACTGTGCCCCCTAGTTCTAGACTTTCCAGCTTTCCTTGGGTAAGGAGACCAAAACTGCACACAGTAGTCCAGGTGTGGTCTCGCCAATGCCCTATATAATTGCAGCACGACTTCCTTGCACTTAAACTCCAACCCCCTTGCAATAAAGGCTAACATACCATTTGCCTTGCAAATTGCTTGCTCTACCTGCTTGTGATTCGTGCATAAGGACACCCACATCCCTGTGAATCCCAACATTTACGAGCATCTCACCTTTTTAAAAAAAAAATACTCTGCTTTTCCATTCTTCTTACCCAAGTGGATAATTTCACATTTTCACCCACATTATACTCCATCTGCCACTTTCTTGCCCAATCACTTAATTGATCTATAACTGGTCTATATTTTTTTAAATCTCAAAACACATTGGCTGATTTCGGCAAGGTTAAATGAACTGGTTGTAGCAAGATGAAATCTCGCAAAATGGTTATTTTAAGTTGATTCTTTTATTGGGAGAGTTAATAAGTAGGACTTTCTTCATAATTAGTATGTACAGTTATTGAACTTTAATGTTCAGTAATGAATATTACGATAGGTTTTACATTCTAGGTTGCAATATAGAAAACGCTGGTTTTCTGATCTGTTACTGTATTTTTCTTACAAACTCTTCTGAATTTTTGAGCTCTCCAGCTCCTTATTTCTCATTCACACAAGTGCTCCTGAGTTATAATTTTGTGTCTGATATAAAAGGACAAAAAGCAATATTTCTTGCTGAGTGACAATAAGTTCAGTTGTAAGCGAGAGAGATTTTTGTAACTGAAGTTGTCACATTAGAAATGTTTCCAGTTGATCAGAATTGAAAATTCTAGAATGTTCCATTTTCTCATTTTGTTGGTGATGGGAAAATGTTTTTTTTGAAACTCGCTATCATGCAGAAGCGAAATTTTAAATGATCTTAACTGTTGAAACAATTACTTATCATGACCAAGGACTGTTTGCAAATTTGCATGCATAGATCATGGTTTCACCGTTTCATTATTGATGACTCTGGACTAGACCTGCCTTATAACAAACTAGTTTATTTGTTCAATGGCAAAATACTACAGATGCTGGAAATCTGAAATAACACAGAAAGCGCTGGAAACACTCAGCAGGTCAGGCAGCATCGAAGAGAGGAGAAACGGTCAATGTTTCGGGTCAAACCCTTCGTCAGAACTGGAAAAGGTTAGGGAGGAGAGATTGTTAAGCAGGGGTAGGGAGGAGAAGAGGAAAGAAGAAAGGGAAGGTCTGTGATGGGATGGAAGGCAGGAGAGATTGACTGACAAAAGGGATGATAGTGCAAGGCAAAAGGAGAGGTAATGGGACAAGTTAAGAAACCAAAGATGGCTCTAGATGATGTGTGGATGATGATGGCAGCGACATTAGCAGCTACCATGTGAAAAAACAAGAGAAAAAACAAAACAAATACAGGGACCAATTTATAGTCTGAAATTGTTGAACTCAATGTTAAGTCCAGAAGGCTGTAAAGTGCCTAATAGAAAGATGAGGTGCTGTTCCTCGAGCTTACGTTGAGCTTTGTTGGAACAATATAAGAGGCCGAGGACAGTGAGGCCTAAGTGGGAGTGGAGTGGAGCGGAGAATTAAAGTGACAGGCAACAGGAAGCTCGGGGTCACCCTTGTGGACTGAACGGAGGTGTTCCGCAAAGCGGTCACCCAATCTGCGATTGATCTCCCCAATGTAGAGGAGACCGCATCGTGAGCAGTGAATACAGTATACTAAATTGTAAGAAGTACAAGTAAATCGCTGTTTCACCTGGAAGGAGTGTTTGGGGCCCTGGACGGTGGGAAGACAGGAAGTAAAAGGGCAGGTGTTACATCTCCTGCGCTTGCATGGGAAGGTGCCAGATGAAGGGGTATTGGGGGTGATAGAGGAGTGGACCAGGGTGCCGCGGAGGGAGCGGTCCCTTCGGAATGCTGAAACTGGGGGGTGGGGAGGGGAAGATGTG
Organism: Somniosus microcephalus; assembly: GCF_052327205.1. NCBI lineage: Eukaryota > Metazoa > Chordata > Chondrichthyes > Squaliformes > Somniosidae > Somniosus > Somniosus microcephalus. The sequence goes on from NC_140990.1 coordinate 216,672,541, forward strand.
TTTGGTGGTGGGATCACGCTGGAGGTGGTGGAAATAGCACAGGATGATCCGTTGAATGTGGAGGCTGGTGGGGTGAAAGGTGAGGACAAGGGGAACCCTATTGTGGTTCTGGGAGGGAGGGGAAGGGGTGAGAGCAGAAGTGCGGGAAATGGAACAGTCATGGTCGAGAGCCAGGTCAACCACAGTAGAGGGGAATCCTCGGTTAAGGAAAAAGAAAGACATACCGGAAGCACTGGTATGGAAGGTGGCATCGTCAGAACAGATGCGGCGGAATAGAGTCCTTACAGGAAGCGGGGTGGGAGGAAGTGTAGTCCAGGTAAATGTGGGAGTCAGTGGGCTTATAGTGGATGTTGGTCGATAATCTATCCCCAGAAATGGAGACAGAGAAGTCGGGGAAGGGAAGAGTCGGAGATGGTCCATGTGAAGGTGAGGGAAGGCTGGATATTTGTTAATTTTGAGGAATCTTTTCCAAGTTATCTAATTATCATTTGAATGTGTTATCATATTCACTGAGGGGGCTGCCATAGTTCAGAACATGCCCAAAGAACAAAAATGAAGCAATGCTGCTGCTGCTACAAGCACAGAGCTACTGGCATCTGTAGCAGAGAAGAAGCTAGATGCCATTGCCTTGGGTAGAAGCATCACTCTGGTTTATAAAACAAAAAGCCACTGATGACAAATGTGTGTGACAAGAAAAGGAGAGAGCGAATAAAAGATCAGCAGAGAAGAAATGAGATGGAAACTGAAGAATGAGTGAAACGACAGAGGAACAGGCAAGGAATGAGAAAGAGGGTACAACAGGGAATGAGGGAGAGATAATGGGAGAAGGATTGAGAGTAAGGCAGAGGAACAAGTGAAGAAAGGAACAAGAAAGAGGGTGGAACTGGAAATAAGAGAATGGAAGGAATAACGGAAAGCAGTAAAGAAACAAGGTAAAAAATTAAAGATAAGGAATGTGAGATTGGGTGAGATAGAGAAGGAATAAGAGAAATGGGGAAGAGAGAGAGAGAATTGAATGTCCAGAACTCACTTAAAATACTTTATGAATTCTTTTCATCTGCCAGTTCTTTCCGCCCCCCCCATTGTCATTTCTAATATTAAAATAAGGGTTTATACGAAATAAAAAATAAAATACATATTTCACAATAGCCGAATTAAATTTATCTTTTGTGCCTGTTAATGCCGAATTTAAGTTTTTACTTGAAGGTATCGGCTTCCTCCAAAAGCTTGGGCTTGAACTTGATATTCTTGCCCAGAGCTGTGCTTGTGTTTTGTCATCTGACACCTAATTTCCCAGGATGCATCAGTACTGCTCAGTCAGCAGTGCTGATGAGGTATATTTATTCACCTTCGAGCACTTTCTGCCCAGTTTCTTCACTTAATTTTGAAAAATAAGAGGACAGATTTCAAAAGCTTTACTGAGGTAACAATTATATTCTGTTTAAAAAAAAAACAGGAGTGGGGTGTGTGTGTGAGAGAGACAAAATAAAAGTGTTCCGATTACACACCTGCTTTTGTTTTGTGTTCTATAGACTTCAAAAAGTGCATTAAACTAAAAGAGGGAGGGAGATACTGGAGTTGGAGAGAAAGAAAGTTTTCTTCATTCAATACTATTTCAGTTTTCAAAAACAAAATGCCAGTTGAAATTTTAAGCGAGCTAATTACATCACCTGTATTTTGACAGAAAAGATCATTGCTAGTTGTGTACACCTGTGAGAGAGATTCTAATTTCTAACGCTTATCAGACACGAGAGAGAGAGAATGAAGGGCACAGATTGAAAAAGACAGCTTTTTTGCTCATTCTGGCTCTTTTTAAAAAAAAAAAAAAGGTGAATTTTGAAAGCAAACAAAACCTCTGAGAGAAACACTGGAGGGAAATTCATTGAGGGAGAGGGGCTTCTGACCTCTCGTTGCCCACCCTGGGTGCGGGGCAAGAAAGTGGGAATGGTGGAAAATAGATGGAGGTTTAAAGAAAATGACTTGCATTTATATAGCGCCTTTCACAACCACCTGACATCCCAAAGCGCTTTACAGTCGATGAAGTACTTTTGAAGTGTAGTCACTGTTGTAATGTAGGAAAAACGGCAGCCAATTTGCGCACAGCAAGCTCCCACAAACAGCAATGTAATAATGACCAGATAATCTGTTTTAGTGATGTTGATTGAGGGATAAATATTGACCAGGACACCGGGGATAACTCCCCTGCCCTGCTTTGAAATAGTGCCATTGGGATCATTTACGTTCACCTGAGACAGCAGATGGAGCCTCGGTTTAACGTCTCATCTGAAAGACGGCACCTTCGACAGCGCATCACTCCCTCAGTACTGCACTGGAGTGTCGGCCTAGATATTTTTGCTCAAAACTCTGGAGTGGGACTTGAACCCACAACCTTTTGACTCAGGCGAGGGTGCTACCAACTGAGCCACGGCTGACAGCCAAAGGTGAGGTAAGTAACTGGGGCAGGGGCGGATACAGTGGTGAAGTGAATTGCTCAAAGAGGAAAATGTAGAAGTAATAAAAATGACAGGGTGGTAGGAAGGGGAATGGGTAGTGGTAATGTGAATGGATGGGAATAAGATGGTGGGAGGGAAATGCGGAGGTGGGAGGGAAAACATGATTGGGAAGGAAGCTGCTGAAGGCTACGTGTTCCCCACAACCTCGACCCCAAATTCAGTCTGCAGCTGTGATGGCTGGTGTTCCTGCCGCATTGTCTCATCATATCACCTCCACCTGAAAGGAAAGCAGAAGAATGACAGAGACGAGCCAAAAGAGTTGAGGAGAAGCAGCAAAAGAGAGAGAGAGAGAGAATCCGCAACACAAAGAAATCAGACTGGTTATAGAGTTAATATATTCTCCAACTTAACGTGCAACACCACAGGAGGTGAACTGGCACACTACAGCTGCTGTTCCAGCAGCTAACATTGTGACAATTGACATTGAAAATCTCCATCACAGCACCCTCTACCAGTTTAACTGGTACTGCAGGAAAATGCTGATACTTTTATAATACATTTTTCTCAGAGATAGTATGACATAGGATTTTAATATATAATAGATCATTTGGAGCTTAAGGCAGAAATTAGTCTGTCTAAATTTGCAGATGTCACCAAATTGGGGGTGGGGGGAGGGTTTCAAACATTAGAGAACAGGCAAATAAATACAGAGGCACCTGAGTAGGTTGGGAAGATTGGCTGATGAATGACGAATGGCATTTAAGGTAATGAGACAACAGAAAGGAAATACAGAAGGAATATAAACCAAAAGACTAGGCCACAGGACACATTGCACTGTTGGTTCCACTGAGCTATCCATCAATGTGCGGCAACAATACGGAAAGCTTAATTGTCTTTAGGGATCTATAACTCGAGGGATAGCGTACAAATCTCAGGAGATGGTGATATGTTTGTTCAAGGCACTGATGTAGCTACATGTGTGCGGTTTTGTTGTACAGCAAGGAATCTAGGCATTGAAAGCAGTGCAGAAAAAGGCAACCAAGCTTAAGGCATCTAAGCCTCGAGGAGAGGGCAAAGATCATAGGATTGTTCATGCTGGAGCAGAGGAAGCTCAGGTGAGATATTATTGAAGTACTCAGATTCTTAAACTAATAGATAAACTGAACACCGATATAATGTTTGAGATTGTTACAGACTCGAACCAGAGAATATAAGCTCAAGCTTTGAAAAGGGAAGGTGCACAGATAGTTTAGCTTTAAGTGCTTCACACACAGGTTGGTAAACGTGTGGAATGAAGTGCACAGGGTGGCAGAGTGCGTGGGAAAATCTTACGGATTGCATTGGATTGTTATTTGTGGGTGTAGACTGTTTATTTATTGGGGGCACATTCTGATTACAGGATGCATTGCTGTTCCCAGTTTTCACACTGGTAGTTTCCATAACCAGATTATACCAGCTGGTTAACCCTATGTGGCAGAAGGCTTTTAGGAATCCCATAACTCATTAATGAGGGGTGTGGGGGCACCTACACCCGCCAGATGCGGGTGCCCCGCTGGATGGCAATCCAGAATTTAGAGCTGGAACTCAAGTCTTCACTTGCCAAGTCTGTCTGGAGTAGGGCTCGAACCCTATACTTGCGTGGACTCTGTTACTTCCTTGGTTGACAATGAGGAGGGATTGCCACCAACTGTATCAATGAGTGCGAGTCTGTTCTTCCAGGTTTTCCTCAATTTTGAATGCCCTGATCATTTCATTTGATCCTCCTTTATGTCACTGGGGACAAGTGTGCCCAAAATGCTCATTACTACTGCATTCTAAAAGTTTTTAAAACGCTTCGATCCCCACCAGCAACTCTAGCACTGCCAAACCCATAAAAGATTACTGCACTCACAGGATGCCCCGATTATGCCCAACAACTCTAAACGTGGTCATGTAGACCCTACAACAGGGCCTGCATTATACAAGTGTCCCCTTCCCCATCACACCCACTTTTAGCTCATTCATGATTGCTGATAATGGTTTCCTACTGCTGTATTTTGCACTAGCTGCTTCCTCCGAGAATGACGACTGTTGCACTGACAGATAATCTGGGCATCCTGTGAGTGCAGTAATCTTGTAAGGGTTTGGCAGTGCTTCAGTTATGACTAACTGTCCCCATTTCCCGTATAGACAAAAGAAATTCCTGTGTTCACATTTGTTTTGGTGTGAGCATGTTGCTGAAATCACATAAGAGATTTAACAATTTTTTTCCCAACAAGAGCAAAACCTTGCAAGATTTTCAACTCTAGGGTGATCAACTTTGATGTAACCCGATTGATCTGAGCCCATTTAAATTTACTAATGATTTTATGGTAGGGTTTCTGATTGGGTATGCCTGATAAACTGATGTGAAGGCGGTGTAACCAACGTGCAATATAGATGGATAACAGTTGTGACAGATCTCCTCCCATTTAACACTACTTTCCCAGTTGGTTTTTTGAATGGCACAGGAAGCATCTGCCATTTTTCCAGTTGCAATATTTGAATGAGCTCCCAGTGACATCATTTAGATATCTGTGCAGTTTCCTGCCGTTCACTTTGGAATGGAACTAAGTCATAAACTCAATCATCTAAAATTCCTTTTGAGTTGCATCATTTTAATGTGCCACCGCCCTGCTGTTCTACACTAACATGCATTATACCATGCAATGCACAATGCTGAAAAGAAAAGAAAGACTTGCATTTATATAGCGCCTTTCATGACCTCAGGACTTCTCAAAACACTTTACAGCCAGTGGTACTATTGAAGTGTAGTCATTGTGGTATTGTAGAAAACATACAGCCGATTTGTGCACAAGGTCCCACAAATAGCAATGTGCTAATGACCAGAACATCTGTTTTTCAGTGTTGTTGAGGGACAAATATTGGCCAGGACCCTGGGGAGAACTCTCTGCTCTTCTTTGAAATAGTGCCATGGGATCTTTTATGCCCACCTGAGAGGGCAGACAAGGCCTCGGTTTAATGACTCATCTGACAAACGGCACCTCAGAAATTGCAGTGCTCCCTCAGTACTCAGCACGAGTGTCAGCTAATGTAGGACTTGAACCCACAACCTTCTGAATCAGAAGCTAGAGTTTTACCACTGATCCATGGCTAATAATGCCAATTCTGCTGCTAAACGACAATAGTGTGTAACTTAAGTGTGTCCTTTTAGGGTTAAAAGGTGCAATGGCTGTGTTTTCCTTGATCAGCTAGAGGCCAATTGTTTTTTGACAGGTCCTCAAGGCAATTAGAGGTTAGACTGGTTTTCTTCAGGCATTAGGGCAGTACCATTGATCAGGGTTTGGTCTCTATGAAGTGGTTTGTTTTTATCAAAGAGACTTGCTGATGGATCCATTAATGAGCATGTTTGATGTGTGTTTAACAGGTTACTTCCTGTTTGGTTAATTTAATGTAAATTATGTAATGTGTGATTTTTACATGTACTGGTCATAAACTTGGAATACCCATCAGTCATTTGAATAGGATTAGGGACCTGCTCAGTGTAAGGATATGGAACCAATAGTAGAAAGTCAAATTGAATGTATCAACTTATTACCTAAAGGCCTTTTGTGTTCCAAATGGTGCTTTGCAATTGGGATTTGATTTATTGGTAAATACACTGAAGAGACTTGCTGCTACTAGCATTGGTTTTCAGCAGACTTTACTTGTGACTGAAGTGGTCCTCAGAAATCTATGGTATTGATAATGGGGAGTCTGGAGTGCAGTTGTGATGCTTAGTGTGATACCATTCTGGGCCAGGGTGTACGGCAGAGAGCCAGAGAATGGACCACAGTAGCAGGTGGGATGGGGTGATTACAGAACTGTAAAATGAAAATCACTGCAATTCGAAAGAAGTAGGAACATGGCACTGATGATGACAGCTGTTGAGTTTTTTTCTCCCCGGATCTGGTTGTGTGTAGGAAAAATCTTTTGTTTTTGTTTGTCCCATCAGAAAATCCTGTGGTGTATGTAACCTGTTCCACCTTAAGAGAACTTAAGCCTGGTCCACCTTAAGAAAGGTACTACTTTCTTTGGCTGCTGTATACGTAATACCGGTGGTGACCACACCGGTATATAAGCACAGTGTAATAATATTGTATTCAGTATAGTCCGACCTCCAACCAGTAAAGACCTGTTGAATTTACTCTTGTGGTCTGTGTAGTAATTCTCACTATAACACACAGACTTAACAAATCCGGAAATGTCTTTTTAAAGCAACAGGTTCTTTTAATGATTGACAGAAAGGCTGGCCATTCACAGAGTATTCCACGCTTCTTGTTTTTGATCGCCACCCTCTATGCCTAGTGCCTACTGCAATGCCTAGTACTGTATTAGATTAAGGTGCAAATGACAGGTTTAAGCTACATTCTGGGAATTGTCCATCAGGCTGACATGAACACAGTGACACTCAGCAGGTCAGGCAGCATCGTGGAGAGAGAAACGGGGTTAACGTTTCAGGTCGATGACTCTTCGTCAGAACAGGGTCATCGACCTGAAACGTTAACCCTGTTTCTCTCTCCACGATGCTGCCTGACCTGCTGAGTGTTTCCAGCATTTTCTGTTGCTATTTCAGATTTCCAGCAACCGCAGTATTTTGCTATTGAACACAGTGACAATTCTGTGAACTACAGTCTCCTATTGTGACCTGCACAGAACGGTACTGTTATATTCTAGCAGTCTTTCAAGCATTGTGTTTCTGTGGGATCTTTGCTGATCTATATTTCAGCAACTCCATATATTAAGTTACTTATTTGAGCCAAAAGAGGATGGTGATGCCTAAATTTTCTGGGGGCGGGGGGGTTGCAGATAAATTTAATATGCCACTTGTATGCAAGACATTGGGCTGGACCTTGCAGTCAGCAGTGAATGAACCGCGCCATCCGCTCATTACACTTACATTTGCCCACCTACTTTCCAGGGGCTTTTGCACTGGAACCTGCTGTGATTCGAAAGCCATTTTGTCTCAGCAGCCTCTACAGGGGATCTGGGACCTGTGTGAACAGGGCAGGCAACTGTGTATCTCAACCAATCAGATTGAAGGATCCTTACTGAGGCTCGTAGAATCTGAACATGGAAGTGTAAGTTAGAATAGTTAATTCAATGTCAAATCATCGATGAAAAACGAAATGAGAGGGAAAGAAAGATTACATTAACAGAGAGCGACAAAAGAGACAAAGAAAAAAGTTAAATGTATATTTTTGTTTAAATTTAAAAAAATCTCCAACTGTAATTAAAATCTGAAGGAATGAGACTCCACACTTGTAAAAGTTAACTTTCAGTGCAAGAGAGGTCGTTTGGCAGTAATTAAGACTTTTATCACACTGTTAAAAATTTTCTTAGACTGGAATGGACAAGCCCTTCCTTTTTCTGGCGAGTTTAGTGTGTATCTATTACGTAAGTACAGCAACTTCACGCTGTTCCATGTGTTTCAATGCCTAGTCTCTCGGCGAGATACTGTTCTAGTGAAGCTTCTGGAGGAGCAGGGCAACTTGGACAGCAACTTCCTGATTTCCACGTTTAACGTGTAGTACCATTATTCAAGAAGGGTAGTAGGGAAAAACCGGGGAACTACAGGCCAGTGAGCCTAACATCAGTGGTAGGAAAATTATTGGAAAAAATCCTGAGGGACAAAATTTGTCTCCACTTGGAGAGGCAAGGATTAATCAGGGATAGTCAACATGGCTTTGTCAAGGGAAGATCATGTCTGACTAATTTGATTGAATTTTTTGAGGGGGTGACTAGGTGTGTGGATGAGGGTAACGCAGTGGATGTGGTATACATGGATTTCAGTAAGGCCTTCGATAAAGTCCCGCACAGGAGACTGGTCAAGAAGGTAAGAGCCCATGGAATCCAGGGTGCCTTGGCACATTGGATACAAAACTGGCTTAGTGGCAGAAGGCAGAGGGTGATGGTCGAAGGTTGTTTTTGTGACTGGAAGCCTGTGGCCAGTGGGGTACCACAGGGATCGGTGCTGGGTCCCTTGCTGTTTGTGGTCTACATTAATGACTTGGATATGAATGTAAAGGGTATGATCAGTAAGTTCGCGGATGATACAAAAATTGGTAGGGTGGTAAATAGCGAGGAGGGTAGCCTCAGTCTGCAGGACGATATAGATGGGTTGGTCAGATGGGCGGAACAGTGGCAAATGGAATTTAACCCGGAAAAGTGCGAGGTGATGCACTTTGGGGGGATTAACAAGGCAAAGGAATACACAATGAATGGAAAGACCCTAGGCAAGACGGAGGGTCAGAGGGATCTGGGTGTGCAAGTACACCGATCCCTGAAGGCGGTGGAACAGGTGGATAAGGTGGTAAAAAAGGCATATGGGATACTTGCCTTCATTAGCCGAGGCATTGAGTATAAGAGCAAGGAGGTTATGATAGAGCTGTATAGAACACTGGTTAGGCCACAGCTGGAATACTGTGTGCAGTTCTGGTCGCCACACTACAGGAAGGATGTGATCGCGTTAGAGAGGGTGCAGAGGAGGTTCACCAGGATGTTACCAGGGCTGGAGCGCTTCAGCTATGAAGAGAGACTGGGCAGATTGGGTTTGTTTTCCTTGGAGCAGAGGAGGCTGAGGGGGGACATGATTGAGGTGTACAAAATTATGAGGGGCATAGATAGGATGGATGCTGAGGAGCTTTTTCCCTTAGTAGAGGGGTCAATAACTAGGGGGCATAGATTCAAGGTAAAGGGCCGGAGGTTTAGAGGGGATTTGAGAAAGAACTTTTTTACCCAGAGGGTGGTTGGAGTCTGGAACTCACTGCCTGAAAGGGTTGTGGAGGCAGAAACCCTCACAACATTTAAGAAGCATTTGGATGTGCACTTGAAATGCCATAGCATACAAGGCTACGGGCCAAATGCTGGAATATGGGATTAGATTAGACAGGGCTTGATGGCCGGCGCGGACACAATGGGCCGAAGGGCCTCTATCCGTGCTGTATTACTCTATGACTCTATGACTCTAACTGCACATATGTGGTCGGCGGAAGTTGCTGTCCGATTTACTCCTTAATAATGGTGAGTGCTGATAGCCTCACCGTTATTTCTACTGCAAAATCCGGGCCATTTTGTTTACTATGTGCCTTCTCTGATCCTGCCCTTCTTTCTCCACAACCAGACAGAGATACCCAAAAGCTCCTGTTTAGGTTGAGCTCAATTACAGTGGCCTTGACTAACATCCACAGATGGCAGATGGGTGGAGCTTTAAGAAAGCATGAATAGCTGTAATAGTGAAACCTAAGGGACACCATGGAATTGCTGGCTTAACATGCAGCTGCATGATGTAGCTACCAAACAGATTTCTTTTTAAGGAACAGGAACACACATGGTTGTAAAGGCCATCCATCCAACACCCATTTTCTATGCTCCAGCAATGTAGTTCAAGTTCCAAGATTGCATTATGAGGAAGTACCTCATTAACAATTTTGTTTTAAATGTTAATGAGCCTAGTTCTACTCTTCTTAGGCAGTCCTTTGGAACCGAGGATGAGCCTAGTGCCTGCCTATCACACAGACCTGCAACACCACAGGCGTTTATTCATCATAGGATACAATGCCAAGAACAACAGGCATAAACCAGGCCTCATTGCATTTGCAGTTTATTCTTTTATTGCTACTTGTGGTGATCTAACTTCTGTATAGACAATCAAATCTCAAGTGTACTGACCTTGCAAACGGTAATAGCAAACAGGTGCTGTGAGGCTTTTCTGCCACCTCATTTTGTAAACCTACTGCAGAATAGAATGCTGGTAGTTGGATGCACTTGAAAAAGAGCTTACTTGGCAAGGCACTCCAATGTGTTATGCTGCAGTATCTATCTGTGTGTGAAATAATGAGTGGGTGAGGAGATGAAAAATGAAAAACAAAGGATGACATTAACCAAGATCTCTCTCCCACTCCCTCTTGCCTCTACACGCAGAATCTCCAGGGGTTCCTCCTTGTAGGGTTCAGGTGTTGTATGTTAAGTGAACTGCCATCTGTTACATGTGGTACCTTCTGCAAAGATAGGAAAGGGGCATATGTCAGAAAGAGGAATTCAAGTGCCCAGTCCACGGCCATCTTTATGTAAGTCTGAACATGCAGTGTGCGGGTACCTTGTGTTGACGGGCTGCTTGGTTTTTGTTGCTTGTCATGTGTCATGGGCCACAGGGCATTGACATGGCAGTGCCTTGGTAAAACACGGTATATTTGGAAAGTACAGTTACCAGGGTGGTGGTCATTCTCCTTCTGTGATGCTGCCCCAAACTTAAACTGTTAAGATGCTTTGTAAGGCAGCATCATATAATAAAATTATATAAATGTGAGCAAAACTTATCTTGGCAATCTTTCTGAAACCAACAAGTTTGCTTCCAGGTTCGGGGCACTCAGTATTTCAGCTTTCACCATCCAGGCTGTCCTTTAGTAGAGGATTGTCTTGAGCTTCAAAAAGGCCCACCCTTCTTCACAGGACCTCCCCCATCAGCACATCCAAAGCCACGTGGGTGGAGCTGAATGGAGCTGTTCTGCTACATAAGCTTGCTTCATCCATTACTCCCCTCCTCCTATTTCAAGAGTTGGACAACCCTTTAAAGGCTGCTGGTGTTGGATAATCTGTTTCTTGACCCTGGGGCTTTCCCAGCGCATCTTGCGCTGTGTGCTGAGGGTGGTACAATTTCATGTAGATTAACTAACCCTGGGCTACAGCATAAAGTCAGCCACCCTCAACGACACTGCGACAGGAGGGTATTATCATTCCCTATAGTTAAAGATAAATGCTAATCTTGCAAGGTGCTAGCACAGGAACAAATGAGGTGGCTGACTGCCATGTGCGATCAGGAAATCTAACTAGCAATTATTAAAACATTCTCTCGTCCAAAAGGTACCTCGTACAAAACCAAACGAGGCTTTTTAATTTGGCTCTGGCTGCGCTTAAATCTGTAATTGCTCAAAAAATTCTCTTTGTCTTTCTTACAGTCACATGATCACTGATATGTTTGAACTCTCTGCAGCAGAAATGCTTTTTCATAAATTTTAGATGATGTGGATTGAGTGGAAATCTAAGTGTTGCATCTACGCAGTTGGGATCCAATGCTTTTTTTTCTTTTTGCTTTCTTGGATTGATCAGTTGGCTTTAAATTACAAATTCAATTGGATGTTTGCTTCTGGATCTTGTTTCGGGATGAGCAGGGGTCAGATGTCCAATTTGATGGCAGGGAGAAGTATAATAAGAACATAAGAACATAAGAAATAGGAGCAGGAGTAGGCCAGTCGGCCCCTTGAGCCTGCTCCGCCATTCAATAAGATCATGGCTGATCTGATCCTAACCGCCAATCTACTATCACAGAACCATCTCCTGAATCTAACAGAATTAGACACACGAAATAGGAGCAGGATCAGGCTACACGGCCGCTGGGCCCGCTCCGCTACCCACAGGGCCATGTCCGATCCGAACCTAGACTCATGTCCAAATTCCTGCCCGCTCCCCGTAACCCTTAATTCCCTTTACTTCTTGGAAACTGTCTATTTCTGTTTTAAATTTATGTAATGATGTAGCTTCTACAGCTTTTTGGGGCAGCATATTCCATGGACCTACCACCCTCTGAGTGAAGTAGTTCCTCCTCATCTCAGTTTTGAAAGAACAGCCCCTTATTCTAAGACTATGCCCCCTAGTTCTAGTTTCACCCATCATCGGGAACATCCTCCCCGCATCCACCCGATCCAACCCCTTCACAATCTTATATGTTTCAATAAGATCGCCTCTCATTCTTCTGAACTCCAATGAGTAGAGTCCCAATCTACTCAACCTCTCCTCATATGTCCATCCCCTCATCCCCGGGATTAACCGAGTGAACCTTCTTTGTACTGACTTGAGAGCAAGTATGTCCTTTCTTAAGTATGGACACCAAAACTGTATGCAGTATTCCAGGTGCGGTCTCACCAATACCTTGTACAACTGAAGCAATACCTCCCTATTTTTATATTCTATCCCCCTAGCAATGAAAGCCAACATTCCATTGGCCTTCTTAATCACTTGCTGCACCTGCATACTAACCTTTTGAGTTTCGTGCACCAGGACCCCCAGATCCCTTTGTACTTCAGTACTTTCCAGTTTCTTGCCATTAAGATAATAACTTGCTCTACGATTTTTCCTGCCAAAGTGCATAACCTCACACTTTCCAGTATTGTATACCATCTGCCAAATCTCTGCCCACTTACTTAGCCTGTCTATGTCCCCTTGCAGGTTTTTTATGTCCTCCTCACTCACTACTTTCCCTCCCATCTTAGTATCATCTGCAAACTTTGATATGTTACACTCGGTCCCCTCCTCCAAATCGTTAATATAGATTGTAAAGAGTTGGGGACCCAGCACTGACCCCTGCGGAACACCACTAGTTACTGATTGCCAGTCTGAGAATGAACCATTTATCCCAACTCTCTGCCTTCTGTTAGCTAGCCAATCCTCTATCCATGCCAGAATATTACCCCCAATCCCGTGATTTTTTATCTTAAGCAATAATCTTTTGTGTGGCACCTTGTCAAATGCCTTTTGGAAGTCTAAATACACTACGTCCACTGGTTCCCCTTTATCCACCCGATACGTTACTTCCTCAAAGAACTCCAGCAAATTTGTCAAACATGACTTCCCCTTCATAAAACCATGCTGACTTTGTCCTATTAAATTATGATTATCCAAATGTCCTGTTACTGTCTCCTTAATAATGGACTGCAAAATTTTACCTACCACAGATGTTAGGCTAACCGGTCTATAGTTTCCAGCCTTCTGTCTACTGCCTTTTTTAAATAAGGGTGTTACATTAGCAGTTCTCCAGTCTGCCAGGACCTTTGCTGAGTCCAGGGAGTTTTGGAAAATTATTACCAATGCATCCACAATCCCTACCGCCACTTCCCTCAAGACCCTAGGATGTAAGCCATCAGGTCCAGGTGATTTATCCGCCTTGAGTCCCATTATTTTACCGAGTACCACTTCCTTAGTGATTTTGATCATGTTTAGCTCCATCCCTGCTATAGCCCCCTGTTTGTCCAGTGTTGGGCTATTCTTAGTGTCTTCTACTGTAAAGACTGATATAAAATATTCATTGTGTTTTTGCCATCTCCATATTTCCCACCATTAATTTCCCGGTCTCATCCTCTAAGGGACCAACATTTACTTCACCCACCCTTTTTCTTTCTTTATAACTATAAAAACTCTTACTATCTGTTTTTATATTTTTTGCTAATTTACTTTCATAATCTATCTTCCCTTTCTTAATCAATCTTTTTGTTATTTTTTTGCTGTCTTTTAAAGTTTTCCCAATCCTCTATCCTCCCACTAGATTTGGCTACCTTATATGCCCTTGTTTTTAGTCGAATACTATCCTTAATTTCTTTACTTAGCCACGGATGGCTGTCTTTTACACCCTTTTCTTCTCAGTGGAATATATATTTTTTGGAAGTTGTAAAATAACTCCTTAAATGTATACTACTGATCATGTATCGTCTTACCCTTTAATCTATTTTCCCAATCCACTCTACTCAATTCCGCTCTCATACCTTCATAGTCTCCTTTATTCAAGCTTAGCACGCTTGTTTGAGATCCAACCTTCTCACCCTCTAATTGAATATGGAATTCAACCATGTTATGGTCACTCATTCCAAGGGGATCCTTTACTAGGACATTTTTAATTAATCCTGTCTCGTTACACAGGACCAGATCTAAGGCTGCTTGCCCCCTGGTCGGTTCAGTTACATACTGCTCAAGAAACCCATCCCTAATACACTCAATGAACTCATCCTCAAGGCAGCCCTGCCCAATTTGATTTGTCCAATTAATATGATAGTTAAAATCCCCCATAATTATAGATGTTCCCTTATTACAAGCCTCAACTATTTCCTGATTGATACTCCGTCCAACAGAGTTGCAACTGTTCGGAGGCCTATAGACTACGCCCACTAGTGTTTTTTCCCCTTATTATTCCTTACCTCCACCCAAACTGTTTCATTATCCTGATCTTTTGACCCAATATCATTTCTCTGTATTACAGTGATTCCTTCCTTTATTAACATAGCCACCCCACCTCCCCTTCCTTCCTGCCTGTCCTTCCTGATTGTTAAATAACCTGGTATGTTTAATTCCCAGGCATTGTCACCCTGCAGCCATGTTTCTGTAATGGCCACAAGATCATACCCATATGTAGTTATTTGTGCCATTAACTCGTCTATTTTGTTACGAATGCTACGTGCATTCAGATAGAGAACTTTCAAATATGTTTTGTGACACTTAGTTCCTGCTTTTGCCCTTTTTATTACTTTACCTTTTACTCCATACCTTCTGCCCCTCCCTGACACGCTCTGGTTTTTAATTTCCCCACTGCTACCTAAGTCTATGACCTTCTCTGTTGTCATTTTTATTATTTGCTCTCTAGGAACCTCCCCCCCCACTAGTTAGTTTAAAGCCCTCTCTACAGCCCTAGTTATATGATCCGCCAGGACTCTAGTCCCAGCACTGGCCAAGTGAAGCCCGTCCCAACGGAACAGCTCCCTCCTGCCCCAGTACTGGTGCCAGTGTCCCAGGAAGCAAAACCCATTTCTCGCACACCAGTCTTTGAGCCACGCATTTAACGCTCTAATTTTATTTGTCCTAACCAAATTCGCTCGTGGCTCAGGTAATAATCCAGAGATTATTACCCTTGAGGTTCTGTTTTTTAATTTGACCCCTAGCTGCTCATACTCCTTTAACAGAACTGGCTTCCTAGTCCTATCTACGTCGTTTGTACCAACATGGACCACGACAACTGGATCCACCCCTTCCCACTGCAAGTTTCTTTGTGTGTGGGTAGTTATAACAGAGCAGTTGTGCCCACCCCGCCCTATAAGGAAAGATGTATTCTTTTCATTTATCCCCGCCCCCTCCCCCCCCCCCCCCCCCCCCCCCCAGCTTAAACAAATTGTTAACATCATGATTGTTGGGTTCATGCTCCAGGCAATGCCAGTTTACCCGTTTTCATTTTTTCCCCCCAAAAAACAAAATTTTTAAAATTTGGTTTTGTGTCTTGCTGTGTGATGCGCAGAGTTGTCAGCACACTCTCTGGCCGGGCTTGGTGTTTCTCCTTCTGGCCTTGGGAGGCAGATCCAGGTGTTCCTTGCTCTTGGGATGCAGGAAAGCTCATTTAGAATATATGTACAACCTACGACTTGTTTGTCTCACTCATATCATTGCTAATTTCAACAGCGAGAACTTGAGCAGGTCTGTGTGAACGAGGTGTGTAGTAGGACTCGGAGCCGGGAAGGCCCAGCTGTACAAAGCAAACTTCAGGAAAGCAGCAAAGCTCAAGCACCAGGCCTCTGAGAGTTTATGCCTATGGGACCAAAACTTATTGGCAGACTTCCAACAAAACAGAGTTTCAGGGAAAGTTGTAAATATTTTTTGTGATTATTTTTTGCCTTGTTTTTAATGCTATATCCTTTTTTAGACTCGACTATATCTCTGAAATGCTTTGGGAATTGTTTTCTTCATTAAAGGCACTGTATGTAAATGTGGGTTGTTGGTTGCTGATGAAATGGTGAGTGAAAGCATTTAAAAAATATTTTGTGATTTCTTTGATTCTTTTTCTTCTCATTGTTGGTCATTTATTGTTAGTTATTTGCTATCAGTGAACTATCTGTTTGATATTATTTCAAGCAATTAGCATCGTTTGATTAAGTGTATTTGTTTTGCAAATTATATTTCAGCGAATCAAGCCAGTGTAACAAATAATGGGGCAGGTGTGACACTTTGGCGTGTGGTCGATGTGCGCTAAAAAGAAAAGCAAGAACTTGCCTTTTATATCGCACTTTTCATGTCCTTGGGACATCCCAAAGTGCTTCACAGCCAGTGAATTACTTTTGAATTGTAGTAACTCGCGTGTAGGCAAACATGGCAATTAATTTGCACACAGCAAGATCCTATAAACAGCAATGAGATAAATGAGCAGTTAATTTCATTTTAATTGTGTTGGTTTGAGGGATAAATGTTGACTATCCTTCGCTGCTTATATTGTCCTGACTGCATGCCTGACATCCATTCTGGGATGAGCCAAAATTTCCTCCAGTTGAACATTCGGTAGACTTAAGCATTTGTCTTGGCCCCCTGTCACCAACTCTATATCCTTGCCACTGATTTCCATCCCCCCCCTCCAGCCACTGACTTCATCTCCCCCCGCCCCCCCCGGCCACTGTCTCAGGCTGAACCAGACTGTTTGCAAACTCGGCGTCCAATTCGACCCTGAGCTGAGCTTCCAATCCCATATCCTATCCGCCACCAAGACCATCTACATGCACCTCCATAACATCGCCCACCTCTGCCCCTACCTTTGCCCATTTCCTGCTGAAACTTTCATCCATGCCTTTGTCACCTCCCTATTTGACTATTCCAATTGTCAATGGGTCAAAATCCTGGAACTCCTTATCTAACAGCATTGTGGGAGCACCTTCAACATATGGACTGCAATGGTTTGAGAAGAAGGCCCACCACCACCGCAGGGCAACTAGGGATGAGCAATGACTGCCGGCTGTGCCTGGTTTTAGCAGGCAATTTTGGCCCTAATTGCTGACTATCATAATTTGAACTTGCGTGGAGGCGCTAAAACAGAGACACCTGCAGGTTTAGCACTCAAGCGCTGATTAGACGCAATTTTCGTGGAGCAGTACATGTGGGCTCAACTCACCTACTTCCACTGAAGGTGTGGAGTGGGCTGGCTGACACACAATGGCACATTTCAGGATGGCTCAGGGACTGAGGGAGAGGGCGCACAGATTCTTGGATGCAGCACTGGAGGTCCTGGTGGAGGAGGTCCAGAGGAAGTGGGATGACCTGTACCCACAAGGGGGAAGGAGTCCACCTCGCCCTCCTGTCCCTCTCCTCGCCCCAGCAGCTGGTGCTGCTCTGCCTGGCCTCATGTCCTCCTCACATTCCTCATCCAGACCAAGGTGGACCCCTAACAAAATGCCCATGACCAAGCACTCCCTTTCTTCTGGTGACTCCTATAAGGTGAGTAGCACAGCACTTACTCTTTTTAGGTGAAGTTCTCAGAGAATTTCCAGAATAAATGTTGATAGAGTGTTGGTGAAGTCTTGACAAAGTGTCCAGAAAGTCTCCCGATGTGTTTCAAAAGCTCTCTTCAAAGCTCCAGCAGCAAGTGAACAGTGAAAGGTAATATAAGGACATAAGAAATAGGAGCAGGAGTAGGCCATTCGGCCCTCGAGCCTGCTTTGCCATTCAATAAGATCGTGGTTGATCTTCTACCTCAACTGCACTTTCCCTCTTTAATGAGTGCTAGCATGCAATTTAAGTATCAATCAGCCCCTTAACTGTCAGCTATGGCTCAGTTGGTCGAACCCTCGCCTCTGAATCAGAAGGTTGTGGGTTCAACAACAACAGTATTTTGCTATTGTATTAGAGGTTGTGGCCAAGTCAAACTCCAGGGACTTGAGTACACAAATCTAGGCTGACACTCTGGGGCAGTATTGACCTCCTTCAGTCAGCAACCTCCTTTCATGCATGCCGGCTTCTGCCTTTAACGGAAGGGTGGCCTTCAGCCCCACGTAGCGGTGCAATTCCTGCAGCAGGACCTTCAACCTATCTGCATCAAAGGGAGCAGTGTTGCCTTCATGTACTGAATTTTGTGCTGGAAGTCGCTCATCCCAAGTTGAAAAGGCTACTAGCGCATCAAAATTATACCCAGAGAGCTTGACCCACAGCACACTTGGGCGAGCAGTGTAAAATTGATGAGATGGCATCTTCTCTCTGGTGTTTGTTCTCTTTCTAAAAATGTGGCCACTGTGGATTGCTGCATAATGCTTCCTGGATAATGACCAATGAGATGAAAACCATTGTTTCTATTGTCAGATACCAGTTGGACATTACTTGAGTGCAAACCCTTTCTATTCAAGTATGCTGTGGGGTTGCTATGAGGGGTCTTGTTACCCACAAGTGCCATCTTCACTGCCTTGTACTTGAGGGTCTCTTACCATAGTGAAAGCTCTGTGCCCTGTACAGTTGATGTGTCCTCTCCTCAAGGAAAGTGATGCATATGTTGCTCTTTGCAAACATAGCATTTGGCACCTACTTTGATATATGAGCAAATAAAAAAAATTGAGACTATAACTTGCTTGGAGCAAAATTATTATATTGTGGCGTTGCCACATTGGGGAAACACTGTGTGTATGTAGATAAACCTGTATAATCCCCTTTTAACTACTGTATTCCTCTCCCCCCGCAAGACAGTTGCAAGCTGAGAGGAATAAGGCACGTTCAGACTTGCCTGCTGCTGAGAGAAGGAAAACCAATCAGGTTCCAGCAGGTGACTAATCCGTGAGTCATCACAGGTTCACGGGCTTCACGAATTCAGTACTGCATTGTGAGAGTTGGAGTAAAGACCTATTTCTTGTAGCCCGCTGTGTTGCCTATTTCTTTACACGGGAGACCGTAGTCCCCCACATTGGTGACCCCGAATGTCGGCGGCCGAAGCCCCCGACTCACGCAGCCCTACAGAGGCCAGCAACGACCCGATGGCAACCAGCAGCAGCCTGATGTCGGCTGGCGCTGCGTCCTTGAAGCTCCCCACCTTCTGGGAACACCAAGCACCAGCTTGGTTCACGCACTCGGTGACCCAATTCACCCTTTGCAGGGTTCAAGATGAGGAAGAAAGGTACCTCCACGTAGTCTCAGCACTAGCAAGCTCTACCGCCGCTGAAGTTCTCGACCTGCTGGGGAACCCACCACAGACCGGCAAGTACTCAACCATTAAGGGCTGCTTGCTGCAGGCTTACGGCCTGTCCAAGGAGGAGAGGGCCCGCAGGCTTCTCTCACTACCAGGCCTCGGCGATTCTACCCCGACCCAGTTGATGAGCCGGATGCTTGCGCTCCTGGGCTCTGAACCGCAGTGCTTCTTGTTTCGGGCCCTTTTCCTCAGCCTGCTTCCTCAGCAGGTACAGACTGCCCTCGCGGGGTCCCCGATCACAGACTGCGTACAACTGGCAGCCGCCGCGGACAAAGTTTTCGCCGTCGCCCAACTCGGCTGTGCAGCCGCGAGGCTCCCCGACACCACCGAGCGCGCGCCGCCACGCCAGGCCGCAGAACTATGCTACTACCACACGCGTTTCGGCCACAAGGCCCAATGCTGCAGAGCACCCTGCTCTTTCGATCAAACCAAGATGGCCGTGCGGCCCAACGCACCAGCTCCGCGCCGCCGCCTAGGCCCGCTCGACCGCACCCCCGCCGCCACGATGGCCATCGGCACCGCAGGTAAACTGCTGTACATAACCGACTCTCTTTCAGGGCGCAGATTCCTTTGCGACACCGGAGCCCAATGCAGCATAATTCCTGCCTCCCAGCTCGACATCCAGGCAGGCCGCAGCGGCCCACCCCTCGTGGCGGCAAATGGCGCAGCCATCGCTACTTTCGGAAAGCGACGGGCCGAGGTTTGTTTCAACGGCCAGCGATTTACGTGGGATTTCGTGACGGCCTCGGTGGCACATCCTTTGCTGGGCGCCGATTTTCTTTGCGCCCACGGACTCCTGGTCGACGTCCGCGACAGGCGCCTGATCGACGCAGCAACTTCCCCTTCACTGGCCTGCCAGCAGAGCAACAGCCCGGCCCTCGTCGGGTCCTGCTCCGCCCCGGCGCATGACGACTACGCCCGCCTACTCGCAGATTTCCCGAGGCTTACACAACCGACCTCCTCAGCCGCAGCAGCCAAGCATGGGGTCGAGCATCACATCGCCACTACGGGACCACCAGTGTTCGCTCGAGCCAGACGCCTGGACCCAGCCAAGATGGCGGTGGCCAAGGAAGAATTCGCCACGATGGAAAAACTGGGCATCATCCGCCGCTCGAACAGCCCTTGGTCGTCCCCCCTCCACATTGTGCCCAAGCCAGGCGGTGGCTGACGCCCCTGCGGCGACTACAGACGGCTCAACAACGCCACCACGCCCGATAGATACCCCATTCCGCACATCCAAGACTTCTCGGCGCATCTAGCAGGAAAGTCCGTCTTTTCCAAGGTCGACCTGATTCGCGGCTACCATCAGGTCCCCGTCCACCACGCAGACGTCCAGAAGACGGCGGTCATCACCCCCTTCGGACTGTTCGAGTTCCTGCGCATGCTCTTCGGGCTTAAGAACGCCGCACAGGCCTTCCAACGGCTCATGGACTCCGTCCTACGGGACCTGAGCTTCCTGTTCGTCTATCTGGACGATATCCTCGTGGCCAGCACCAGCAAGGCCGAGCACATCACGCATTTGCGCTCCCTTTTCCAGCGCCTCAGCCAACACGGGCTAATCGTCAACCCGGCCAAATGCCAGTTCGGAGCAGCCCAAATTGACTTTCTCGGCCACAGAATCTCGCCAAGGGGAGCCATTCCTCTACCTTCCAAGGTGCAGGCGGTGGCGGACTTTCCCCAGCCCACCTCGGTTAAGGCGCTGCAGGAATTTTTGGGGATGGTCAATTTCTATCACTGGTTCGTGCCCAAGGCCGCCGCACTCATGCGCCCCCTCTACGAAGCCACCAGGGGCAAAACGGGCAAAGAGCAACTCACCTGGTCCAGTGAGATGGCGACAGCCTTCCACCAGACCAAAAGCGCCTTGGCCAACGCCACACTATTGGCCCACCCCATCCCGGGCGCCAAGACCGCCCTCACCACGGATGTCTCGGATTACGCCGTCGGCGCCGTCCAGCAGCAGTGGGTCGAAGGCGCGTGGCAGCCACTGGTATTTTTCAGCCGACAGCTGCGCAAGAACAAGCAGGCCTACAGCACGTTCGACAGAGAGCTCCTGGCCCTGTTCCTGGCAATCCGGCACTTCCGTTTCCTTTTGGAAGGCTGGCCGTTCACCGCATTCGTGGACCACAAGCCGCTCACTTTCGCCATGGCCAAAGTAACTGAACCCTGGTCTGCGCGCCAACAGCGCCAACTCAACTTCATCTCGGAGTTCACCACGGACATCCGCCATGTCGCTGGCAAGGACAATTTGGTGGCCGACTGCCTCTCAAGACCCTCGCTCCACGCAGTGCACCTGGGCGTTGACTACGCCAGCATGGCGCGAGACCAGGCTGCCGACGCGGAGATCCAGGCCCTCAGGACGTCAACTACCAGCCTCACCCTGGCTGACACCCACTTCCACGCAGCCGGCACAACCCTCCTGTGCGACGTCTCAGTCCCCTCGCCTAGGCCGGTCGTTCCATCCGCCTGGCGCAAGCGAGTTTTCGACATCATCCACGGCCTCTCACATCCAGGGATGCGTGCGTCTCAGAAACTTATGTCCGCCAAGTTCGTCTGGCCTGGACTCCACAAGGATGTGAGAGACTGGACCAACACATGTGTGCCGTGTCAGCGCGCTAAGGTCCAGCAGCACACCAAGGCGCCATTGGAGTGTTTCCCGGTGCCCGAGAGGCGTTTCGACCACGTCCACGTCGATCTGGTAGGCCCCTTGCCGCCGTCGCACGGTTTTACACACCTGCTCACGATTGTCGACCGCACCACTAGATGGCCCGAGGTGGTTCCCCTCGCCTCCACCACCACGACCGATGTCGCGCGAGCATTCGTCTCGACATGGGTGGCCCGGTTCGGCGTGCCGACCGACATATCCTCGGACAGAGGCCCCCAGTTCACCTCCCACTTGTGGAATGCCATCATCGCCGGCCTCGGCACCAAGTTGCACAGGACAACAGCCTACCACCCGCAGGCCAACGGGCTCTGCGAGCGCTTTCATCCTTCTTTGAAAGCCTCCCTCCGCGCCAGCCTGGCCGACACCAGCTGGATCGACAAACTACCCTGGGTTCTTCTGGGATTGCGTACCGTGCCCAAAGAGGACCTCCGCGCCTCCGCGGCCGAGATGGTCTACGGCCAACCGCTCAGAGTACCAGGCGACGACTTCCCCCTGACAACGGAGCCGTGGTCGGCTGCCAGATAGCTTTCCCTGCACCAGGACGCGGCCCAGCAATTCCGTCCAGTGCCCACTTCGCAACACGGCCCGCAGCCGTCCTACGTGCCTCGAGACTTACGACATGCGGAGTTCGTCTTCGTGCGCCGGGATGCGCACAGAGGCCCGCTGCAGGCACCATACACTGGCCCCTTCCCAGTATTGGAGACGGGGGACAAAGCTTTTTCTTATCGACGTCGGCGGGAAGCCGGACCTTATTTCAGTAGACCGCCTCAAACCAGCGCATCTGGACCTCAGCTTCCCGTTTTGGCCGGCTCTTCCCCCACGGCGGGGCAGACCTCCCGCGTTGGCGGCGGCCCCACAAGAGGACCAAGACACGCCAGTACCTTACTTCCTGGCCGCCGCCCCACCTTCGCCGGCAGCCCGTCCAGCCAGCCCACCGGCAGACCAGCCGCCAGACCAGCCGACGAACCAACCGGCCGACCTCCCAGACAGCCCTCCTCACGCCAGATGGCTACTACAGCCGCTACGGCCGCTTGGTCAAACCTCCGCAGAGACTGACTTTTACAGTTAACGAGGATTCTGGGGGGGCGTATGTGGCGTTGTCACATTGGGGAAACACTGTGTGTATGTAGATAAACCTGTATAATCCCCTTTTAACTGCTGTATTCCCCTCCCCCCGCAAGACAGTTGCAAGCTGAGAGGAATAAGGCACGTTCAGACTTGCCTGCTGCTGAGAGAAGGAAAACCAATCAGGTTCCAGCAGGTGACTAATCCGTGAGTCATCACAGGTTCGCGGGCTTCACGAATTCAGTACTGTATTGTGAGAGTTGGAGTAAAGACCTATTTCTTGTAGCTCGCTGTGTTGCCTATTTCTTTACGCGGGAGACCGTAGTCCCCCACAATATTACCAGCTCTGCATTTCTCTCTGGCCAGGCAAAGTAGAGCTCTGCGCAAAAGCAAAATACTGTGGATGCTGGAAATCTGAAATAAAAACAGAAAATGCTGGAAATACTCAGCAGGTCAAGCAGCATCTGTGGAGAGAGAAACAGAGTTAACGTTTCAGGTCGATGACCCTTTGTCAGAACTGGAAAAAGTTGGAGATGGAACAGGTTTCTTAAGCAAGTGTAGGGGCAGGGAGAGTGGGGAGGGGGAAAAAGAACAAAAGGGAAGGTCTGTGATAGGATGGAAGGCAGGAGAGATTAAGAGACAAAAGGGATGATGGTGCAAGGCAAAAGGAGATGTTAATGGGACAAGTTAAACAAAAGATGACTCCAGATAAAGTGTAAATGGCAGTGGCAGAATCCCTGTGCATTGTGTTTACACATGTGTGGCCAGAGCTCGACTCACCAGTACCTTAACTACTTGTTGCATTTTTAGTGTTGGTGAAGAGGTGACAGCACAGTTTGCTCTTTGGGAACTATTAAAACTTTTTAATGTTATCAAACAGACCAACTGTTGTGAAGCCTATGCTTATTGAGGTTGCTTACTGAAAGGGTGATTGTTGATAGCTGTAGGAGACTGCTGGTTATTATATATCATGAGCCAGTTAGGCAATGTGATGAAATTTAAAGTCTACGAGTGATACTTTCATGACATGAATGACATTTTTGTGTCTCGTGTTTCTGATAGATAAAAAATTTTACCCAAGTAATTTAGTATCCGCTTTTAAAAAAAAAAAGAACTGCATCGTTCAATTTACAGTATTTACAATAAAACCTAGCAATTTTAATACCAAAAAAGTAAGGAGCTGTGATTTGTGTGTTCCCTAGCAATTTACCAAATGTTATTTAGCTAGAATGTTGCAAGCCTACTTGTGGAGCTTCTGCAGGCAGTGCATGTGAGGGCTGACATTGTCAATTTCTGACCTAAAATACTAAGTGGGTGGATCACTAAGTAGGTTGGTCACTAAGTAGGGCTACTGCCGCTCAGTGTGAATCCAGTAATGCAGCAGGCTGTTTTGCTGACTGTGTAGATCTCGACCTAATTTAAAAATTGCCTGGTCTCTGGAGAACTTCATGAATGTCTGAAGCCCACAGCATTCCAAGCTGAATACAGCTTTGGATTTCAGCAATTCCCCATGGTGATTTTTAATTAACTTGACATCTGTATAAGTGTTTGTAAGAAAAAAATTTCCACCACACACAGAAAATACCTAGCAAATCAATGTTTGTGCGACCCATATGTGTGCTGTATTTACTATGACAACATTTTCAAAGGAGTATTTACAGGGAATGTGCATTGCAGTTCCAGTGTACGTGCAGGAGATGTGAGTATCTGAGAAAACTGTGGGGCACATTGGAATGAAGTCATCTTCTTAAAACATGAATTCTGTTTTATGGTTTTCTATGTTGGAGTGGGGGGGCGGTGGGTGGCGGCAGGGTAGGGTGGAATATAAATGTGGCTCGAGAGGCAGTCCTTTGTGTAGATAATAGTGATTGAGATGACATTGTGTATGAGGATAACATTTGCTGTGGTTTTTTTTTTGAACCCCCAAAATTAGATTGCTAGCTGATGAACATTTGTGGCATTTGTTGTTTTTTTTAAAATAATGTATGCTATTTATTTAAATGAATTTGAGATTACTTGCTTTATCAATAGCAACTATCATTGTGGAAACCTATTGTTAATGTAGAACTTGCTGAGTTTGGGATTGTGTGGTGTATCCCATATTCAGTGACACCGTGTATTGTACACTATGCTGCCTCACTGTAAGGGCACATTTAAGTGTGCATTTTTAATAAAAATGAGTAAACTGGACAAACCAAAGGCCTGATTTTCCAGTAGTTCTAATGTTGTCACAATTTTTTCCCCACTGCATTGTGACAAACTTGCACTGCTTTGCAAATTTGTTACTTGTAAGAGATACGTAATATGGTCAATTAAACCTGGAGACTCACAGATACAAATACAACTCATGACATTAGTGCCACTGGGCTACTAAAATGTTGTTCCATTGGTTACATCCTGGCAGTGACCATCAGACTTCTGCCAGTGAAGGAAATATCCATCAGTGTTTGTCTAACAGTTGCCTGTTAATACACATGAGATTTAGAAAAGACTTGCAATTTATACTTTAGCGCCATTCACAACCTCGGGACGTCCCAAAGTGCTTTACAGCATTGAAGTACTTTAGAAGTGTAGTCACTGTTTTAATGTACCAATTTACACCAGTTCAATAACCCTTTGCTAAGAAAGGACACAAATCAACACACCACGACATTGGGTAAAAGGGACGTGCAGCAATGTGCTGCTCCACTGGTCGTACCAATACTTCGTACCATTTGGTCACTATTGGAGAAGCAGATTTACATTAGCTGTCTGCAATAGAGCAGATCAATGATCTGCATCATTGAGTTGCCATCAAGAAAAGCGATGGGCACCAAGACCCTGAGATAGCAGCGAAGGATATTGGCAGAAACAATCGGTGCACTGGACTACTTTCTTTGCTTGTGTGGAGTGTTAACGCACTCCCGACATAGGTAAAATTCAGGAACTAGTGGCTAAGGACTAACTAAAGTTAATTCTTCTAAGACCTAAAACTCTAACCTATTTGATAGACGAGCGGAAACTGAATTTTGCATAAACCTGTTGCACAAATCAAGTATTTTTGTCGGGGCCTAATACAACACATCTGTGAGAAGAATGACTGCATATTTTCTTTGATTAAGGCTGACCGATATAACCAGTCGAGTTGGTTGGCTTTCTGTCTGTTGAAATGTGGTAACAGGAAAACTCAGTGTGAAAGTTTTAAAATGTTTTGTAACATTTTGCAGTGGGAATATTTATTGTTCCATTAGCTGAATAACATTGCTGTACTTGACTAACTGAACTAAACAAATCTTTTTGGAATCTAAAAGTGAATAAAACCATACTGAAAATGGGTAGTTCATTTTGGGGAGTTTGAGCTTTTGGAATTTTGTAACAACCTTTGCCTGTTAGAATCCAGTAGAATAGATTGTAGAGACAATTGTGAATAGATTGAAATCAAAATCAATTGAAGTCAAAAATATTAAATGATGCTTTGAGAGAAAGGGAAGAATGCTAGCTGGCTGTGCACTCAGATTGTTGAACCCATGAAGTTCTGGTGGCTTGCTCATCTTCATGTTTGCAGTCAAGGAGTTGGCTGCCTTTAAAAGGTATCAATGGGTTAAGCACAAGATAGAAATACCTCCATGATTACTGTCTATTGTGTCATCAAACACCAGCAGTAGAACCAAGTCACTGCATGATGTCTTTCATTGGTTCATACATGCTGTCTGCACTGGCATTATCACAATTTTTGTGCAAATCAACTATTAACAACAACAACTTGTATTTATATAGTGCCTTTAACATAGTAAAATGTCCCAAGGTGCTCAGAGGAGCATTATCAAATAAAATTTGACACCGAACCACATAAGGAGATATTAGGGCAGAGCTTGGTCAAAGAGGTAGGTTTTAAGGAGCGCCTTAAAGGTGGAAAGAGAGGCGGAGAGGTTTATGGAAGGAATTCCAGAGCTTCGGGCCTTGGCAGCTAAAGGCACGGCCACCAATGGTAGAGCGATTGAAATCAGGATTGAAGGAGTGCTGATATCTT
Organism: Somniosus microcephalus; assembly: GCF_052327205.1. Taxonomy (NCBI): domain Eukaryota; kingdom Metazoa; phylum Chordata; class Chondrichthyes; order Squaliformes; family Somniosidae; genus Somniosus; species Somniosus microcephalus. The sequence continues at coordinate 216,699,489 of NC_140990.1, forward strand.
GGAGGTTTGTGGGCAATGTTCCCGCTAAGGTGCATGCGCTGCCGCGGCCGCGCAGTAATCTGAAAGGTCCCACGCAGGCCGCTCGCCGGCTTTTACATTGTAAATACCGCGCATGCACAGAAATGTAAAGGGACCGCGCATTAAAAGAAACAGGCCGTGCAGAACAGAGCGCCGCTTACAGGGAACATTGGTTGTAGGGCTGGAGGAGATTACAGAGATAGGGAAGGGCAAGGCCATGGAGGGATTTGAAAACAAGGATGAGAATTTTAAAATCTTTTAAAGTTCTTTTGTTAATGTTTTTCAAATATTAAAAAAAACCTCATTAAATGCAAGGATGTTCTTTGTGGAAACCATCCCTCGTCATCAAGCATTTTTTGTTTTGCGAACTTTTGCACTAAAGTTGCAGGATACGTTGCTATGGAATGGAACACTCGTCCATTTTCTGTATCCAGTCTAAACATCGAAGACCTTCAAGTGAGATAGCATAGGTTGGATGCAGATTTCAGTTACCTGTGCTTCCCCCCCAACTGTACTTGGCTTTTATATTGAAACATAGGAACAGGAGTAGGCCATTCAGCCCCTCGAGTCTGTTCTGTCATTCACTCAGATCATGGCTGACCTGTACCTCAACTCCGTTTACTCGCCTTTGATCCGTATCCCTTTATACCCTTAAAACCAACAAAAATCTATCGATCTCGGTCTTGAAAATTTCAATGAGATTTGTTTCATGCTTTGCTAGTGCTGCTGGTCTTCAGCACACAGATCTCAAAGTATCCCTCTGGTAAATGTACCAGATTTCCCAGCCATTGGGATGACCCTGGTCTTGGTGACCAGCTTCAATAAAACTAGTAAATTTACCAGCACAGCCACGGTGGCCTCCTTCGGTGCGATAAGATTCTGTGATTCGATGATACCTTGGGGTTGTTAGCATTTACACAAGATTCGCATGCTGTTAGACCGTGGCACTAGAGCACATAAAGCCAATATAAAAGCAACTAATGTGCCGCAGGTACCAGTCATGGAAGAGGACTCCCAATTGCATCAGTTATAACATTTACATTTTTCACACCAGCCTTCCTTGTGGTCTCTCTGAATGAAAATGCCAATTAGTGCAAGATTAGGGGTAGTTTTATTCTGTGATTTACTCCCATTAGAAACAGGATTGCGATTACCCAGTGAGTTTTCATTTGGGTTAATTGCAGGCATTGGAGAGCAAAGAGTTTCATCCGTTCATAGAAGTCTGGATTCAAACCCAGGTCTCTCTCAAAAGGCCAGAGAGGGGATTGGTTCCTTTTTGTGTTTGCAATCAGTGCTTTTGTTGAAGCTTTTAGCCAGGGGTTTTATTTTATGTATAACACTCGTTGAAGGCTATACTTTGTGCAGTGAATATCTGAAAATGTTTTCTTTTGTGAAAATTTGGTAAATTGCTTGTATTGAAGTAACCTGTTTTGGTGTGAAAGGAGTTGATAAACACTTATTGCTCTGGTATATTCCCAATGAGAGACATTTACTGCATTTGGAAAGGCTTTAGAGAGTAGAATTCCTCAAACATCAGAGCATTTTGTGACTGGGTGAATTGTCTCTCTTTAGTTTTGTTGGCATTTGTAATTTGTTGAATATTGCACTGCCAGGAATCTGTATTTGTGCCATTAAAAAGAAGCACTCAGTACACTGTGGTGTGTGCCAGCTGTACTTGTAAACTGGCACAGCCACACATTTTGTAAGAGAAAGCTTCAATTGACTTGCGTTCCTTTACTTTCCTCGACAGTTAATATTAAAAGCCATTAGTTAGCTTTTTCATAATGTGCATGTGGTTTAACCAGATAGATAGAAGCCTATTTGCCAAAGCCAGTTAAGGGTACAAATTCCTAACCTTGTTCACTTGACTGACCTCTTTCATGTAACAGAACCCACTGATCGTTTGTTTTTCTTCCTGCACAGATTTTAAACGTAGAGGAGTTGACGACAAGGCACAGCCAAAATGGCGGGCTCCGCCAGGGAACATGTGTCTTTTGGACGACGCAGGAACCCTCAGCTTCGCTACACCCTGAGCCCTGAAAACTTGCAGAGCCTGGCTTCTCAGAGCGCCAGGTCAGAGAGCTTGAATTTCCACAGGGCCAACAGTGACACAGATTTGGTGACTTCGGACAGTCGCTCCAGCTTGACGGCTAGCATGTATGAGTACACACTTGGACAAGCACAGAATCTGATTATCTACTGGGATATTAAAGAAGAGGTGGACCCCACAGACTGGATTGGACTCTATCACATAGGTAAACAAAGTTTTAGCAAAAATAAATTCAAAGATCAGTTGGAAAACTGTTCCATAGCTCTGGAAATCTCTGCTCACCTGGGATTCATTCAGCCTTTTCAGTCTCTCGTGAATTTCTGCAAACTCCTATTAGCAGTTTTATAATTTATTTAACAATAATGCAAGACTGGGTGACACAACACATTGGGGCTCTGACACGCTGCCTTGGGAAGGAGGTGCTTTCAAGCACAGTCCCAACTGTGCTGCCATTGAGATGAAGCTAGACACTTCCTCACAGGGAAGGAAGGAAGAGAAATGAGATGATCAGCCACACCTCCAGGAGACACGAGAATTAGTGGTGGTGTTGAAGCAGGTTTCCAGGAAGATTGCTTTTTTAAAAAGGGAAATTAATATAAAAAGGAAATGTAGAAAAATAAGTTTATAGTTCTCCAACTTAAAAAAAACTTCAACATTTTTGATACTTTTGCAAAAACTTAAGCCTATTTAGCATGACATCACTGGATCTATCTGAGTATGTTTGTGAAACCTTCAATTACACTCAGAAGGAAGGTGCGTCATCTACTGACACCTCCGGGTCCATTGATGTCACTGCAAATGTTTATTTTTTTTGTCCATTTAATAAACAAAATGACGCCTCTCTGGCACTCCAATTTGCCTGTGTCACTGGGTCAGGGAGGGGAAAATTAGTTAAGGTTGCTGCTCCTGATTGATATCCAGAGATCCCTGCTGGAAATGCACATGTGTAGACTTCTTTGGTGAGGACAAAATTGGGCTTAGTTGTGATGCCCCTGCAGTTCAATAGCCATCTGACACTGTTGAAGATTATACATGAATAAGATTAACACGCGTGAGACACCACAGTATGTGGAACTGTACACCAGCAACGAATCAGGAGGGGAAAAAATTGGTAATGTTAAAAAAAAAACAGTTTTTCCCGTTCCCACCTTTTAGGAGCTTAATTCCATGCAGCAGTATAAAATGCCGTTCACATGTTGAGGGGGCAGACAGGCAGCATACTCCCAAGTCTTTCAGTAATGTGTAAACAACAGAAAGAGGTTATGGAGAACTGGTATGGGATGACTAGCCCTCTGTTTGAGATTCTCTGGCACCCTCCCGATTTGACGGAACCCACCTTATGGGAAGTGGTTTGTTCATCCTACCAACTCTACTGCACAACATATTGGGACACTAACTGAATGTAGCTACTGTACTCACTAATGATTTATGGAATTTGACCAAAGCTTAGTTTGACATGCTGACTGAGCTTTGCCACAATTCACTGCCTTTGCATTCACTGGCTGTTAAAGTATTTTTCTATCTTTTCCTCATTTTTCTTTCTCCTTCACCCATTCAAACCCCATCCCTCTTCCTCTCCGTCTCACCTTCCCCTCCCCCTCTACCCTTCCCCTCCCCCTCTACCCTTCCCCTCCCCCTCTACCCTTCCCCTCCCCCTCTACCCTTCCCCTTCCCCCCCCTCCCCTTCCCCCCCCTCCCCTTTCCCCCTCCGCTTCCCCCCCTCCGCTTCCCCCCCTCCGCTTCCCCCCCTCCGCTTCCCCCCCTCCGCTTCCCCCCCTCCGCTTCCCCCCCTCCGCTTCCCCCCTCCGCTTCCCCCCTCCGCTTCCCCCCCTCCGCTTCCGCCCCTCCGCTTCCCCCCCTCCGCTTCCCCCCCTCCGCTACCCCCCCTCCGCTTCCCCCCCTCCGCTTCCCCCCCTCCGCTTCCCCCCCTCCGCTTCCCCCCCTCCGCTTCCCCCCCTCCCCTTCCCCCCTCCCCTTCCCCCCTCCCCTTCCCCCCCTCCGCTTCCCCCCTCCGCTTCCCCCCTCCCCTTCCCCCCCTCCCCTTCCTCTCCGTCTCACCTTCCCCTCCCCCTCTACCCTTCCCCTCCCCCCCACCCTTCCCCCCCTCCCCTTCCCCCCCTCCCCTTCCCCCCCTCCCCTTCCCCCCCTCCCCTTCCCCCCCTCCCCTTCCCCCCCTCCCCTTCCCCCCCTCCCCTTCCTTCCCCCCCTCCCCTTCCCCCCCCTCCCCTTCCCCCCCCTCCCCTTCCCCCCCTCCCCTTCCTCCCCTTCTCCCCCCTCCCCTTCCTCCCCTTCTCCCCCCTCCCCTTCTCCCCCCTCCCCTTCCCCCCCTCCCCTTCCTCTCTGTCTCACCTTCCCCTCCCCCTCTACCCTTCCCCTCCCCCTCTACCCTTCCTCTCCCCGCAACCCCCCTCCCCGCGAGGCCCCCAGTCCCCGCGACGCCTCCCCGCGCCCCTTCCCCTCCCCTCCCCCCTTCCCCCCTTTCCCTTCCTCCCCCCTTTCCCTTCCTCCCCCCTTTCCCTTCCTCCCCCCTTCCCCTTCCTCCCCCCTTTCCCTTCCTCCCCCCTTTCCCTTCCTCCCCCCTTTCCCTTCCTCCCCCCTTTCCCTTCCTCCCCCCTTTCCCTTCCTCCGCCCTTCCCCTTCTTTTCCCCCTCCTCCCACCTGCCCCCCGCCCCCCGCCACCATCCCTCCTTCCCCTTCCCCGTCCCTCCCCTCTCCTCCTTTCCCCTCCGCTCCCTCCTCCTCCTCCCCTCTCCCCCTCCCTCCTCCTCCCCTTCCCCCCTCCCCTTCTCCCCTTCCCCCCTTCCCCCCTCCCCTTCTCCCCTTCCCCCCGCTCCCCTTCCCCCCTCCCCTTTCCCCCTTCCCCTTCCCCCTCACCCTTCCCCTTCCCCCCTCCCCTTCCTCCCTCCTTCCCCTCCTCTCACCTCCCTCCTCTCCCCCTCCCTTTCTTCCTCCCCCCTCCCTTTCCTCCCCCCTCCCTTTCCTCCTCCCCATCCCCTCTCTTGTCCATCTCCCCTTCCTCCCCCCTCCCTCCCTCCCTCCCTCCCCTCTCTCTCTCGTTCTCTCCCTCTCTTGTCCCATTCGCTCCCTTCTCCCTCCCTCTCCCTCTTCCCCTCTCCCTCCCTCTTTCCCCATCCCCTCTTTTTGACTTCTCCCTCCCTTTTTCCCCTTCCCACTCCCTTTCCCCTCGGGCTCTCTCTTTTCCTCTCCCCCTCTCTCTTTCCCCTTCACCCTTGTACTCTTTTCACCCTCTTTCCCCTCTTTCTCTGTTTGTGGGTAATGGTTAACCTCCTTTCTTCCCCACAAAATGAATCGCTATTTGTTGTTTGTATTGTATTGGTGCCAGAAATTTTGGGTTGTGAACAAAGCTCTGCCAGATGATGATATTTAGCAAATGGCACTACATACGAATAGTTTTCCAAGGCACTTGTTTACGCTTAAAGCCTCTTCAGAATGAAGTGCTACTACAGCGGCATTGAAGCAAAGTATAATTATTCAAAACCAGCTGATTTAATGTGGGCGTCTTCTTTCTTTGTTTCATAGAGCTCAGTGTCACAATCTCAAGAGCTTTATTCACCTGAGCTATAGTTACATTATAATCTATTTGCAACTGAAAATCAGAAGAAAGATGAGGACTGTATCACAAAGGATTCCAGCAATAAAGTGCATCAGGGTAATTGCCAATAAATTAGTATCTATCTAACGCTGTTGACCCGTGATAGGGGCCAACAGACAACCAAGCAAACCTCCTCCATTCAGCTAGGTCGACAGTTTTGCTGTCAATTGGGGGTGTTGTACATGAAGGCTGTAATTATTGCAAGAGCTATTTTGATTTCTCTAGACTTGCCTGTTAAAATTGCCCAGTTTGGGCAAACAGCAGGACATGAATGGTTGTTCACTCTAGCTTAAAGCCTCCAAATCAGTAATTTTTTTGGGGGGGGGTGGGGTCGGGGGCCTTGGTTAGATCATTTCTGTCATAGAATTTCTCTTAAGGTACAGAAGTCAGAATCAGCAATTCAGAATTTAATCATCTGTACACGTGACCATTATGTCAAGAACTTGTGTTTTATGGCTGGATTTTGCTAAATACTGGTATCGGAAGCTGGGAATTTCACAAGTTTTCAGGAGTGTTGAATAATTGAGAGCAATATAATATTAGTGAACCAATACCTGAAAGGCTGTACCTTGTAGCTAGACATTAATGATTACTGGTGTGTTGAATTCTCATCACAGGCTTCCCAGAATTCTCATCACTGGCTTCCCAGACTATCAGGTACCTCAAAAATGGAATTGTTAAAAGCATTATTTCCGAAGTGTGATTGCTCGCCATTAGTCTGCACATTTCGTGTTTTCTGGCTAAAGTTGAAGTTGATGGATGAGCTTCTTGGTAATTTAATTTAAAATTTCCTTTTGCCTTCTGCATTAACTTGATCCTTTTCTATTTTGTTCTTTTCTCAATGATTTTTTCCCTCTCATTTTATGCTTTTTATCCTGTGTTTTCCAGTCACTATCCCACTACTTTCCTTTCCTTTGTTTGCCCACATATGTATGTTGGGCTTAATTTTGCTCTCTTAGCTCTGTTTGTTTTACAAACATTTCCGAACTAAAAGGGCAGACCAGAGCCAGATAAAGAATTTTGGGACCCTGGGCACAAAGTCCATTCAGGCCCCTCCGCACACCACACTCCCTCGCTGCACAATGACCCCCTAGTATTTATATTGTAACAAATCTGTTGACTCTGCTTCCTCCCATCACCTAGAACTGGAGGACATAGCCTAAAAATTAGAGGCAAACCTTTCAGGAATGAAGTTCGGAAACACTTCTTCCCGCAAAGGGTGGTAGAAGTTTGGAACTCTCTTCTGCAAATGGCACTTGATGCTAGATCAATTGTTAATTTTAAACCTAAGATTAATAGCTTTCTGTTAACCGAAGACATTAAGGGATGTGGGGCAATGGCGGGTATATGGAGTTAGGTCACAGAGCAGCCTTGATCTCATTGAATGGCACAACAGGCTCAAGGGGCTAAATGGCCTACTCCTGTTCCTATGTTCCCCTTCCGACAGTATTTTTAAATGCTAGAATAGTTTGTTCCAGTAGCTGTATGCAGTTTTCTGCATTATGTTGAGTTTTGCCAGGGTACTCATATTTGTACAGGGCCCTTGGGCATGGGCCACATAGGCCTGTGTGTTAAATGGTCCCTGAGGCATACTGTGTCTGCTTTCGGGCCTTGATAATGATGCTCTTGAGCTCGCCACCAACAGGCACACCAAGCTTCCAGAGCAACTTGCACTCCAGTTCTCGCTCTCTTTTTGTGGTTAAGTGCCTGGTCTCAGCTTGGTGCCTTCCCCAAGGGCACATCTGTTTTTGACTTAATTTTTTTAAATTATGGTGTAACATAATGAAGGTTTAACACTCCTTTTTGGCCACACTTCACCTTTTGCAGATGCATGGATATTACCATTTTGGCAGGTCTTCTATAGGACAGAAATAGTTAATAGTAATTGCATCATCAGCACCAAAAGGTCATATTTATAATTCTAGGAATCAAAATTCTGTGGAAAGCTCTATAGTACAGTTACACAACACAGTGATGTTGTTCTTCCCAGAACGCATTGTTCATGAAGTTAATAATGGATCTTGCACCTGGCGAACAAATACAGTGCTGGTGGATTTCTTCAAAGTACAGCAGCTGCAACATTCTGTGTGTGTGTGTGTGTGTGTGTGTATGCTATTGCATGTGTGTATGAATAAACTAATGAAGGCTGCAAATCCATAGATTTGAGTTTAATTTCAATGCATGATTTTACAGCCCCTGGAATAAAAATGTTTAACCTAAGTTAAATAGTTAAACCAAAATCTGATGATCTGTAATTGTAATGTAAGAATTGGATAAGCTGTTGCTAAATTAGTTCATTCTTTAATTTCATTAATTAATCTACAGCAAAATATAATTCATCACTAAAATATTTAATCTCATTTTCATTATCATCTTTCGCCCTCCTGTAGTTTTTTTCTGTTTCTGGGATATTTGGGTCATATTTCACATGAACTGTCATAAGTTGTGCATTATCTTTAGATTTGCCTGTTGAATAATGTAATATTTTATAATCTAAAAGCTATTTTTTTTATTGAGATGTAATCCATAAGAAATTAGAAAGATCAGTAAAATTAGCAGACTGATCCCCTTCCCTGTGGTCAGGTTGACAGTGATTGTTCTGTCTGTCTGTGCTAAAGTGGTATAATTTGCATGGTGTCATAAATCTTCAACCATTACACACAGCCTCCTGAGAAAAGAAAATTATTTTGTTTTTAAGAATTGGATTTGGTCTGATTTAAATTGGATTCATAGCTGCACTGTCTATAATTTGAACCAGACAACCAAGGTAGAATCAGATCATAAACACTACAGCCATGCTGTTTCAAATGTAATGGGTCAGATATCAAATTTACAACTGCCTCAGTTGAGTGCCAGGAAGCTTATGCGTGAATATATGAGTTTAAACTGAGATTGCATTATGCACAGCACATGGATGTTTACAATGTGTTTAATTTAACTAACCTAGATCTGCGCATTTATTTTGTATTCAGAATATGCAATAAAGGTAACCGGGCAAGGATCAAAATACTCTCAGTAATACTTTTCTCATTTTGAGTTATATTTGTGCTTTTATGATTTGAGTTTCCAAGGTAATTCATGCAGCTTGAAATAACCTTGACTTCATTAACTGCAAAGTTTTTAGTGGAAAAATGTTTCTGCATCACAATGCACACAGCCCTGTGTTGTGATATGATGGGAAAGCCTAATAACGACTCTACAAACTGTTACATGCCTAAAATATCTTAATTGGTGAGATTTTTGAACAAATTAGGATCTTGAGTAACCACCTTAATGAAGTGCTGTTGTATATATTGTAGGCTTAACTTTTAACATGATTTCAGCTACAAATGACAGAATTTTTTTTCCTGAAGTCAAATTTTTTTGTTTAATGCAGTAAAGTGCATTTTATTTAATCTGAGTGGCCAAGTGCCAGTTATATAAATGGCCAATAGATCAACATCCTGTCAGCTACAATTGTATTCGACCCTGTATTAAATCATGTTCTGGGATGTAGCCGAGCTATTTGCTTGCAGCAGCTGGGTGTTGAGTTTAAGAAACAAATATAGAACTGTGTAGCAGTAAGTCGACTGACCATGGCAATTTTATACTGTGATTGACTTTGGGACATATTTTCAATCCAAGAGCAGTTTCTAGCTACTTATGCAATTGTCCCATCATTATACCACCCTTGATGTAGTGGCATTCTTAAACTCCCAAAATAATTAATCAGTAAATTTTGGCTTGGATCAGCTGGTAGTATTCTATCCCTTGAGTCAGTAGATTGTGGGTTCAAACTCCGCTTCAAAACTCGAGCTCATAACCTGGGCTGACATTTCGGTACAGTGCTGAGAAACTGTATTGTTGGAGGTGCCATCAAACAGAGGGTTATCCTGTTCAAGTGGATGTTATAGATTTCATGGTACAAATCAAAGAATAACAGGGATCTCTCACAGTGTCCTAGTCAACATTTTTCTTTTAACCAAGGCTGCCAAAACTAGAAAACTGACCATTTATCATATTGCTATTTGTGGGACCTTTATGTGGGCCAGTAGTTCGAAATGTCTGTTCTTTGGGATGTCCTGAGTGAGGTCATAAGAATGCCTCCTTGCAGTTTTAGTGTCTTCCATCCACCAACACAGTAATAATGGGCTAACCATTAGCATGTCCAGTTCAAATTATCAGCCACCTTTCTCCCTCACTACATTTAGAAGCAAAGTTCTATGACATGGTGTGATCATCACACCATGTCATAGAACTTTGCTTCTAAATGTAGTGAGGGAGCAAGGTGGTGATAATTTGAACTGGACATGCTAATGGTTAGCATGATAATTAACTTACAGACACGTTGCTGTTATGACGGCTAGTTACTATTTTACGATATCACAAGTGATTCTGGTTACTAAGTCTCTTGCTTTTTCCTGGATTGCACATACTTATATATCAGTCCCAGACTTTCTGACTGCTGGGCAGCCAGGACTTTCAATTACTGACCACCTGACACTGATTGACGGGCAGGCCCTCGCCAACACTCGCCACGCAGTCCCAGCCCTGACCGCCGGACTGATACTAGACTACAACCAGTCAGGCAGACCCCAATCTATCTTGACAGTCACCAATGACATCCTTTGTGATTGCAACTGGAGTATCTTAACCTTCAATAACGTTGATTGCTCCATCGGCCTCCATTATTGCCAGTTTCCTATATACATGAAACCAAACTGTACCTCTCTGGATCATGGCTGTCATCATGCAGTCTTACTGCTCGTTGATCATCAAGTCCTGGTTTGCCAGAATTTTTTGCAGCTCAACATCTGAAAGAGAAAAGCTATTCTGTTTGACTCTCACTCAGGTGCTGGTTCCATCCACCTCCCTGCTTGTTTGCCCTGACTGAACCTAATGTTGGGAAACCTCAGTGTCTTGCTCAAGCTTGAACTGAGCTCCAATCACTATATCGGGTTCTTGGTCAAAACTGCTTACTTTTACTTATGGAAAATCATTTCCCTATCTTCCAACGCTAACCCCACTCTCACTGAAACCCTGATCCATGCCTTTGTCACACCCAACCCCACCCTATAAACTACCGATCAAGCAGAACTCTGTCGCTCTATCCTGTTCCAGACACCCATCACCCATGTCCTCCCCAACTTCCACTGGATTCTTGTCCTTGCACTGCATTGAATTTAAAATCCTTGTCCTTCACAAATCCCCTCAGGGCCTCATTTCACTCCTCTTTTCAATCTTCTCCCACCCTAGGTCCTGATCCAGCAAGCAGCAGGTCCTGTTATAGGAGGCTGCACATTCTGTACAACCTGCCTGGATTCTGCAAGATAATAAATCAGTATTGTATACGGTATCAGTCATACAAGTGGATAAACTACATCAGTTGCCAGTTTTGTAACTCAAAATAATTCTGTTTTTTAATAAATCTCTCGGACGAGCAAACTTTTTTGCAGCAGTGTGGCATCAATGTGGAAGTATTCTGTGCATTCGGCATCAAATTCACCTGCAATAATTACCTAAATGCAGAACTTAACACAAGTTGTAGAATTGAAATAGCAAAGGAAAAGCATGTTTAAATGTAAATCCTGTTCATGTAACATATATTAGCTAATGGTCTCGGATTAGTCTTTATTCCCTTTTTGCCCCAACCTTTTAACCAACATATAGAAAAAAATTATTGTGATTTATATGTGTGTGTGATATTTCATGTGTGATCGATAATGTAGCTTGCTTTGAATTGTTCTAAATAAATCAATCAATAAGTCAGGTCCACCATCAGCATCACCACAGTACAACCCGATTGAAGGGTGCCTCCCTCGAAACTGCCAGAGGTTTTGTGGACTGAGCCAGACATGCAGATGCAACACTTACATACTTTATTTAACTTTGTACTAAGTACAATCATATTGCTTGTTATCAGCGATCAAAATAACGGTAACTGATTCTTAATATAAATTCACGTAATCTAAATCATAAGCACAATTATAAAATTAATTGTAATTATTAAAATATCTTAACAGTAGCTAGGTTTTTCTTAGTGATATCACAGAGTAACATTAAATTGACAAGATGACCATGCACGCTTGGAAAAATTCAATTGTCTATATTGCAAGGTGATCCATTTCTTAAACAACATTTTTAGCTTTCCACAGCCCCCTTCAGCCTTCCAAGAACTTCCTAAAACCTTCTCCATAATGTTCGCCAACATTCTAATTTAGCAGAACAACATTCAACTTTAAATTCTTGAAGCTATAATATTCAGCTTCAGTAAATCTGGCCAATCAGAGCAGACAAATTCAGTTCCATAAAAGTTTTTTTAAATGCCATTCAGTTATTGAATATCTTTGACATTGCAATACTCCCACGCTTGTACTTTTATTATGACATGAGCAATACCATTTTTTTTTCTCAGAATATTTTTTGAGGACTTTAATGCACAAGGCTACTGTTTGACCGAAAGGTTTGTTGACAAACCAGTTCCTTTACTGTGCAGAATTTGTTATTCAGTTTGAGCACTTCAGTCATAAGAGATTAACCCTATAGTCTAATTCAACAAAGTTTCCCTACCAGTGAGTAACACTATAAATTAGAAGTCAAGTGGTGTTGGCCATTGCCATTATATGGGTCTAGCTTTATTAACTTAAGGCCTAATAATGGTCTATTGTTTAAATTCTACCCTGCATTGCTTTTCAGCCTAGTGAGTTGCATTATGATTTAGAATAAACATTCTATGTGATGCTTGTTATGAATTTAGTTCTGGGATATGAGAGAGATGAGTTAGCAGCTTGATGCAACTTACTCACAAAACTAAAGTTCAGATATTTTTCAACATTCAAATTTTTCAAATCCTTCAAATTTGATTCTTGAATTTGCATTTTCCTTCTGAATGTACTTTTCCTTTTGGACCTCCAACCTTGTATTTGAGCGGTACTTTTTGATATTGATATCAATTCATAGAATCATAGAATAGTACAGCACAGAAGGAGGCCATTCAGAGCAATCCAGTTAGCCCTGCTCTTTGCCCATATACCTGCAATTTTTCCTCCAAGTATTTATCCAATTCCCTTTTGAAAGCTGCTATTGATTCTGTATCCATGACCTTATCAGGCAGTGCATTCCAAATCCTAACCACTCGTTGCATAAAAATGTTTTTCTTCATGTCGCCTCTGGTTCTTTTGCCAATCACTTTAAATCTGTGCCCTCTGGTTATTGCCCCTTCAGCCATTGGAAACAGTTTCTCATTATTTACTCATTATTTACTTAAAACCCTTCCTGATTTTAAACACCTCTATCAAATCTCCTCTTAGCCTTCTCTGCTCCAAGGAGAGCAACCCCAGCTTCTCCAGTCTATCCATGTAACTGTAATCCTTCATCCCTGGGACCATTCTAATAAATCTCTTCTGATCCCTCTCCAAAGTTTTTACGTCCTTCCTAAAGTGTGCTGCCCAGAACTGGACACAATACTCCAGCTGGGGCCAAACTAGTGTTTTATATAGGTTTAGCATAACTTCCTGGCTTTTGTACTCTATGCCTCTATTTATAAAACCTGTGATCCCATATGCTTTATTAACTGCTTTGTTCACCTGTCTGACCAGCTTCAAAGATTTGTGCACCGACACCCCCAGGTCTCCCTGTTCTTGCACCCTCTTTAAAATTGTACCATTTAGCTTGTATTGTCTCTCCTCATACATTTTGATAGGAAGAATCACCTCACACTTTTCTGCGTTGAATTTCATCTGCCATGTGTTCATCCATTCCACCAGCTTGTCTATACCCTCTAAGTCTATTACAGTACTACCCTCCTCACTGTTTACTACACACCCAAGATTTGTGCCATCTGCACATTTTGAAATTGTTCCCTGTACCCTGAAGTCCAAGTCATTAATGTATGTCAAAAACAGCAGTGGTCCTAGTACTGAATTTTGGGGAACGCCACTGTATACTTCCCTCCAGTCCAAAAAACAGCCATTCACCACGACTCTGTTTTCTATCCCTTAGCCAATTTTGTATCCATGCTGCTACTGCCCCTTTGATCCCATGGGCTTCAATTTTGCTAACAAACCTAATATGTGGAAAAGTGAAAACCCTGGCTAATTTCCCCCTGCCTAGGATACCAATTATAGTGCCCCAGCTGCGATCAGCTAACTTCACCGCGATCGGGAATGGAACCTGGTACCCGCAGACCTTCGTGGTTTACTATTACACTTGCTCATCTGCTTACCTGCTGAGCCATTAGTGGGTTCAGTAATGATGCATTAACGAGCTACTTTGGACCATACCGCCGCATACATAACCGGAAGGATTCGAACCTGCGCGGGAAAACCTAACGCATTTCTAGTCCATCGCCTTAACCACTTGACCACGATTTCTAGACCGTAGTTCCTGGCTTAATGTAATGGCTTTGTGTAATTAGATTTATGAGATTCTTTATTTTAAGGCATGAATTAAGGTATTGGATGGCTGGTATTTTGTTTACAAATCATGGCCACAGTAGCCCTTTAAAAGGGCTTTACTGTCCTGGGGTCATGATCAATGTCAAGGTCCGGTTGTGCGGTTAATATGGTGGGTTAGTCAAATGTAAGGTAGACGAGCATTATTTCCTCAGTTAAGTATACAGGGTTTACATTGCACGTATTTCCAAATTGGTTTAAAATGGCTGGGAATTTGATTAGATTTTAGAAATGCTCAAAGAAATATATGGATGTTATCTACAATAGGTTGTATATCTGCAGATTATTCCATTCCCTGTTTAGCCTGTAAACACTATGTTAGTTGTATACTTGCTGTTGCAAGTTAGTTTGCCTGTATCTCCTCGATACATTTACTTCAAAACACGCATGTCAGTATTAATTTTCCTGTGACTCAAGCATAAAGAGTGTTGACATATATGTCCTGATCTTTTGCACTATCAGCAAAGCATGTGCTGGCTAGTTGCAGGCAACCTACAAGATATCCATGCTGTTACATCCAGTTTTGGCCTGGATATCCAACTTAGATATTGACATCTGATTTGCTTTGCTACTACCATACGAAAGAAGAAGACTAGAATGATACCAGGGATGCAGGACTTCAGTTATGTGGAGAGACGAGAGAAGCTGGGGTTGTTCTCCTTCGAGGTTGAGAGATTTTATAACGGCATTTAAGATCGTGAAGGGTTTTGATAGAGGAATGCACTGCCTAAAAGGGTGGTGGAAGCAGATTCAATAATAACTTTCAACAGGGAATTGGATAAATACTTGAAGGAGAAAAAATTGCAGGACTATGGGGAAAGGCAGGGGAATGGGACTAATTGGATAGTTCTTTCAAAGAGCCAGCACAGACATGATGGGCTGAATGGCCTCCTTCTGTGCTGTATCATTCTATGATTCTAATGGAATTTATGGGTAAGTGTTGGGCAGCGCAGCACCTGGCCTCTGGTTTGATGGCTGGCAAAGGGGATGTACCGCCACATAAGGTGAGTGCAAGGAAGATCGTCCTGTTTGGTACTTGAGGGCACCCTCCACTTAATGTTTCTATTAAGAGTGGTTCCTGTTGTAAGGACGACTGTTTATGTAGTTCACTTAAGAACTGCTCGTTCTCCTCCAAATCAGGGTTACTGTTTGAACTGTCAAAGGAATTTCCACCCTACATAACAAAAAACTATGCTGGTCACTGCGCAAATCACTGCATTTTTCTTCCTCCTGAAGTGTGGCACGGTGTGAATCGGGCATTCTAGCCTTGCACCCAACCTTCAGTGCTGTCAGTGGACCCTCAAAATTGAGGATACATTGTAATAAATAAGTGGTATAATCACATCTGTTATTTATAAACAAGTTAATAAAGTGGATTGTAAATGTAGCTCAGTACCATTTGGCCCTGTAACTGGTTTTTTAATTTTACAACACAAAACTAAGAACTAAAGATAGAATTCTTATTGTTTTTCCAGACACACATGTTGGTTGACTTTCAAAAGGCATTCATTGGGGGTTTAGTAGTGGTAATTTTCAGTTGTCAACCATCTCTAGTAAGACTGCCTCACTGTAGTTTTCACTTCAATGATTGCAGACAATAATTACTGTGACTGCAGTAACTTAAAATCAGGATTTTACTGATATTTATAGATGACTTAATTTATATTTTTGGAAACACTTGAACACTTTGTTTTCAGCAGTGATTGAACTGGTGAAAGGATTGTCTTGAAATCTGATCAGTGAAGAGTGGATAATGCTTGGTAGAAGAGAATACGAGTGAGATATCTGGCCCTGAAATTGGATAGTAATTTATATTTTTAAGTGTATGTTGAGAATCTTGACTGAAGCATCGAGGCTAAGCTGAGCTTTATTTGTAGGATGTTTTCACAGACATAGTTTTAATGTATTCTCTTGTGATTTCTTATAAGGTGAAGCAGTTCAAGTTTGCATTGCAGGTTGGTAGTTGGTGCTTATTTATGCAGGTAGACAAAAGGGGGTCTTTCTGAAATGGACAATCTTCCTGGATGCTATTTTCAGTTCCATTTATTGAATACTATGAATACTTTGAAAGTGTTCAGAACAAATTTTACCGATTATCTTTCTCTTCTCCACTTTCTCTCTCAAACTTGAGGGAGGAAAGATGGGGGCCATACCAGGGGGAACGACTGGGATGGGAAACGGTGAAGGTTTGCTGAGGACAAGGGTATTAAAGGTGGCGGTAAGGAAGTACTTGAGCAAACTGACAGCTGCAACATTATTGTGATGAATGGAGGGCCAAATGCTAGGCAGTTGAGAGTTTTGGAGTGCAGTTGTGCGACTGGGGGTGGAGAGGTGGGGGGGCGGAAGGAGAAAGACATCTTTCAGGAATAGATGCAGAAGAAACTATTATTAAGGAAGTAATTACAGGGCATTTAGAAAATCATAACATGTGTAACATATCAAAGTTTGCAGATGATACTAAGATGGGAGGGAAAGTAGTGAGTGAGGAGGACATAAAAAACCTGCAAGGGGACATCGACAGGCTAAGTAAGTGGGCAGAGATTTGGCAGATGGAATACAATACTGGAAAGTGTGAGGTTATGCACTTTGGCAGGAAAAATCGTAGAGCAAGTTATTATCTTAATGGCAAGAAACTGGAAAGTACTGAAGTACAAAGGGATCTGGGGGTCCTGGTGCACGAAACTCAAAAGGTTAGTATGCAGGTGCAGCAAGTGATTAAGAAGGCCAATGGAATGTTGGCTTTCATTGCTAGGGGGATAGAATATAAAAATAGGGAGGTATTGCTTCAGTTGTACAAGGTATTGGTGAGGCCGCACCTGGAATACTGCGTACAGTTTTGGTGTCCATACTTAAGAAAGGACATACTTGCTCTCGAGTCAGTACAAAGAAGGTTCACTCGGTTAATCCCGGGGATGAGGGGATGGACATATGAGGAGAGGTTGAGTAGATTGGGACTCTACTCATTGGAGTTCAGAAGAATGAGAGGCGATCTTATTGAAACATATAAGATTGTGAAGGGGTTGGATCAGGTGGATGCGGGGAGGATGTTCCCGATGATGGGTGAAACTAGAACTAGGGGGCATAGTCTTAGAATAAGGGGCTGCTCTTTCAAAACTGAGATGAGGAGGAACTACTTCACTCAGAGGGTGGTAGGTCCATGGAATATGCTGCCCCAAAAAGCTGTAGAAGCTACATCATTACATAAATTTAAAACAGAAATAGACAGTTTCTGAGAAGTAAAGGGAATTGAGGGTTATGGGGAGCGGGCAGGAATTTGGACATGAGTCTAGGTTCGGATCGGTCATGGCCCTGTGGGTAGCGGAGCGGGCCCAGGGGCCGTGTAGCCTGATCCTGCTCCTATTTCGTGTGTCTAATTCTGTTAGATTCAGGAGATGGTTCTGTGATAGTGGATTGGCGGTTAGGATCAGATCAGCCATGATCTTACTGAATGGCGGAGCAGGCTCGAGGGGCCGATCGGCCTACTCCTGCTCCTATTTCTTATGTTCTTATGATTAGGTTGAGTCAACATGGTATTATGAAAGGGAGATCATGTTTAACAAATTTATTAGCATCTTTTGAGGATGTAACTCGCAGGGTAGATAAAGGGGAACCAGTGGATGGAGTATATTTCCAAAAGGCATTCAATAAGGTGCCACTTAAAAGGTTGTTATGCAAGATAAGGGCTCATGGGGTTGGGGGTAATATATTATCTTGGATAGCGGACTGGTTAACGGACAGAAAACAGAGAGTAGGGATAAACGGGCCTTTTTCCGGTTGGCAGGCTGTAACTCGTGGTGTGCCGCAAGGACCAGTGCTTGGGCCTCAGCTATTTACAATCTGTATGAATGACTTGGATGAAGGGACCGAGTGCAACGTATCCAAGTTTGCTGGCGATACAAAGCTAGTTAGTGCTTTAGCCATATCTCTGTCTAAGAGAAAACCTTTTGAGATACAATTTTCATTAAAGTATTTTCAATTCATACGTGGGGATAGAAGAGCATGCTCGCTTGTTAAACTGAGCTGTGCTTGCACCTTCAGCACTCTTGAAACAAAAACCAGTGAAGGGCTTTAATGTTAATTATTTATGGCACCAGATGCTGCCCTCTTGTCTCTCACATACTGTTACGGTTTATTTCTTAATAATGGCTGTTGCTGTTCTGCCACTCAGGACCTGAGGATTTATTGCATTGCAAATGGCTGCTGTCTCTTTCTCAAAAAGTGAAGTGATGCATTTTGAAAGAAGAATGAGGAGAGGCAATATATACACTAAATGGTACAATCTTAAAGGGGGTGCAGGAACAGTGAAACCTGGGGTGCACATACACAAATCTTTGAAGGTAGCAGGACAAGTTGATAAGGCTGTTTGAAAAAAGCATGCAGGTTCCTGGGCTTTACAAATAGAGGCATAAAGTACAAAAGCAAGGAAGTTATGCTAAATCTTTATAATTCACTGGTTAGGCCTCAGCTGAAGTATTGTGTACAAATTCTGGGCACCACACTTTCGGAAGGAGGTCCAGGCCTTGGAGAGGGCGCAGAGAAGATTTACTAGAATGATGGTAATTTCAGTTATATGGAGAGACTAGAAAAGCTGGGACTGTTCTCTTTAGAGCAGAGAAGGTTCAGGGGCGATTTAATAGAGTCAGAGAGTCATAGAGTCATAACGGCACAGAAGGAGGCCATTCGGCCCATCGAGTCCGTGCCGGCTCCCTGTGGAACAATCCAGTCAGTCCCATTTCCCCGCTCTATCCCCGTAGCCCTGCAAGTTTATTTCGATCAAGTGCCTATCCAGCCTCCCCTTGAAAACATTGAGTGTCTCCGCTTCCACCACTTCTGTCGGCAGCGAGTTCCAGGCCCTCACCACTCGCTGCGTAAAAAAGTTTTTCCTCGCACCCCCTCTGTATCTCTTGCCCAAACCCTTAAATCTGTGTCCCCTAGTCCTTGTACCAATAACTAGTGGGAACAGCCCACTAGTAATAGAGGCATTCAAAATTATGAAGGGGTTTGATAGAGTAAATAAGGATAAACTCTCGAGGGCAATTAGGGATGGGCAATAAATGCTGGCCTTGCCAGTGATGAACACATCCCATGAATGAATAAAACAAAACTCTTTCCACTAGCTCTGTTTCCATCAGCAATTAAAGGACACAGAGTTAAAGTAATTGGCAAATGAACCCGAGTGGGTGGCGGTGGGGATGAGGAGAAATTCTTTTAAGCAGCGAGTTGTTATGATCTGGAATACATTGCTTGAAAGGGTGTTGGAATAAAAACATAGAAATAGGAGCTGGAGTCGGCCATTTGGCCCTTCGAGCCTGCTCCACCATTCAACAAGATCATGGCTGACCTTCTACCTCAACTCCACCTTCCCGCATTATCCCCATATCCCTTAATTCCTAAAAATTTATCGACCTCTGTCTTGAATATACTCAACGACTGAGCATCCACAGCCCTCTGGGGTAGAGCATTCCAAAAATTCACCACCCTTGGAGTGAAGAAATTTCTCTTCATCTCAGTCCTAAATGGCCGACCACTTATTCTGAGACTATGATCCCGTGTTCTAGATTCCCCAGCCAGGGGAAACATTTTCTCAGCATAAACCCTGTCAAGCCCCTTAAGAATTTTATATTTTTCAATTAGATCACCTCTCATTCTTCTAAACTCTAGGGAATATAGGCCTAGTCTACTCAATGTCTCCTCATAGGGCAATCCCCTCACCCCAGGAACCAGTCTAGTGAACCTTTGTTGTACTCCCGCTAAGGCAAGTGTGCCTTTCCTTCGGTAAGCAGACCAGAACTGTACACAATACTCCCAAGTGTGGCTACACCAATGCCCTGTATAATTGTAGTAAGACTTCTTTACTCTTACACTCTAATCACTTTGTAACAAAAGCTAATATACCATTTGCTTTCCTAATTGCTTGCTGTTCCTGCATGTTAACTTTCTTTGATTCATGTACAAGGACACACTGGTCCCTCTGAGTGCAAACATTTCCCAGTCTCTCAGCATTCAAACAATATTCTGTTTTTTTGTTTTTCCTACCAAAATGGATAACTTCACACTTCCCCACATTGTATTCCATTTGCCATGTTATTGCCCACTCAGTCAACCTGGCTATATCTCTCTGCAGCCTCTTTGCATCCTCCTCACAGCTTACTGTCCTACCTAACTTTCTATCATCAACATACTTGGATACATTACACCCAGTCCCTTCATCTCAGTCATTAATATAGATTGTAAATAGCTGAGACCCAAGCGCTGATCTTTGTGGTACCCTGCTAGCTACAACCTGCCAACCTGAAAAAGTCCTTTTTATTCCTACTCTGTTTTCTGTCCATTAACCAATCCTCAATCCATGCTAATATATTACCCCAATCCCATGAGTCCTAATTTTGTATAATAACCTCTTGTGTGGCACCTTATCGAATGCTTTTTGAAAATCCAAATACATTACATCCACTGGTTCACCCTTATGCTACCAGTTACATCTTCAAAAAAACTCTAACAGATTTGTCATACACGATTTCCCTTTCATAAAACCATGTTGACTCTACCTATTCATATTATGGTTTTCTAAGTGCCTTGTTACCACGTCCCGAATAATAGATTCTAGCATTTTGCCTGCTGCTGATGTCAGGCTAACTGACCTATAGTTCCCCATTTTTTCTCTTCCTCCTTTCTTAAATAGCGGGGTTATGTTTGCTATTTTCCAATCCTTGGGGACTGTTCTGGAAGATTAATACCAGTGCATCCACTATCTCTGCAGCTACCTCTTTCAAAACCCTAGGATGCAGGTCATCAGGTCCAGGGAATTTGTCACCACTTAGTCCCATTAATTTGTCCAGTTCTATGCCTTTACTTATACTGATTTCTTTAAGTTCCTCATTCTCTCTAGACCTTTGTTTTTTTTGTGTCTTCAACCATGAAGACAGATACAAAGTATTTGTTTACTGTCTTTGCCATTTCCTTATTGCCCATGATAATTTCTCCTGTCTTTGCCTCTAATGGGCCCACGTTTACTTTCACTAGTCTCTTCCTATTTACATACCTATAGAAACTTTTGCAGTCTGTTTTTATGTCTCTTGCTAATTTCATATTCATTTTTCTCTTTCCTTATCAATTTCTTGGTCCTCCTTTGCTCAAATCTAAAATCCTCCCAATCCTCAGACTTGCTGCTCTTTTTGGCAACATTATAAGCCTTTTCCTTTGATCTAATACTATCTTTAACTTCTCTTGTTAGCCACGGTTGGGCCACCTTACTTGTGGAATCTTTTGTGCCTATAATAAGGAATGTATATTTGTTGTAAATTATGTATTAATTCTTTAATAGTTAGCCATTGCTTCTTTACCGTCATACCTTTTAATGTAGTTTCCCGATCTACCTTAGAAACATAGAAGATAGGAGCAGGAGTAGGCCACTCAGCCCCTCGAGCCTGCTCCGCCATTCAACGCGATCATGGCTGATCATCCAAATTCAGTACCCAGTCCCTGCTTTCTCCCCATACCCCTTGATCCCTTTAGCCTTGAGAAATATATCCAACTCCTTCTTGAATATATTTAATGAATTGGCCTCTACTGCCTTCTGTGGTAGAAAATTCCACAGGTTCACCACTCTCTGGGTGAAGAAATTCCTCTTCATTTCTGTCCTAAATGACCTCCCCCTTATCCTTAGACTGTGACCCCTGGTTCTGGACTCTCCGACCATCGGGAACATCCTTCCTGCATCTAGTCTGTCCAGTCCTGTCAGAATTTTATAAGTTTCAATGAGATCCCCTCTCATTCTTCTAAACTCCAGCGAGTACAAGCCCAATCAACCCAATCTCTCCTCATACGTGATTCCTGCCATCCCAGGTATCAGCCTGGTGAATCTTCACTGAACTCCTTCCATGGCAAGAACATCCTTCCTCAGCTCCTTTAGCCGCTCCTCATACCTAATGTAGTTTGCTTTGTTTAGATTTAAGACCCAATTTCGGACTTAACTAAATCACTTTCAAACTCAATATAAAATTCTATCATATTATGGTCACTCTTCGCTAAAGGCCCCTTTACTACAAGGTTATTAATTAACCCTTTCTCATTGCACAATACTAGATCTCAAATAGCCTGGTCCCTAGTTGGTTTCTCAACATACTGATTTAGAAAACTATCTTGTATACATGCCATGAACTCGTCCTCCACACTATTACTGCAAATTTGGTTTGTCCAGTCTATATGTAGATTAAAGTCCCCCATGATTACTGTATTACCCTTGTTACATGCGCCTCTAATTTCCTGATTTATACTCTGCCCTACATTACAACTACTGTTTGGGGGCCTATATAGGCTGAGCGTCCATGTTCCGGACTCCAGGACGATTGGTGGCAGGGTTGTCCAGAATCCGTAAAATGTTCCGGAATCCGGACACCGTCAAACTGCAACCTGGGCCCAGGCATTTCCGGACTCAGAACGTGTTTTTGATGTCTGAAGTCTGGAAACGCCCGAGCCCAGGTTGCGATATTTCCGGACTTCGGACATCAGAAACATGTTCCGAAGTCCGGAAAACTGGCTCGGCCTCGGTCCCAAGGTTGCCGGATTCAGGACGCTCAACCTGTAAACAACTCCCACCAATGTTTTAACAGAGAAGATAGGAGCAGGAGTAGGCCATTCGGCCCTTCGAGCCTGCTCCGCCATTCAGTGAGATCATGGCTGATCATCCAAATTCAGTCTGCCCCTTCCTGTTTCTTAGCTCCACCCAAACTGATTCTATTTCTTGATTTTCGGAGCTAAGATTCTTCCTCTCGACTGTTTGTTTTTATCCCATCCTTTATTACCAGTGCTACCCCTCCTCCTTTTCCATTTTGCCTATCTCTTCTAAAAGTTAAGTATCCTGGAATATTTATTTCCCAACCTTGGTCACTTTGCAACCACGTCTCCGTAATGGCTATTAGATCAAACCTATTAATTTCTATCTGCGTTATTAATTCATCTATTTTGTTGCGAATGCTTCGCGCATTCAGATATAGTGCCTTTAGATTTGACTTTTTTCTATTTTTCCCTGATGTCACCTTAGTCACTAATGCCCTATTACCTTTGTTACTCTCTCTGTCCCTTCCTGACCCACTCTGCTTATTTTTACCCAAAACTCTGCTCTGCTCCAGAGCCTTGACATTTCTCTCGCTGCTTTTAAATTCACTCTTTCCTGCCCCTCTCACCCCCCTTCATTAGTTTAAAGCCCTGTCTACTGCCCTAGTTATTCGGTTCGCCAGGATACTGGTTCCAGCCCGGTTTAAGTGGAGCTCATCCCAACAGAACAGCTCCCTCTTTCCCCAGTACTGGTGCCAGTGCCCCATGAAGCGAAACCCCTGCCTCCCACACCACTCTTTCAGCCACGCATTTAACCTTCTAATCTGCTTATCCCTATGCTAATTGGCACGTGGCTCACATCACAATCCAATTATTATTAACTTTGAGGTTCTGCCTTTTAATTTGGACCCCAACTCCTCAAACTCTCTCAGCAGAATCTCATCCCTAGTTCTAACTATGTCGTTGGACCACAACAACTGGATCTTCCCCTCTCCCACGCCAAGTTCTTCTCCAGCCGCAAGGAGATGCCTTTAACCCTGGCACTGGGCAGGCAACACAGCCTTCAGTACTCCCTGTCGTGGCTGCAGAGAACCGTATCTATCCCCCTAACTATACTGCCCCCTTCCACTACCACATTCCTTTTTATTCCCCCACCCCCCCACTTGAATGGCCTCCTGTACCACGGTGCCATCGTCAGTTTGCCCATTCTCCCGGCAGTCCTTGTCCTCATCCATACAGGCAGCAAGCACCATGTACCTGTTGGACAGTGTCAAGGGCTGATGCTCCTCCATTACTATAGCCTGGGTCCCCATACCTTCCTGACTCACAGTCACACCCTCCTGTCCCTGACCATTGACGAACTCTAAAGTACTGCTTAACCTAAGGGGTGTGACTGCCTCCTGGAACAAAGGGGGGATTTTACTCACCCCTGGGAGGCGGGTATGGAGGCGGGACTGCAGAGCGGCTACCGACCCCTCTCCCAACCCACCTCCGTGCCATCTTCCCAGGAGGCGGATCCCCGGGTCGTGCAGGGACCTGTCTCCTCGATGCGGGAAGGGGATTAGAGCCAATTAACTGCCCGTTAACAGGTAGTTAACAGGCAGTTTTGAAGCTTTTCCCCATTTTACGCCTGCAATTGCGGGCTTCCCGACAGCTGCGAACCTCGCCAGGGTCAGCGTGACGAGCAGTGGGTCTGCGGGGTTGAGAGGGGTCGAAATGTCAGCTGTAGAGGTGAGTGATGAGTGCAAGTGTGGACAGGCAAGTATGAGAGGTAAGTGTTAAGTGTTGGAAAAAGTTTCCGTACCTTTGCTTCTTTCTGCAGGCTTCAACCTTTGGGGATCCGGAGGTGCCTCATCTCAACGGCAGAGATGACAGAATGGCTGCTGCATTCTCAGATGCAGCAGCCATCTGTTTTCTGCTGAGGAGAGAGGTCTTGGTGAGCCTTCTGTGCAAGGGCTCACCTTAGAACAGAGATTCAGTGTTTGACAGTTTCTCAAAGCTGTCAAATGCTGAAAATTCAGCTGTCAAAAATATTTAGACAGATGAAGCATCATACGCTGAAGTCATCTGTCACCGGCTTTCCCTTAATTGGCTGGTAAGCCCGCAAGGTGGGCTTAACAAGGCCAATCAAGGGAAAATAGCATGGGTTGGTCAGACATCGCTGGGGCCGGGACTGAAACCCGGAAACCAGAAGTCCCGCCTCCAGCACATCTCCATTGAGAAAATCCAGCCCAAAATGTTCAGGTAACTTCCCCCCTTCCCTGATGCATCGCAATGTCTGCAGCTCGGACTTCAGCTCAACAACTCTGAGCCGAAGTTCCTCGAGCTGCAGGCACTTACCGCAGATGTGGGATCTCATTGGTCTCCACCAACTCCCACATGCTGCAGTTACGACACACCTCCTGCACTGCCATCTCTATCGAACCTTATTTTATTTATATAATTAGTTACAGTTTTTACTCAAATGATTTATTTTTAGTTTAATTTTTAGTTTTAATCAGTTAATTTAGTTTAAGTTATTAATTCAATAAAGGTATAAAAGTTAATGCTCCCCCAGATCTGAATTTAATCCACTTACCTAACCTAGAGAGCGAAAGAGCTGTAAAACTCACCAACCAATCACCTACCTGCTGTCCTGTGACATCATCCTTGTTTTTTTTGTTTTTAAGTCACCGCTCAGCTCCCTTTCAGCTGCCGCTGCTCCCGCTCAGGTTCGCGCTGTGTCCTGGGCCTTCTCCGGTGCTCCCTTTAAGCCTCCGCTGCTGCTGCTCAGGAATGTGCTGCAATACAGAGTTATGGAGAAAGAGTGTGCGAGTGGGACTAATTAGGAGCTCTTTGAGAGTCTGCACAGGCATGAGAGGCCGAATAGCCTCCTCCTGTGCTATATGGTTCTATGATTCCTTAAGTAAACTTTAACAGTTGATCCCCTTTTATGGATAGGTCCAGAGTCATTTGCCAATTTTATTTGATTTAAAAACAAACCTTTATATAAA
This sequence comes from Somniosus microcephalus, assembly GCF_052327205.1. Classification (NCBI taxonomy): domain Eukaryota; kingdom Metazoa; phylum Chordata; class Chondrichthyes; order Squaliformes; family Somniosidae; genus Somniosus; species Somniosus microcephalus. Next base: position 216,725,151 of record NC_140990.1, read on the forward strand.
AAAAATTATGGGCCATCTTCCATGGTGTCCATGGTAAATATTGATGACATTTAGTAACTTTGAGGACATATTCTAAGGTGTGTTTTTTTATTTACCTGTAATATCAGCTTTATCCTGATTGTTGCTTGGAATGTGAATGGCAGGAATACGCTAACAGCTTGAGTTTTCACGCAGAGAATCGGACTGATTACTCTGGCTCCCTTTTGTACATTTTTAAATTTCATTTGATATCTTCCAAAAAAGCAGAATGCTTTTCTCAGATGTTAGAAACAGGTAGAGCTGTCCTGTGTTGTGGTTGATACTTCTGATGGACCTGTTACATTTTGTTGTTGAAAATTAATATTAATTATGGGTCAGAAAACAGCTGCCAACAATGGTCAAATCCAGGTGGAGACTTTCAGTTGTAGGTCAGAAGCATACCCGAGGTGCTGCCTCTCAACAAAAACATAAACCTGGTTAAAAACTGCAACCATCAGGAAGGTTTACAGGAGGTGGGCCGTCTGTATTTTAGATCAATGCTTACAGTACTGTGACTGATGAATGCAGCTGCTGCGAGTCATTGATCATCAGTTGTCGTTGGCACCCGATTTGTGTCTCCTAGCAACTTTCGAGAAAGAAGTGTTAGCAAATGATTGCCTATCAGAAATCGGCTCTCGCCAGGAAGGATGGGCATTGGCTACAGTACAAAAACAGTTGTCAAAATTCTACCAAAAAGGTAAGCTTTTCAAAATTAAATCAAACTTTGGCAACTATAGCACCATTTACGCTGTACAGAATGTAAACAGCTATAATTTCAGTCGCCTCACAGGACTGTTATATCAGATTGCGTAAATAACATCTTCCCCTCTGTTTATTCAACATCTGCTTCTGATAAATCCTTTCTCTTGCCCATAGCACAAGTCAGAAAAAATCTTCCTCTAGAATGTTACCTGCTGCTGATCTGAAATGCCAAGTCATTCTCATTAGTATCGAAATTTGATTTCATTATCCTATTTGCTGGAGAAGAAAACCAGTGTTCCAGTCTACTCCAAAGGCTAAACTTTAAGCTGGTCATTTAAAAAATACATATTTTCAGTGAAAACAGGCCAAAATTCATAGGCTAGGTAGGAACAAAAAATGTGGAAATTTTTATAGCTATTTTCTGATGCTTTCTTTACAGGAATGTTTTGTGGAATGGCTGCGTGCACCAACTGTGATGGACTCCTCATGTGAACTTAATTTTACACAATCACAAACGTGTGTGCTGGCATTGGGACAGATTCCTAAATCCCTAATTACAAGCGATGATTATCTTGACGTTCTTAAAAGCCTGGGATCCGGAAAGGGGGGGTTGGTGTTGAGATTTTTTGAAATACTATGTTCAGTACTACGCTGTTATTCAAGCCAACCAATTTTGGTTGTTTATATTCCTTCACCAGGAGCTATAGTGTGTTATTTCATACAGTATATACATGCTTCTAACCACGTTAACTTTCAAACTGTGCAGCCAATCATAACTGTCCTGGTGCACATATTTGAGATTGAGTAAAATTTAATTCACTGGAGGAGTTCACAGTAGTTGCTGACATTTTAGTTCAGACATTCCCCAACATGTTTCTATTAAGAGCACATCAGGAAAGACCTTTAAAGTTTCCATATTATTAGTTGCTACCTATGCTATAAATTATATATTTTGAATAAGAGACATCAGAGTTTCTGCTTCTTGATGGACACCAATATAGAGCCATTGACAGTTTAGAAAACCTTGTGCCCATAGTGACACTTCTAAGATTGTCAGATTTTATATGCAATTTCTCCATATAGTTGGGGACATTTTTTTGCAGAGGCAGTCACGATCTCCCACCGTTACTTTGGAAATACTGGAAGAAACGGAGTAAATGGCTAAAAACTGCCATTTACACCGCTCTCTGGAGTTTCTGTTGATCTTCCACTGAAGTTACACTGGCAGATTGGGATAATCCTCTGCAAAATATCCAGGTGACTATCTTAGAATGTCCTGAGAGTATGAAAGGCACATTATAAATGCACATTCTTTCCTTTTGATACAAGCCAAGGTGGCTGTCATAGCCAATTTATATTTCTTGTGATCAAAAAGCTGACACCATTCCATTGAGCAACACTACATTATTTATGACTTTTCTACCATCCTATTCTCTGTTCCTATGGTAACCATGCATATTAAAATCAAAGCTTCATTCTGTCATCATACCTTTTTTTTACAGTAGTGTTCAAATGATGTTATTTGATATAAATTGTGGATTTGTAACATCATTTACATTATATGTAAGGTGTCTGTCAATGACTTTTTAGAACCGTCACATGATGACGTACTATCCCTTCAAACAGCCGTACAGTTTCCTTCTGAGGTTCAAATTGCAGAGGAGAGTTTTATTAATGGAAGCAGAGCGCAAGTATTCTTAGATTTCTTTCTGAATATCTGGTGTAATAAAAGAGTGCGCAATGGTTTCTTTTCCTCCAGGGAGCTGTACTAAAAAGCAGATGGCATGCTTCTGCACTATTGTACCCTGCACTGAACTGTAGATTAGACAGAGTTTTACATTGACTGATGGTAAATAACTCATGGCAGTATATTAAAATTGCTTGAGTACGTGACATAGCAGCCCAGCCATGGAATTTAGTTTAATGTTGGGATTTTCCACATGGTGATTACCAGGCTGATCTTGTTGGTAGTATCTTAAACTGTATTACATTTGGCATTAGAGCTGATACTCAGTTTCTCCTTTTATTAGTACAGATATCGATGAGGAAATGACAGTTACCAATGAATTTTGAGAGTTATCTACAACTAACTTGTAAATTATCTTGTAATAATATATTCACAAAGCATTCTCCCTTTTTGTTTAAACCTCCAATTTCCCCTGCATTTTCTCAACATTTTTCAACCTTTAGCCTCGGAAGGTGGTGACTTGTGGTATATGGTTCCGCAAGTGGCAGTCGTCATCGCCTACGTCATTTAACTGATCGTTCTTCATTTGCGAACTGGGCCAGGAGCTTCTGTGGGCTGTTATACTGAAGGGGTGGGGAGAAATAGCACATTTGAACCTGAGCCTTTACAGCCCCCACCCCTTGATGTTAACTTTCCCCCTTCCACTTTCTTCCCCCCCCTGACCAACCGAGGGGCAGTCAGCCCAAGTGTGCCATCAGTGCTGCCCCACCTGGGATTGGCTAACTTGAAGGGATTGAACCTGACATCTGGTTGATTAATGGTAAACCACACAATGCATTTCATTATTGTTTTATAGAATCATAGAAAGTTACAGCACGGAAGGAGGCCATTTCGGCCCATCATGTCCCACTTCCCAGCTCTTGGCCCGTAGCCCTGCAGGTTAGAGCATCCCAAGTGCACATCCAAGTACTTTTAAATGTGGTTAGGGTTCCTGCCTCTACCACCCTTTCAGGCAGTGAGTTCCAGACCCCCACAACCCTCTGGGTGAAGAAATTTCCCCTCAAATCCCCTCTAAACCTTCCACCAATTACTTTAAATCTGTGCCCCCTGATCTTTGACCCCTCTGCTAAGGGAAATAGGTCCTTTCTATCCATTTTATCTATGCCCCTCATAATTTTATACATCCTCAATAAGGTCTCCCCTCGGCCTCCTCTGTTCCAAGGAAAACAGACCCAGCCTTTCCTCATAGCTAAGATTCTCTACTCCCAGCAACATCCTTGTAAATCTCCTCTGTACCCTCTCTAGTGCAATCACATCTTTTCTGTAATGTGGTGACCAGAACTGCATGCAGTACTCTAGCTGAGGCCTAACTAGTGTTTTATACAGTTGAAGCATAACCCCCCCTGCTCTTGTATTCAATGCTAATAAAGGTAAGCATTCCGTATGCCTTCTTAGCCACCTTATCTACTTGGCCTGCTACCTTCAGGGATCTGTGGACATGCACTCCAAGGTCCCTTTGTTCCTCTACACTACTCAGTGTCCTACTTAAGGAAGTGGCCCTAGAAATAGTAGATGCATTGCTGGTCATCTTCCAGAACTCGATAGACTCTGGAACGGTACCCATGGATTGGCGGGTAGCTAATGTTACCCCACTATTCAAAAAAGGTGGTAGAGGAAAAGGCGGGGAATTATAGACCGGTAAGCTTGACATCGGTAGTGGGGAAAATGCTAGAGTCCATTATAAAAGATGTAATAGCAGAGCACTTGGAAAGCAGTGACTGGATCGGACAAAGTCAACATGGATTTACAAAAGGTAAATCATGCTTGACTAATCTACTGGAATTTTTTGAGGATGTAACTGGTAAAATAGATAAGGGAGAACCAGTGGATGTGGTGTATTTGGACTTTCAGAAGGCTTTCGATAAGATCCCGCATAAGAGATTAGCGTGCAAAATTAAGGCACATGGGATTGGGGGCAAGGTATTGACTTGGATAGAGAACTGGTTGGCGGACAGAAAGCAAAGAGTTGGAATAAACGGGTCGTTTTCTGAGTGGCAGGCAGTGACTAGTGGGGTACCGCAAGGATCGGTCCTAGGACCCCAGCTGTTCACAATATATATTAATGATCTGGACGAGGGAATTGGATGTAATATCTCCAAATTTGCAGACGACACAAAGCTGGGGGGGAGGGTATGCTGTGAGGAGGATGTCGTGAAACTCCAGCATGATTTGGACAGGTTGGGTGATTGGGCAGAAACATGGCAAATGCACTATAATGTGGATAAATGTGAGGTTATCCACTTTGGTGGCAAAAACAGGAAGGCAGATTATTATTTGAATGGCAATAGATTGGGAGAAGGGGAAGTGCAAAGAGACCTGGGTGTTCTTGTACACCAGTCGCTGAAGGTAAGCATGCAGGTACAGCAGGCGGTTAAGATGGCAAATGGTATGTTGGCCTTCGTAGCAAGAAGGTTAGAGTACAAGAACAAGGATGTCTTGCTGCAGTCGTACAGGGCCTTGGTGAGACCACACCTTGAGTATTGTGAGCAGTTTTGGTCGCCTTAACTGAGGAAGGACGTTCTTGCCATGGAAGGAGTGCAGCGAAGATTCACCAGGCTGATACCTGGGATGGCAGGAATGACGTATGAGGAGAGATTGTGTCGATTGGGCTTATACTCACTGGAGTTTAGAAGATTGAGAGGGGATCTCATCGAAACCTATAAAATTCTGTCAGGCCTGGACAGACTAGATGCAGGAAGGATGTTTCTGATGGCCAGGGAGTCCAGAACCAGGGGTCATATTCTAAGGATAAGGGGTAAGCCATTTAGGACTGAAATGAGGAGTAATTTCTTCACCCAGAGAGTGGTGAACCTGTGGAATTCTCTGCCACAGAGGGCGGTGGAGGCCAGTTCATTAAGTATATTCAAGAAAGAGTTGGATATATTTCTTAAGGCTAAAGGGATCAAGGGATATGGGGAGAAGGCAGGGACCGGGTACTGAATTTGGATGATCAGCCATGATCTCATTGAATGGCGGAGCAGGCTCGAAGGGCCGAATGGCCTACTCCTGCTCCTATCTTCTATGTTTCTACCATTTAATGTGTATTCCCTTTCCTTGTTAGCCCTCCCCAAATGCATTACCTCACACTTCTCCGGATTGAATTCCATTTGTCACTGTTCTACCCACCTGACCAATTTATTGATATCTTCCTGCAGTCTACAGCTTCCTCTTTCAGTATCAACCACACAGCCGATTTTAGTATCATCTGCAAACTTCTTAATGTAATTTTGCAAAACAAGCTTAATACATATTGTAAGCAGTGTATGGCTACTTTGCATGCAAGTATGTATCATAATTTGCTGATGATACAAAGCTAGGTGGCAGTGTCAGTTGCGAAGAGAATGTGAAGAGGCTTCAAGGGGATCTCGACAGGCTCAGAGAGTGGCCGAGAACATGGCAGATGGAATATAATGTGGATAAATGTGAAGTTATCCACTTTGGTAGAAAAAACAGAAAGGCAGAGTATTTCCTAAATGGTGAAAGATTGAGGAATGCAGATGCTCAAAGGGACTTGGGTGTCCTTGTACATGAGTCACTGAAAGTGAATGTGCAGGTGCAACAAGCCATTAGGAAGGCAAATGGTATGCTGGCCTTCATTACAAGAGGATTTGAGTACAGGAGTAAAGAAGCCTTACTCCAATTATATAGGGCCTTGGTGAGACGACACCTGGAGTACTGTGTACAATTTTGGTCTCCTTACCTAAGGAAGGATATACTTGTCATAGAGGGAGTGCACGAAGGTTCACAAGATTGATTCCTGGGATGGCAGGACTGTCGTATGAGAAGAGATTGAGTAAACTAGGCCTGTATTCTCTTGAATTCAGAAGAATGAGAGGGGATCTCATTGAAGCATACAAAATTATTACAGGGCTTGATAGGATGGATGCTGGGAGAATGTTTCCCTTGGCTGGGGAGTCTAGAACCAGGGGCCACAGCCTCAGGATAAAGGGTAGGCCATTCAGGACTGAGATGAGAAGAAATTTCTTCACACAGAGGGTGATGAACCTTTGGAATTATCTACCCCAGAGGGCTGTGGGGGCTCAGTCATTGGGTATATTCAAAACGGAAGTCGATAGATGTCTGACTAGTAAGGGCATCAAGGAATATGGCGATAAGGCCGGTGAATGGAGTTGAGGCAGAAGATCAGCCATGATTTCATTGAATGGCTGAACAGGCTCGAAGGGCCGAATGGCCTTCTCCTGCTCCTATTTCTTCAATTCAAATTATATTTGTTATAAGAACATATCACCATGCAAAGCCAGTACTTCAAAACTGTCTCCATTTTTGGTCACTGATATGAAGTGACAGGCTTTTTGTTCAGGTTTTTAGTGTGGATAGGGAGAGCTGACCTGAGTGAAGATCAACACCAGAACCAAAAAGCCTGCTCTAACAATTTAGAGACTTAATTCTGATATGTCATCAACTTTTTTACAAACATTTACCGTAACCAAAATTATCCCATTGCAATATGCAGTTGACATGGGATGGCTGGTCAGACTCAATCTTGATGGACAATCTAGACTGTTGGACATACAGTCAAATCTGCATTAAACAACCAGCATTTTCAAACCCAAGAGCATTTCTACATCCAAGTTACATTTATTTAGAGAATGCTGAAAAGTAAGACATTTCTAAACATAGTTTTGCTTAATACTGTAAAGAATTTTTGAGGGTGAAAGATAGGAAATATGTTTATTTTGAAAGCTGTCTTTTTATTCATATTAACTATTTTCACTTGACAATCAATATGTAGAAGCACAATGTACTGAGAATCAAGTAAATAGTTCCCGTCGTACATGCTATAACCACTGAATTGTGGTCCAGAGATAATACCTGACCCTATTGTTGGTAGGCATCACTGCAAAGCTTTTACCTTGTGCAGTGGTCACAACTTGCAACTGTGTCTGTATTTTGTTGGGGAGATAAGTATTTGTGAACTGGAGCTAAAAGAAGTAAAACTATGTCGGGCTGTTTTTTGTGGTGGAATAAGCAGTTAGATTTATACCCGTCAGATTGTTACTGTTATGGGCATAAATCTTTCTGCTGAATGGAATAGTAATCGAAATATCATGCAGGAACTTTGTAAATGAGATGGAATCTGAACAATTAGCAGACAGGATGTTTCCTTGGAGAGTGAAAATAAAAACTCATATTTGCACCAATGTTATGAGCAATTTGCTTCTTTCCAGAAAATAAAACAAAATGTTAATTTGGGGTTTGCTCATGCTCAATATTCTCTCATTGTATAAAATGTGCATTGATTCCATCGTCTTTCTAAATGATCATTTTTAGATTCAACAAATGGGAACCTGGTTTGATTGTGATTAAAGGCTTGCGAACGGTTCAAAGAATATGCAAGACATGGCTTGGCAGAATTGCAGCGAAATATCCTCCTTTGGGAAAAAAGATGACCTAACACACAACGAGCAGCAAACTGATTTATTGTGCTGGACTGTTTCCAGTTGCTGTGATTAAAACTTATACAGTAATTCTTTGAAAGTATGTCTCATTTCAGCTTAACCCTTTCCGCATTCCAGTTAGTTTATTGTGGTTTTACTGACATTGCAGTTAGTTCAAATGTTTTTCAAAGTCGTGTTGATTGTTTGTTATTGTCACTTGAGTGTTTGATAATTCATATAGAAATTATAATTTGCATTGAAATATGTCTCTAGTGACCTATTTTGGGGCTGTGGTGATTTATTTTCCCCTCATGTTTAATTTTTTATTTTTGGTAGGTGAAGGAAATTGTTAGTTCTCATCAAGGGAAGAGATGTCCATTCAAGGATGAAATGTTTTTCCACTTTTTATACTCATCTAATGGTCCCAAGCTCAGAAATAGCTCAGCTCAGTTTCGGAATAAAGCTGCCTCTACTGTTCCTCAACAATATCCGAGCTCAGAGATCACCATTTATTTCTATCAATGTACCCCTGTACCATTTTCATTTCCCACACAGTTGTCACTAACCAAGCCTGTGATTTTGTTAGGCGTTATGAGAACTTGAAGCCCCTAGAACCTGGACTGGGACTGCTCCAATTCATTTCCCATAAGCAAGCAAAAGAAGATTTTTATTTCATCAGTAAGGACGTAGATTTAAACCCACATCCCATGTGTGAAAGAACAGTTTAGTTATCCATACCACTGCCCAGTGTTAAGCCTCTCCAGCCTAATCACTATTTCCTGGCATGAAAAATAGGCAGGTATTTTATTTCAGGCCTCTGCCAGTGTTGCTGTAGATTTGTTCACTCGGAGGTATGCAAGTGGCCTAGTTTTGTCCTTTTCTTTCTCTGTTTCCAGGAGCACACACACAACAACTGGGTGCTCCTCCATAAACATGAGTGATTTTTATTTTTGTGTTCCAGCTGTATTGGAAATCCTGCAGTTAAATACACAGCTGTGCTTGGCTGGCTCTAATTCTCCTGGCTTGGATGCTTCCTAGTTGGTGCCTGGGGTCAGACCAGATGCAGATTATGAGATTTTTAGTGGACCTGCTGTCTGATGTTGATGGAATGGTCTTCAGCTGTGTGTGGAGATTCAAGATGGAAGATCTTTGTGAGGGAATAGGTGAAAAGGAATTTTAAAAGATACCTTCTACTAAACAGAATGTTTCTTTCATATTTTTGTCCCATTGCATCACTAAGGAAAGTAATTTCTGTTGAAAGTACTCTGCCTCACATTTACAATCTCCCTTATAAAAGTTGATTTGATTTACCTGAAATGAAAACACAAGTCACACTCCAAATTCAGAGCTGTTATATGTGAAAGCCCTAATGTTGTACCAGGATATGAGTCCCTCCCCTATATTTAGAGACTGGGAAAACATGCATAAGTGTATGTTTACCTTATACCTCAGATCTTACAACATTTTCTTTGTGCATTTGGTTCTATTTTAGCAGGAGTACTGGTGGCAGGATGTAGATTAGCACAATTTTCCCTCCATTAGTCAACCGCAGTTTTTTATAAATAATTGAAACAGCTGGTAAATAAGTATTAATTTCTCTGTTCCTTATGACACAAATATTTCTCATGACAAAGCAAAACTGTAACCTGGCTCACTTGTTAAAACCTGTTAAATAGTTAGGCATTTGTTTAAACAGTAAAGAAATCTGTGGCTTGTCAGTTCAAAGATCAGTGTGTGACTGCTGTGTCAGAAGAACCTGTGGCAGGCTCGCATATGGTATCTTGAAAGTGCTGAGGTGTTTAATTTAGAATGAAGGGACGAGCAGATTGTATAATTGCGTATCAGTCGAGTACAAACTGAATTCTTTTGCTGTTTCAGCTTTTTGCCCCCAACATCATTGAAATATACTTGGGTTGCCTTTTTGGAATTGGAGACTATTTCCATATAAATATTTGAAAGTAGATTGTTTGAAAACTGATATAATTAACTCATAGACTGCAGGCAGCTCCAGTGAATCCTTGTGTTCCCTGGGCTGGTCTGTTTTATTTAAGGTTTCAGCTTGTGCATTTTGCTAATGAAAAATCCACTAATAAAATAAAGTAACAATGCTGCTCCGCTATTAGGAGTTGCTTTATATTTGTAATACCAGCGTTGTATTGATCATGGTAAGTCAGGTTATGTTGTTGCAGGGGATTTCTGGAGAATGGTAGAGGGGGTGCACAAGGGCTCTGAAAGGATTTATAAAAGGCTTGAGAGATGTGCTCAAAGATTACATAGTATTACATAGTATTTATAGCACAAAAGCAGGCCATTTGGTCCAACAGATCCATGCTGGTGTTTATGCTCCACACGAGCCTCCTTCCGCCCTCCTTCATCTAACCCCATCAACATATCCTTCTAATCCCTCGTGTTTATCTAGCTTTCCCTTAAATCATCTATGCCAGTCGCCTCAACTACTCCATGTGGTAGTGAGTTCCACTTTCTAACCACTCTCTGGTTAAGAAGTTTCTTTTGAATTCCCTATTAGATTTATTAGTGACTATCTTGTATTTATGGCCCCTAGTTCTGGTCTCGCCCGCAAGTGGAAACATCTTCGCTACATTTACCCTATCAATCCATTTTATCTCTATCAGGTCACCTCTCAGTCTTCACTTTTCTAGAGAAAAGAATCCCAGTCTGTTCAATCTTTCCTGACAGGGATAACCTCTTCAGTTCTGGAATCATCCCAGTAAATCTTTTTTGCACCTTCTCCGGTCCCTCGATATCCTTTTTATGATCTGGAGATCAGAACTGTTCACTGTACTCCCAAGTGTGGTCTAACCAAGGTTCTCTACAAGTTTAGCATAACTTCTTTGATTTTCAATTCTATCCCTCTAGAAATGAACCTCAGTGTTTTGTTTGCTTTTTTATGGCCGTATTAATTTGTGTCGCTACTTTTAGTGATTTGTGTATCTGTACCCCCAGATCGCTCTGCTCCTCTACCCCATTTAGACACTTGTTTTCTAAGGTATAAGCAGCCTCCTTATTCTTCTCGCCAACATGTACTACCTTGCACTTATCTATATTGAAGTTAATTTGCCAATTAACACGCCCATTCTGCAAGATTATTAATGTCGTCCTGTATTTTGTCACAGTCCATCTCTGTATAACTATACCCCCAATTTGGTGTTATCCGCAAATTTTAAAATTGTACTTCCAATTCCCGAGCCCAAATCGTTTATGTAAATGGTGAACAACAGTGGTCCCAGCATCAATCCTTGTGGAACACCACTTCCCATCTTTTGCCAGTCAGATAGTGAAGTAAGCTTTTGGTTCCTGAAATGTAAATAGATATGGGCTGATTTTCCTCTCGGTCACAATGATGGTGTAATGTTGGTGGGGTAGGACTTCTGCCTCTGACCCGAGCTGATTTCATGGGGTCAGAATAATTAGACTAAATGTGGTGGTTTCCTGGCTCTGTTTCTGGCATGGTTGGGTCAGCTGCCTTGAGTGGGGGGAAGAAAATGGCTGCTTGCAGCGTGGCTCCCCCCCCCCCTTCGTGTCTTCTCCGCTGCCCATAGCAACCCTGGATGTCATGAATGCATGGCCTCCGGAGTGCCCAACGTTGCTAAGATGCAAGTGACGGGCGGGGGCAGAGCAACACCAAGTGACATATTCCTGACATTTGCGTCAAATTACAATACACCTGTCTATATTTGGATGGACCTTTTTCACATTGACATCGCGTCTGGCAGGAAATCACAGAAGTGGAGTTGGGTGGTAGAGGAAAAGGAAGTTCAGCCCTTTAGTGTTTTCCTTGTGTACTGAAAGTAGATAAATCAAGGAATAAATTTGTTGACCTCGACATTATAGTTCCCTAAATTTGTGTATGTAGTTGCATAAATGAATCACACCTTGTTAGAGAAATGTTTCTGTTTTCGGCAGGTTAATCAACTGTGGGGACATTCAGGCTCAGCTCACTGAAATTCAAGCCCACATACACCAAAAATAAAACCTAGAACCCCATACACTAAAATTGGCTGGCTGACACTTCCTGCTTCCTGGCCTGGCCTACTCACTTGAAGCTGCTGTCTCCATGGTCATCTCCACCACCTACACTCTGAAACTTCTGTTTCTTCTCCTGTTGATTGCAGCGTTTTGAGCTTCGGTCAAAGGCTGTTCTTCGTTTGGTGGAAAAAGCTGCTCTCTTGTCTTGGCTCAATCTAGCCATGAAAGAGCAGTATTTTCCAATCCTCCAGGCCTGAAAAATGCTTCAACCAACAGAATAAACTCATAAGCACAAAATAAGCTTCCCAGTGCAGGGAGACTGTGTACAGATAGCTGTAGTAAAGACAGCTGCTTGACGGTAACTGTGGTAAAGACCGCTGCTTGACGGCAGTCGGATAAATAGGAAGCCATCTTGGCCATGCGGCAGTACTACACGAGCTGGCACTGACTCGAGACCTAATAAAGAGTACTCAACGATATCTACTCGTAAGCCTCTTAATACTACGACATAAGATAACATTACAGACTGGATATTGGAAGCTTGCGGCTCTGGCCCATGGGCCGTGCATTGGACACCCTGCCTTAGCCCAGCATAGACTAGGGATTAGTCACTGGCTCAGAACCACACTGGACAGTACACTTACTGATTTAACTGCACTATGGGCTTACTGATGTAACAATTTTTAATGTTGCTGAGTGGGTTACTGTCTAGCTTTTCAGAGATAATGGGCAAAATTTCCAGTACTCTGTGTGTGTGTTTTGTGCAAAACATCTGACTTTCCATAATGATGTTATGCATTGATAAATGGATGGACAGATTGGATGCAGAGGATACATTTAATTTTACTTATATTTTTAAGTCTTTTGTGCTTTCTTAAAGCTGTGTTTCTCCTCTTGTTGGGATTCCTTCTGAACTTGGACTGCAGCTGAATTATTTTTAAGAACTGCTTCTGATTGGGGGGGAGGAAGAGTTTTTTGTTTAGCCTTCTGTACTTTTTCTCAGCACCTGTGAGTGAAACAAGCCCGATGCCTGTCACTTGGAAGTACTGAGCAGCTCTGAAGTTCCTCAGCATGTCGCCCACTTGAGCGCTTTATAATATCTGGATGGGAAGGGGGTAATTGATCCAAATGCTATGTGGCGTGGCACAGACAGTCTGCTATTGTGAGGGGGATAAATTTGGGTTCAAAGTACTGTTTGGTTCAGTACAGAATATTGTTTTGTGCTGTTCCCAACATACTCTTTGTGCCATAAATGGAGGTGGAAATGATTCAGAAAATAAATTACATTAAATATTCAAAACCATGTTTATAGATACAGGTAGACTATCCTTTATCCGAAAACATCGGGACCAGCCGTGTTTCAGTTTTCGGAAAATTTCGGATTTCGGAAGGTATTTTATAAGACTGGGAAATTTGTCGGGGGGGGGGTGGTCGGCGGGGGGGGGGTCGGCGGGAGTCGGGGTCGGCGGGGGGGTCCGCGGGGGGTCGGCGGCGGGGGTCAGGGTCGTGCGCCACTCTGGTCATGTCGTGCGCACGACTTACTCTGAACGAAAAAACCTTCGGTTTTTAGAGGGTTTCGGTTTTCGGAAGTTCGGATAAAAGGTAGTCTACCTGTATAGATAAATGTGAGGTAGTACATTTTGGTAGGAAGAATAAGGAGTCCATATACTTGGGAAAATAAGGGCTCGATTTTGCCAGCCCCGAGGAGGCGGGTTTGGAGGCGTTTTCAGCTGGTAAAATCGGAAAAAATGGCTTCAGACACCCAACCTGCCTCCATCCCGCCCCCACGCGATTTTCGTGAGTGTCTGTTCAGCTACTCCCAAACTGACCCGACTGCAACCGGTGGGACATTTGTTAAGGCAGTTAAGAGCCTGTTAACTGCCTTGATAATCCTATTTTGACAGAGGTTTCCCATTTTTGTGCCTCTGGCTCCTGTTTCCCGTCTTATCAGAAACAGTCCTGCTGCAAGGAGACGAGTTGGTGGAGGACATGATCTGTAGTCATTATTAGTGCACAACTTTAAAAGCGCTCCTGTAACATGGCTGGCATTCAAATGCAACAGGTTTGTTGTTGGAGGTTTGGGATAAGATTTTGCAAATCTACTGACCTTTTGACTGGTCAAGCTGACACACATCTGCTGTTTGAACTGATTGGAATAATTTCAGGCCACTTTGAGTGTGTGCTTGCAAGTTTCTTGCCTCAACTGAAATCTATAACAACGGGATGGGAACCATTTACATCCTCTCATCCTGGTCGTCCGATTCGGAGGAAGAGCAGCGCGGCTTAGTGCTGCCGGATGAACAGGTGGCTCAGCACACAGCCTCCTTGGAGGATGATGAAGAGGACGGGGAGTGATGCCTTGCGGGGCTGGATGTGGCCAATCCAGCAGCAGGCGACCACATTGCTGGCCGTCAGGCAAGGGATGCACTCATCCATGCCAGATTCGCGTAAGCTAACGTTTCAACCACAGGTGGCTGGCACATGGAGATGAATATAAGTCCGACATTCTCAAAACCCCAGGCATCATCTGTGGTTTGCGCTCGGTGTCACCACCAACCTTCTACATGGAAATCGCCCCGAGCCCTCACTCTTAAACTTCTATTTCCCAGAACACAGAGGCCACACTTTAGGTGATCTCAGCAGATCATTAAACCTTTTTCCACACTGAACCCATGTGCATCTGCACACAGAACTCAAGCTCACCTCCTCAGCAATTTGCAGCCAAGCTGCCTTGGTTTGCTGAGGAGGCCTCCTCCTTCCGTTTCCAGGGAAGAGGAGCGCCTGACGTCCTCTAACTCCATCCACAAGAGCATGGAAGGTGCCCTCATTGAACCTGGGTACAGCCTTAGTTATTGGGACTGCTGTTCCTGCAGCAGCCAGCACCTTTAAGAGAAAAAAGCATTACTATTACTAAGCCAATGATTGGAACAAATCTGGCATCTTTTTAATTTCATAGTCAGATAATAAATTGATATATAAAAAAAATCATAAATATCTTTCTGGAATAATATGACCAGCAATTTCATTCATTAAATGTTGTTCAGAACAGATGCTGTCAACTCCCCTTTCTATATAATACAGCACCAATCCATCCCATTAACATTTTTTCCAAAGGGGACATGGCCCCTTTAAATTTTCATCCAAACAACGCGTCATCAGATGCGAGAAACTGACAGCCTCCAAGCAATTGCCTGGAGGGACCCGCACGTCGGCCGTAACGAGGCCAATCAAGGCAAAATTGTAAGTTATGGGAGGCGGCAGCCGGGAGTGGGTCGGAAAGCCTCCGAGCAGCGGACCCGCACTCAACCTGCCGCCATTAATATAATCGTGGCCATTGTGTCTAAATGGGATAGAGGTACAGATACACAAATCATTAAAAGTCACGAAGCAGGTTTAAATTAGCCCATTAAAAAAAAAAGCAAACAAAGCACTGCAGTTCATTTCTAGAGGGATAGAATTGAAAAGCAGGGAAGTTATGTTAAATTTGTATAGACCTTGGTTAGACCACACTTGGAGTACTGTGAACAGTTCTGGTCTCCATATTATCAAAAGGATATAGAGGCACTGGAGAAGGTGCAAAAACAATTCACTAGAATGGTACCAGAACTGAGAGGTTATACCTATCAGGAAAGATTGAACAGCCTGGGACTCTTTTCTCTCAGAAAGAGAAGACTGAGAGGTGACCTAATAGAGGCCTTTAAGATTATAAAGGGTTTGATAGGGTAAATGTAGAGAAGATATTTTCACTTGTGGGTGAGACCAGAACTCGGGGCCATAAATATAAGATAGTCACTAATAAATCCAGCAGGGAATTCAGGAGAAACTTCTTTACTCAGTGTGATTGGAATGTGGAACTCCTTACCACAGGGAGTAGTTGATGCATTTAAGGGGAAGCTAGATAAATACACGAGGGAGAAAGGAACAAAAGGATATGTTGATGGGGTTAGATGAGTTAGGGTGGGAGGAGGCTCCTGTGGAGCATAAACACTGGCATGGACCTGTTGGGCCGAATGGCCTGTTTCTGTGCTGTCATACTTTGTAATGTTTGATGGTTATTTTTAGCTCTATAAAATAGGGCTAGTCTATGATATGATGACAAACTATTTGTTATATATGATCAGTAAGGAAAAAACTTGCATTCATATAGCACCTTTCATAACCTCAGGACATCCCAAAGCCAATTAATTATTTTTTTGAGTGTGGTTACTGTTGTAGGCAGCCAATTTGCATGCAGCAAGATCTCTCAAACAGCAATGAGATAAATGACCAATTAAACTGTTTTAGTGGTGTTGGTTAAGGGATAAATGTTGGGAAGGACACTGGGAGAGCCCCCTTGGTTGGGATTACGGAAACGTGGCTCAAGGATGGCCAAGACTGGGAACTCAACATCCAGGGGTATTCGATATTCAGGAAAGATAGGCAAAAAGGAAAGGGAGGTGGGGTAGCATTACTGGTTAAAGAAGGGATTAATACAATTGTAATGAAGGATATTAGCTCTGATGATGTGGAATCTGTATGGGTAGAATTGAGAAATACCAAGGGGAAAAAAACATTAGTGGGAGTGGTATATAGACCTCCAAACAGTAAGGCGGAGGTTGGGGATGGCATTAAAAGGGAAATTAAAGAAGCGTGCAATAAGGGCACAGCAGTCATCATGGGTGACTTCAATCTACATATAGATTGGGCCAACCAAATTAGTAACAGTACTGTGGAGGAGGAATTCCTGGAGTGTTTACGGGATGGCTTCCTGGACCAATATGTTGAGGAACCAACCAGAGATCAGGCCATCTTAGACTGGGTATTATGTAACGAGAGAGGATTAATTAGCAATCTTGTTGTACGAGGCCCCTTGGGTCGGAACGATCATAATATGATCGAATTCTTCATTAAGATGGAGAATGAAGTATTTGACTCAGAGACTAGGGTCCTGAATTTAAATAAAGGAAACTACGATGGTCTGAGGAGCGAGTTGGGTAGGATTGATTGGGGAATGGCACTCAAAGGGTTGATGGTGGATAGGCAATGGCAAACATTCAAAGACCGAATGGATGAGTTACAGAATTTGTTCATCCCAGTTTGGCGTAAAAATAAAACGAAAAAGGTGACTCAACCGTGGCTAACAAGGGAAATTAGGGATAGCATAAGATCCAAGGAGAGGACATATAAATTGGCTAGAAAAAGCAATAATCCTGAGGATTGGGAGCAGTTTAGGATTCCGCAAAGGAGGACAAAGGGAGTAATTAAGAGGGGGAAAATAGAGCATGAGAGTAAGCTTGCAGGGAACATAAAAACTGACTGTAAAAGCTTTTATAGATATGTGAAGAGAAAAAGATTGGTGAAGTCAAGCGTAGGTCCCTTACAGTCAGAATCAGGGGAATTTATAATGGGAAACAAGGAAATGGCAGACCAACTAAATACATACTTTGGTTCTGTCTTCACAAAGGAGGACACAAATAACCTCCCAGAGATGCCGGGGAACATAGGGTCTAATGAGAGGAAGGAACTGAAAGAAATCAGTATCTGTAGGGAAATGGTGTTAGGAAAATTGATGGGACTGAAGGCCGATAAATCCCCAGGGCCTGATGGTCTACATCCCAGGGTAATTAAGGAAGTGGCCCTAGAGATAGTCGATGCATTGCTGGTCATCTTCCAGAACTCGATAGACTCTGGAACAGTACCCATGGATTGGAGGGTAGCTAATGTTACACCACTATTCAAAAAAGGTGGTAGAGAAAAAGCGGGGAATTATAGACCGGTAAGCCTGACATCGGTAGTGGGGTAAATGCTAGAGTCTATTATAAAAGATGTAATAGCAGAGCACTTGGAAAGCAGTGACAGGATCGGACAAAGTCAACATAGATTTACAAAAGGTAAATCATGCTTGACTAATCTACTGGAATTTTTTGAGGATGTAACTGGTAAAATAGATAAGGGAGAACCAGTGGATGTGGTGTATTTGGACTTTCAGAAGGCTTTCGATAAGGTCCCACATAAGAGATTAGCGTGCAAAATTAAGGCACAAGGGGTTGGGGGCAAGGTATTGACTTGGATAGAGAACTGGTTGGCGGACAGAAAGCAAAGAGTTGGAACAAACGGGTCGTTTTCCGAGTGGCAGATAGTGACTAGTGGGGCACCGCAAGGATCGGTCCTAGGACCCCAGCTGTTCACAATATATATTAATGATCTGGACGAGGGAATTGGATGTAATATCTCCAAATTTGCAGACGACACAAAGCTGGGTGGGAGGGTAAGCTGTGAGGAGGATGTCGTGAAACTCCAGTACGATTTGGACAGGTTGGGTGATTGGGCAGAAACATGGCAAATGCACTATAAAGTGGATAAATGTGAGGTTATCCACTTTGGTGGCAAAAACAGGAAGGCAGATTATTATTTGAATGGCAATAGATTGGGAGAAGGGGAAGTACAAAGAGACCTGGGTGTTATTGTGCACCAGTCGCTGAAGGTAAGCATGCAGGTGCAGCAGGCGGTTAAGAAGGCAAATGGTATGTTGGCCTTCGTAGCAAGAGGGTTTGAGTACAAGAACAAGGATGCCTTGCTGCAGTTGTACAGGGCCTTGGTGAGACCACACCTTGAGTATTGTGTGCAGTTTTGGTCGCCTTACCTGAGGAAGGACGTTCTTGCCATGGAGGGAGTGCAGCGAAGATTCACCAGGCTGATACCTGGGATGGCAGGAATGACGTATGAGGAGAGATTGTGTCGATTGGGCTTATACTCACTGGAGTTTAGAAGATTGAGAGGGGATCTCATCGAAACCTATAAAATTCTGTCAGGCCTGGACAGAAAGGATGTTTCTGATGGCTGGGGAGTACAGAACCAGGGGTCATAGTGAAAGGATATGGGGCAAGCCATTCAGGACAGAAATGAGGAGGAATTTCTTCACCCAGAGAGTGGTGAACCTGTGAAATTCTCTGCCACAGAGGGCGGTGGAGGCCAGTTCATTAAATATATTCAAGAAAGAGTTGGATATGTTCCTTGGCTAAAGGGATCAAGGGATATGGGGAGAAGGCAGGGACAGGGTACTGAATTTGGATGATCAGCCATGATCTCATTGAATGGCGGAGCAGGCTCGAAGGGCCAAATGGCCTACTCCTGCTCCTATCTTCTATGCTTCTATGCTCTTCTTCCAATAGTGCCGTGGGATCTTTCTCGTTCACCTGAGAGGGCAGACGAACATCAGTTTAATGTTTCATCCGAAAGACGAAACAGTGCAGCACTCCCTCAATATTGCACTGGAGTAGTTTGATAACACCATAGCGTGTTTATAATGCAGGTTTTATACACTGTGTTGCATGATCCAACTTGACTGATATGGAGCTTCTGGTCCACAGAGGTGAACTACAGAGGTGGCGGAGCAGGCTCGAGGGGCCGAATGGCCTGCTCCTGCTCCTATTCCTTATGTTCTTGATGCCAATGGAAATAAAAATTGGGAGAGATGCGGAATGGGCTGCCGATTTGCAATCACTCGTTTTACACTATCGCACCTCGTCAAAATCTGCTCCCATAAATGTAAAATTGCAGGCAGCCCACCCATGTTTTATGATCTACGTGGCCAGCGGGCACAGCTCCTTGCTGGTAGCTTGCATCTGTAAAATCAGCCGCTTAGGTTAGCAGAATTTAATAGTGCACTTGCGTGACGTTTACAGTGGGGGTGGGGGGGAAATCTGTGTATCCAGTCTCCTAAAGGAGCTTAACATTCTCCCCCCCCCCCCCCCCCCCCCCCCCAGTCCCTTGCTCACCTTTCTAATAAATGGAAACGACAGAGGCCTGAAGAAGTTGTGGTGGTTTGTAAACCATCCGACGGATAGCTTCCTTATTGGAAATGTACCTTGCATGGAAACCTAAAGGAAGGAAGCTGGATAGAATGGAGCTATTATATCCTGTAAACTTGTGAGCATTTTCAAAGCCTCTGGTATTGAAACGTGGTTCATGCGTCTTTCCCTTCAGAAGCATTGATGCAGCCTGGTCCTGATTAAAGTAGCTGGATTTTTTGTTTGATTGTTTACCCATTAGTTCCTCGGGTTTATCAGCTGGTATCCTTCCAGGCTTTTGTGAGTGGGTTGAGAGAGGAAATGCAGGGCATCTTTGAAAATGTTTGTTTATAAAGATAACAATTTTCCTGGGCACCAGAACTTCTAAGTTAGATATCATTCCAGTTTGTTGAACAGCACAGATGAAAAATGAAACAGTGCTGGGATGGACAACGAGGAGGATTAAACTCTGCTCCTGTTATTTGAACATTATACGCTGGTATCCATTTGAATTCTGGCATTTATTGGTCCTTTGCGGCAAGTGGCTTGACGTTATTTGTTAAAGTAATTTACTACAGGAGCTGTATCCAGCAAATAATGAATTATGGTAAGTGAACATTCGCTGTGTGAAAGCCTCATTGTTTGTGGGAATGTACCTTCCTGAAAGAAACGGACACATTTATGAACGAACACAATCAATAAATAGGTGTACATTGGTAGCAGAGTGGGGAAGGGCGGTTGTTTAGGGATGCAGGCAACTATTTTGTTGAAATAGAATGATTTTTATTGTGTCCGATTGCTAGAGCTTACTGAACTTTTACACTCCTGAATACCAGAGTTATAAATTAAGTTTTGTGAGTATTCATTTCTAATAGTTTTTGTATGGCTCCTCCTCACCTGATAAAGATGCGAGATTTTGAAATTCTGATATAGGTTACTATTGTACTGAATCCTTTAAAACCTTCCATAAGACGGTGAAAATTAGAGATCCATTGACATTTTGGAGTAAACTGCTGCTTGGTATTTAGTGACCTACATCACACAGCCCAGTAGCTATTACTGTCTTTTGAACAATACTGTGTACGAGTTGAAATTGATGGAATCTTGGCATGTCTGACATTATCAGGATTTTAAAGAAAACCTTGTAATTCTGATAAATGAAACACCTTTTTGCTTTGTAGTCTAAAGATAGTATGACTAACTTCCCGATCAGAAGCTTGGCCTGTTGACAAGCTCTTGCACTTCGAGCATGAATCACGACCGTGAATCACGACCCAAAACTCTTCAGATGGCCCAGAAAGAAAAGGAAACCTTGTTAGTAGCGTTTATCGAGAAGCCTGGTCTCTGCTCTCCACCAAACTGATCTTTTATGATATAGTGGTTTCAAGGTGGCAAATACCAGCAGAAAAAAAATATGTGTATGTAGGAAATAAATAAACCTTTCATTCTTCAGTATTTCAGGAATTTCCTTTATTGGCATTAGATGTGTGGCCATCTTATTCGTGTCTAAGCACTGAAGACTGAGTTATGGGAAGTGGAAATTACTTATTTATGATGGATTTTTGGATGCAAATTTATAGTACAAATGGCTTTTGTGTGGTTCAGCTATCTGGGGAACATAAGCATGGGGATTTAACTGCTGAATTCAGTGTGAAATGTAGGGTATAAGGCATTAACGAGAATTGATTGCTTTCCTAGATTTTAAAGGAACCAGGATTTGTAGAGACAAGGTTCCACATGCAGTTTGCTAGCGCAATCATTTATCTCGGCTCACCTGATGACAGAGTTTATCCCGATATGGACAGACCAGGAAGGTCCAAGGTGCATTCCTCAGTCTGTGCTGAATTAGTTGACCTCAGTCAGGTAGCAGTAAAACTGCTACAATTGGTCTCAGTGCCCTGGTTAGGGAGGGGAAATGTAGAATCATAGAGCCCAGAAGGAGGCCATTCAGCCATCCTGCCAGTGCCGGCCCTTTGACCGAGCTATCAAATTCGTCCCACTCCCCTGCTCTTTCTCCATAGTCCTGCAAATGTTACCTTTTCAAGTACTTCTCCGATTCCCTTTTGTATGTTACTATTGAATCTGCTTCCACCACCCTGTCAGACAGTGCATGCCCAATCATAACAACTCACTGTGTAAAAAAAAAAACTCCTCATCTCCCCTCTGGTTCTTTTGCCAATCACCTTAAATCTATGTCCTTTTTGTTACCGACCCATCCGTCAGTGGAAACAGTTTCTGCTTAATTACTCTATCAAAACCCCTCATAATTTTGAACACCTTGATTAAATCTCGCCTTAACCTACTCTGCTCTAAGGAGAACAATCCCAGCTTTGCCAGTCTCTCTCATTGCCTACGTTACCACTCCTGTACAGCGACATTTACTGGAATTGCATATGTGATGTTGGCTGAGAATACGGTGCTCCTGTACTGAAATAAGTTGGGGAGTGGATTAGGTTTTGCTGTGATTTCCCCCTGTCATCATTGTTAAGTCTCACCTACTAATACTGATCAATTGGGCAAAGTTTTGGAAGGTGGCTAGTGCCCATGGAACTATAGTCCAGCAAGTAGTCAAGTCCTTCAGGAGAGGAGGGAAGGGGAGAAAATATAAGAGATTTTCCTGTGTACAATTTTTCTGCAGGATGTTTTAAAAATCAATGCAGTTAACTCTGGCTGTGAAATTCGCCCTCTTACCATCGACATTTAAGGCCGGTTTTGGCAGAAAAATGGCAGCCACCTCACTTTTGGCACGGGCTGCGACGGTCGCCATTTTGGCCAGGTCGGTAGTGCGGCCGTTGCTTGCATTCGGCAGATCATGATATCAGTCAGCATGCAACGCTGATTTGATGCACAACCAGCTATTTTGGACATGGCCGCTGGACTGCACGCCCTCTCCAAAGCATGCACAGCCGTGTGCGAGGGACCCCCCATTAGTGAGATTTAAAGGGATCAACAACAACTTTCTGGTAACTTGCTTTTTAATTTCTAATGGCACTGCATAAGTTTGTGCAAGTGTTTGGAGCTTTCTAGAGTTGTTTAGAGTTGGTGAGATGACAGGGAGTGCTGCTGCAAGTGGAGAAGGCCTTGCTTCTGAATTCAAGGGATCAGGTCAGATCACTTACTCCCAGCCATGGGTGCTCTAGTTGCAGTCCCACTCGCGCTGCAGCATGGCAGGGAGATGGAGCAGAGGCAGCAAAGAAGGCAAACTGCTCGCATAGGGAGGTGAAGAGCTCTCGGCAGGAGATCTTACCCACCTAGGGTTTTCCGAGAGCACTTCTCCTACCTGCATTTAAGCCAGGAGCAGTGTATCCGGAGGCTCCACTTCACAAGGAGGTGGTCACAGAACTCTGCCACCTCTTGGAACCAGACCTGCAGCCTCAGAGCAGGGTAATGAAGGCACTGCCAGTGGCCCTCAAAGTCACCGTGTTCCTGAATTTTTTCGCCACCGGATCCTTCCAGGCTGGAGCAGGAGACATAGTTCGTCATCCATCACTGCATGCAGGAGGTCACAGAGGCTCTGTACTCTAGGAGAAGGGACTTCATTGTTTTCTCTCTAAAGAGCGAGGCGCTGGAGCAGCACACGTGTGAAAATGACCAAAATCTCAGATTTGCACAGGGATGTAAACTGAGTATTAGGGTCCTTGATATGACCATTTAATTTGCAACAGTGTTCTCGCATTGGAATAAATTGCGCTTCATGTGTTTTCCACCTATTTTATTTTGGTGACATTTTGTACTGATAGAGATGGAAATGTAAAAGCTGGGGACTGGAATTTACTTCTGTCACCCAATGTCGGTCTCGAGCAAGCAAGGTAAGATACAAAACTGGACAGAGGTAGAGTAATGGTTTCCTTTTTGTGTAAAAACATAGCCTCTCTATGTGCCCTACGATTTACTTAAGAGGGGGAAAAAAGCTCTTTATTTAAATACAACAGAAAATGCTGGAAAAACTCAGCGGGCCAGGCAACATCCGTGGAGAGAAATTAGAGTCGACGTTTCGGGTCGAAACCCTTTTTCAGAACTGGAAAAGAAATGAAATAGATCGAAAGGAGGGCTGGGGAGGGAATAAAAGAAGTGAATAGACATTATGAGGTATAGGAGACGAGATGGTGATAGGACTAGTAAAGAGACAAAAGACGGCTCAGATTAGGTGTGAAATGTACTGGCAGAATGAGAGACAGCTGCCATGTAAAAAAAAAGAGGAAAGGAGGTGGGGGGGAGAGGGAAAACCTAAAACAAAGGGGTGGGGGAAAAATAATATCAGTAAAAATGTAATAGGGGCTGAGGTTATGATCTGAAATTGTTGAACTCAAAGATGAGGTGCTGTTCCTCGAGTTTACGTTGAGCTTCCGTGGAACAATGCAAGAGGCCAAGGGCGGTGAGGTCCGAGTGGGAATGGAGCGGTGAATTAAAATGACAGGCGACCGGAAGCTCGGGGTCACCCTTACGGACTGAACGGAGGTGTTCCGCAAAGCGGTCACCCAATCTGCGTTTGGTCTCCCCAATGTAGAGGAGACCGCATCGTGAGCAGCGAATACAGTATACTAGATTGCAAGAAGTACAAGTAAATCGCTGTTTCACCTGGAAGGGGTGTTTGGGGCCCTGAACAGTGGGAAGGGGGGAGGTATAGGGGCAGGTGTTACATCTCCTGCGCTTGCACGGGAAGGTGCCAGGCGAAGGGGAAGGTGTGCTGGGGGTGATAGAGGAGTGGACTAGGGTGTCTCGGAGGGAGCGGTCCCTACAGAATGCTGAAAGGGGAGGGGAGGGGAAGATGCGTTTGGTGGTGGGATCACTTTGGAGGTAGCAGAAATGGCGGAGGATGATCCATTGAATGTGGAGGCTGGTGGGGTGAAAGGTGAGGACAAGGGGAACCCTATCGTGGTTCCGGGAGGGAGGGGCAGGGGTGAGGGCAGAAGTGCGGGAGATAGAACGGACACGGTCGAGGGCCGTGTCAACCCACGGTAGAGGGGAATCCTCGGTTGAGGAAAAAGGAAGACATGTCGGAAGCACTGGTGTGGAAGGTGGCATCGTTGGAGCAGATGCGGCAGAGACGGAGAAACTGGGAGAATGGAATAGAGTCCTTACAGGAGGTGGGGTGGGAGGAAGTGTAGTCCAGGTAGCTGTGGGAGTCAGTGGGCTTGTAGTGAATATTGATCAATAACCTATCCCCAGAGATGGAGATGGAGAAGTCGAGGAAGGGAAGAGTCAGAGATGGACCATGTGAAGGTGAGGGAAAGGTGAAAATTGGAGGCAAAGTGAATGAAATTGTCTAGTTCGGGGCAAGAGCAGGAAACGGCACCGATACAGTCATCAATGTATCGGAAAAAGAGGTGAGGGAGGGGACCCGAGTAGGACTGGAACAAAGATTGTTCCACATAGCCCACGAAAAGGCAGGCATAGCTAGGACCCATGCGGGCACCCATAGCAACACCTTTGATTTGGAGGAAATGAGTGGAGTTAAAGGAGAAGTTGTTCAATGTGAGAACAAGTTCAGCCAGGCGGAGGAGGGTGGTGGTGGATGGGGACTGGTCGGGCCTCTGTTCAAGGAAGAAGCGGATTTCTCTAATTTCTCTCCACGGATGTTGCCTGGCCTGCTGAGTTTTTCCAGCATTTTCTGTTGTTATTTCGGATTTCCAGCATCTGCAGTATTTTGCTATCGTCTTTATTTAAATAGATTTGCAGTCTCCATCCCTGCTTTTAAAAAAAAAAAAATATCTCTAATGGTTGACAATATTGCAACTATTCTTTTGATCGCTCCAAGTGAGACAGACAACGTAATAATTTGTGCTGCTTTTTTTTTGCTGTGGATGCACGACCAATAGGAACTGGTTTGAGATTAGCCATGCTTGTTTTAGTTAGGACCCTTGTAACTGGCAGCAAGAAGAGACTTTCATCCCATAAGTCTGGGCTGGATTTAAACCACCTCCCGGAGGTAAAAAGAGGGTGTGCAAACTAAAAGCACCATCCATCCCAACCCTTCTGCATGATCAAAATTATCGTGACCAATCCTGTCTTTATTTGCCAAAAAAGACAGCTGTGGCGGAGCCACCGAGGGACTCAGACCAACTGTATATAATTCCCTTTAACAATATGTTAGCTACAGCCTGAGTCTGTATCTTTGTTTTGACTGTTTGCATGTACAGAGCGCGGTCCCTTTAAGAGCGCGGGCAAACGTGATGATGTCACGTCGTCATCACGTGATCCCCCACCGGCGGGAAAAACGTGATGACGTCATGACGCCAACCACGGGACCGCCCTAGCAGTCCTCGTGGAGCCTCCGAACTGACTAGACCTGTATACGTAGTTCTCTTGCATTTTGTTGTTAAACTCTGTTAGTTTTTCATTAAACATCGTTTGTTTGATCGCCTGAGTCGACCTCAGTCTCTTGATAGGAACTAGACATTCCTACATTGGTGACCCCGACTTTTGCGAACGTTTTTCGCAGAAGGAGCGAAGCATGGAAACAAACGCCATTGCATTGAAGCTACCGCAATTCTGGGAACAACACGCGGCCTTGTGGTTCATCCAGGTCGAAGCCCAGTTCGCACTACGAAACATCGTTGCGGATCAGACCCGTTACTTTTACGTGGTCTCTGCGCTTGACGGCTCCACCACCTCGCGGATCGTCAGCCTGCTCGAAAACCCACCGGACGACGGCAAGTATGAAACGATCAAGGCGCGGTTGCTGCAGGTCTTCGGGCTCACGAAGTCGGAGCGCGCCCGCTGACTGCTCGCTATGCCTGGCCTCAGGGACTCCAAGCCGTCGGAACTCATGAGCCAAATGCTCATGCTCCTTGGCTCCGAACCGCAATGCTTCCTCTTCAGGGAGCTATTCCTCAGTCAGCTACCGGAGCAGGTACAGGCTGCCCTGGCCCGGTCCGAAGTCACAGACTGCGCTGAGCTTGTAGCTGAAGTGGATAACATTTTCGCGGTGACGCAGCTGCCACGAGGCGCCCACCCCCCACGGACGCCGCCCCAGCCCCTCAACCTGCGGGGCTGTGCTTCTACCACGCGCGGTTTGGCGCGAAAGCCCGATGTTGCCACCCTCCCTGCAACTTTGCTCCCCCCCAAAAAAAAAATCTCCAACTGCAACCCCGGCGACAGAAGAGCGGGTCTTACGGGTGCCCCGCGGCTGCGATGGCAATCAGACATTCTGGCAAGCTGTTGTTAATCACCGATTCCATCTCTGGTCGACGATTCCTATGCGACACCGGCGCACAGTGCAGCATTATTCCCGCGTTAACTATGGATGTTCAATCTGGGAGGCACAGTATCTCACTCGAAGCGGCTAACGGTGGTGCTATCTGGACCTTCGGCAAACGGCGGGTGCAGGTGTGTTTCGGCGGCCAGCGATTTGTTTGGGAATTTGTTACGGCCAGGGTTTCACAAGCCATCCTCGGTGCGGATTTCCTGTGCGCCAACGGCCTCCTGGTCGATGTGCGGAACCGGCGGCTGGTCAGTGCGGCCACGTTTCACTCCATTCCCTGTCACCGGGGCAACACTGTGTCGCACACCGTGTTGCGCACCGTCTCCTGCGCTTTCCCAACTCCAGACGAGTTCACTCGCCTGCTCGGAGAATTTCCGGACCTGACCAGGCCTACGTTCTCCTCTACGGCCACGAAGCATGGTGTGGAACACCACATCACTACCACCGGCTCCCCAGTCCACGCGCGGGCCCGGCGCCTCGAACCCGGCAAACTGGCGGTTGCGAAGGCGGAGTTCGCTACGATGCAACACCTGGGAATCCAGTCCAATAGTCCTTGGTCTTCGCCTCTTCACATTGTACCGAAACCTGGCGGCGGATGGTGGCCATGCGGCGACTATCGACGGCTTAACGACGCTACCACTCCTGATCGATACCCGATCCCCCACATTCAGGATTTCTCTGTCCATTTGGCTGGGAACACCGTGTTTTCAAAGGTGGATCGGGTCCGAGGATACCACCAGGTCCCGGTACACCCGCAGGACGTGCAGAAGACTGCAGTCATCACCCCATTCGGCCTGTTTGAATTCCTGCAGATGCCCTTTGGTTTGAAGAACGCTGCCCAGGCCTTCCAGCGTCTCATGGACTCTGTTGCGGGACCTCGAATTCATTTTCGTCTATTTAGATGACATCCTCGTAGCCAGTCGGAACAAGGAGGAATACATTGCACACCTGCGCACTCTGTTTCGTCGCCTCAGCCACCACGGCCTGATTCTCAACCCGGCCAAGTTTCAGTTTGGTCTACCGCACATCGATTTCCTGGGGCATTGCATTACACCGGAGGGAGCAGTGCCTTTACAAGCAAAGGTAGCGGCGGTGCCGTCCTTTCCGCGCCCACAGACCATCAAGGCCCTGCAGGAGTTCCTCAGGATGGTAAATTTTTATCACCGCTTCGTGCCCAAGGCAGCTCTGCTCATGCAGCCCCTGTACGAGGCCCTCAAGGGCAAGTCTGGCAAGGATCCGGTTTGCTGGACGGTTGACATGGACCAGGCGTTCGTGGACACGAAAGGCGCCCTCGCCAACGCGACCATGCTGGCGCACCCGCTGCCGGGTGCCACCATCGCCCCCACCACCGACGCGTCAGACTACGCCATCGGCGCAGTGCAAGAACAGTGGGTACATGGTACGTGGCAACTGCTGGTGTTCTTCAGCCATCAACTACGGCGCAACGAGCGAAAATACAGTACTTTTGACCGGGAGTTGCTAGCTGTTTTCCTGGCCATCCGCCATTTCCGGTTCTTGCTGGAAGGACGTCCCTTCACTGCTTTCGTTGACCATAAGCCCCTGACGTTCGCCATGGCCAAGACCGCCGAACTGTGGTCAGCCCGACAACAACGTCACCTTACGTTTATTTCGGAGTTCACCACTGACATTCAGCACGTGTCCGGTAAGGACAACCTGGTGGTAGATTGCCTCTCCCGTGCGACCGACCGTTCATGCAGTCCAGCTCGGCATCGACTATGCCCTCATGGCTGCAGATCAAGCCTCGGATCCAGAGGTTCAAGCTTACCGGACCAGCCCCTCCAGCCTCCAAGCGGCCGACGTCCAATTCCATGCCGCGGGCACCACACTACTTTGCGACGTCTCCGTAGGAGACCCTCGCCCTATCGTGCCGGTCGCCTGGCGCCGAAAAGTCTTTGACGCCATACACGGGTTGTCACACCCGGGCATGAAGGCCTCGCAACGGCTGATGTCATCCAAATTCGTGTGGCGGGGCATGCACATGGATGTCCGCGACTGGGCCAACACCTGCGTGGTCTGCCAAAAGGCCAAGGTGCAGCGTCACGTCAAGGCTCCATTGGCCACCTTCGCTGTTCCGGAACGTAGGTTCGATCACGTGCATGTGGACCTAGTGGGGCCACTTCCACCTTCGCACAGGTTTACTCATCTTCTTACGATGGTGGGCCGCACCACTAGATGGCCAGAGGCAGTTCCTTTGTCATCCACCACTTCCGCGGACATAGCCAGGGCATTCATCTCCTCTTGGGTCGCCCGTTTCGGGGTACCGGCGGACATCTCTTCCGATCGTGGGTCGCAGTTTTCCTCTGAGCTCTGGAACGCAGTGGCTCAAGGGTTCGGCATCAAGCTACATCGCACCACAGCCTACCACCCACAGGCGAACGGCCTGTGCGAGCGATTTCACAGGTCGCTCAAAGCTGCACTGAGGGCCAGCCTCCAATGCGCTGGTTGGGTGGACAGGTTACCATGGGTCATGTTGGGTCTTCGCACGGCACCCAAGGAAGATCTTCGCTCGTCCTCGGCAGAGCTTGTCTATGGCCAGTCGCTCCGCGTGCCAGGAGATTTCCTTCCGACTCCAACAGAGTCATGGTCCGCATCCAAGCAACTCATCAGCCACCAGGAGGCTGCCAGGTGTTTTGCACCAGTACCAACGTCGCATCACGGCTTTCAAAGCTCCCACGTCCCAGCAGAGCTGAAGAACTCCGAATTTGTGTTCATCCGCCACGACGCTCATTGGGATCCGCTCAAGGCCCCTTACACTGGTCCTTTCCGCGTGCTAGAGCCGGGAGACAAAACTTTCTCGTTGGACAGCGGGGGTAAACCGGACCATATTTCGGTTGACAGGTTGAAGCCCTTGACCGCCCGGTTGAGACCGCACAGTTGCCAAAGCGTGGCCGACCGCCCACAGTCACTGTGCCAGATCAAGCGCAACCCGCCCGCCGTCCAACAGCTTCCACTTCAGACGTACAGAAGTCGCTCTGACAGGCTTGTCAGGCCTCCTCGCCATTTCACTTTTTCTGTTAAAGACAATTCTGGGGGGGCGCATGTGGCGGAGCCACCAAGGGACTCAGACCAACTGTATATAATTCCCTTTAACAATATGTTAGCTACAGCCTGAGTCTGTATCTTTGTTTTGACTGTTTGCATGTACAGAGCGCGGTCCCTTTAAGAGCACAGGCAAACGTGATGATGTCGCATCGTTCATCATGTGATCCCCACCGGTGGGAAAAACGTGATGACATCATGACGCCAACCACGGGACCGCCCTAATAGTCCTCGTGGAGCCTCCGAACTGACTAGACCTGTATACGTAGTTCTCTTGCATTTTGTTGTTAAACTCTGTTAGTTTTTCATTAAACATAGTTTGTTTGATCGCCTGAATTGACCTCAGTCTCTTGATAGGAACTAGACATTCCTACACAGCAACAATTTCACTCTTTTGGCCGTTTACCCCATATTCAGTGATACTACTGATATTAAAGTTGAAGTTCAATTGGCCAACATGGTGAAATATTTTCCAGTTGTGCACTGTGTGTTGCTGGTATTTTCTGCTCTGATTTCTTAAATTGATGCTTTTCATTTGATCTGCATTTTTCTCTTTGGTTTTAGTGCAATGTGAGGTCACATTGATTTTGCTGAACAGGATGTGTTTACATGAAATTCATTTTGCTGGTGGGTTCTTCATAGGGATCAGTACACATGGCTCAGTGTTTACGTGCTGAAGATTTAACAGTTTGCAGGATGCAAATATCTGCCATTGCCTAGCATCACTGAGGGTGACAATATGAAGTACGTGTGAGTGCTTGGTGTTTTGAATAGCCTGCTGCAATTGCAGAGTAATTAGATATCCACTTTACATCCTCCTGGCTGTGAGTTTGAGAGGTTGAGCTGACAAACATTCAGAGCTGTTACAGTGCACTCTTAAAAATGATTCTCTCATTGTTTATATGCATTTATATCTGAGGTAGATACTGAACAGGAGCCATATTGCAGTACAAATGCTAATTTCTTT
The DNA here is from genome assembly GCF_052327205.1 of Somniosus microcephalus. Taxonomy (NCBI): domain Eukaryota; kingdom Metazoa; phylum Chordata; class Chondrichthyes; order Squaliformes; family Somniosidae; genus Somniosus; species Somniosus microcephalus. The sequence goes on from NC_140990.1 coordinate 216,756,004, forward strand.
ACAAATGTAGGTCTGAATTTGGTTTTTGTGCTATCAGCATAAGATGTATTGTGTACATGTATATGATCACCAACTCTGGGCTAAATTGAAATGTGCTGCAACTGGATTTGTTTGGACAGATTGGGGTTGGCTACTTCTGATTTATCATAGAAACATAGAAGATAGGAGCAGGAGTAGGCCATTCGGCCCCTCGAGCCTGCTCCGCCATTCAATGCGATCATGGCTGATCATCCAAATTCAGTACCCGGTCCCTGCTTTCTCCCCATACCCCTTGATCCCTTTAGCCTTAAGAAATATATCCAACTCCTTCTTGTGAATATATATAATGTATTGGCCCCTACTGCCTTCTGTGGTAGAGAATTCCACAGTTGACTGTAGTGATCATTTGGGCTACTGGCCAAATCGATCACCCTAACCGGATTCACCTGTATTGAATTTGGCCTTGTGCTGCAGTTACGGCTCACAGGGCTGTGGGCCATAGAGGATGGCACCGAAAGAAAATAGCTGAGGGTTGCAGCAATGCTCTTTGAGTTCATTACTTTTGCAATGATAAGCTTAAGTTACCTTATGACCGAAGTCACGACAGACACCAAGGTCTTAAAAGAAGTGTGTCATCAAGAACTAAAACAAAATACAATACGTATTTATTTTAAGAAGGCATAGAGTGTTCACAGCTGCTGTAAGGCATTTCATATACACTGACAGTAGTTGGTAAATCATGAGCTGTGAAATTGACCTATTTGGATGAATAATAAAGATGTGGGAATTACTGCATCTGAGGATGTGGGGTCCAATTCACTGCTTTATGTGAAAGGATCCCAAATTTTCACTTCAGTGAGAAGGAATTTCAATTAACCTGGTTATACCAGGCCCTGTCAGATGCAATACATGCAATTGAGGACAGTTAAAATTCTATAGCAGCTCTTTGTCCATAAGCTTTGTTTTCTGTGATACTTTTTTTAAGCATAAGTATCTGTTTGAAATTGTCAGAGGTGCTGCTTTGTTAAAAATTAGGTGTAGCTCTCTAATTGCTGTGAAAATATTTCTAATTGCCCACTTTGATCAGTTTGCCATTTCATGGAATGTGCTGGAAGTAGTCTGTGTTGTTTAAAAAAAAAATGATGACTATTACTTCAATATATTGACTCTGTCTATGTACTCACGTTCTACTATTGGTTCCAGTCACAAGGTACTGCAACCAATACACATGGAAACATTCCGCACACATCATAATATGGTGGGTGGGAAAGCTGTGTGCATGGGTTGAGAAGATTCTTACGTAGCAGCCAAATAAAATATTGTTTAATACATCACAACACAGGAATGCTGACTTAAATAGACATTATAATAGGATGGTCTCAGACAGGCTTGGCAGTGGAGCAATCAGGAATGGATTATTTCAAGAAAAAAAAAGATCGCTTAGCAACACTATCTGCTGTCTGCTGCTGTGGAACTTTTCAGTGTGGTTTTCACATTTTTATTTTAGAACGTCTTTAGTGCAACATTTGCATTGACGGATGCATAATGCACCTGCAACTATGCCAGTCCATGTACTTCTGTGTCTGTGCCTGCAAAAATGGCTTTCACTTTATGGTGTTGACACTGTCCCTTTAAAAAATAAATAATCCTTTAACAGCTGCACAGTTAACTGCAACAGACACTTTTAATGACATTTTTTGCCAGGTTTGGCACTGCACAGTCAAGTGGCAGTGCTTATGGTGCTGTTGTATATCATTGTGAAAGCTTTGATCATCAGTCACCTGCGAACTCATTTTTAATGTGGAAGCAAGACCTCCTCGGTTCCGAGTGACTGCCTAAGAAGAAGAAAAGAGTTGTATATCATTGTGAAAGCTTTAGAAATTGATGACCTTATTTTGCAGCATTGTCATGGATTGTCATTGGTCTCTTGTTCATGGAGAGGTTTCTGCAGGCTGTGATAACAGAAAGGGGAGAAAACTGGACAAATTTGAAAAAATAAATGGGGCGAAGATGAAAAAAGGCTGTTTGGCAGTTCAGCTCAACAAAGTTCATCTCTTGAAGTTTACAATGATTTGTTTAATAAACTATGAAAAGAAATTGTTGCTTGCTTCCTTATGCTGAGATAGCTTGAAATAAACCTAAATGCTGTCGGATTTGCTCTGTGACTTAAGGCTGAACTGCTGTATTGTTCAATGAATAATTAATAGCATGCAGTCATAGTGCTGCTATGGAGCTGGCAACTCGGTGAGTACCATCTTCATAGATGAATTAGCATTTTCTGGGTTTGAGCAACAGGTGCCCAATAACTTCTGATAGCAGAAGTACATTTTAACAACTTATTTTTATTTGGAATTCTAAAAAACTCGGTGTCCGTTGTCTCTGTATAGGTTTAAGGCACTTTAACACTACAATAACAGACTGTTCAAGTCCCAATTATTTTCAGACCTTTTCTTCTCATGGCAAAGCTATGATAATTGTGGATCAATTATTTTTGAATTGCAATTTACTTAAAATGATGCTACCAGTATAATAAAGGGTTCCTTCATTTTTCAAGTTATCACCCCCTCCATTTAGATTGGTTGAAGATAAAGGGAAGGTGTTTTGTTTACAGGCCAATGATGCTATTGGATTAGCTATAAGGGGTGCAATTTTTACCTCACAGAGGAGGTTTACCTGCTCTACTTTGATTTGTAAAATAATTGCTTCCTCCTGGGGAAAGGTCTTGCCTCTGCTAGGAGCTTCGCCCATATGGGCAAGTTGAGAGTTATTAAAATTGAAACTTAACTATTAAAATTTAGCAATCTCTTAATGGCTTTATTTGTATATAATGGCAGCTTATATCGTAAAGTCACTGTTGAAATCCATACTGTCCAAAAGGCTGATTTCATACTAATGAAAGAAATGGCTGTGTGGCAACGACATTATATTTATATTTTTACATATGTGATAAATTTTACTTGGTATGAAAAAACTGTAAGGATATCAGCAGTACTTTTACAATGGAATGGATATTGTATCAAAGTCGAAGGAAAGTCTACAGTAACTAATATTGTTCAAAGTAAATCTATTTTATGACAAAATATTGATATAAAAAAAGACTTTTTAAAATAAAGTCAAATTTCTCATCCTCTATGGAGACGCGACATGTTGAGACTCCTTGTGCGCTGCATGCTAAGCCAATAGCATGTTCTTACATGATTGAACTGCTGATCTGTTACCAGGTTGCCTTGAAGTTGTGGCTCCTATTGTGATCAACTGAGCCACCCTTGGGCACCAGTGACATCCTTGGAATGGCCTAAAGACGAGATCCAAGGAGGTGGTGGTGGGGGTGGGGGGTTGCTGGGGCACTGGGTGGATGGTGGCGGGTGGGGGGATGGCGGTGGTGGAGAAGGTGAAGAAGAGGAGTGAAACTTGTTGAGATTTAAGAAGGGGTAGAGTTTCCTTTGCCCTGTGCCTGGGGGAACAGCATTCCACAGGTGCCGGACAGAGGAAACATGGGCGTAATGTCAGATTTCCACCCCTATTGTGTCCCACCAGGATTTCCTGGGGTTTCCCTACAGGATTTAACTGCCTGTAGCAGGTGCAGGCCCAGTGTAGCCATTCTATTGAAGCATTCCCAGCCCCTCTCCTGATTCTGCCCATTGAGAGCCCAAACTTAAGAGTGCCAGTCAAGACCCGGTGCAGTGGCCTACTCCTGGCAGATGCCAATTGGAGAGTCTGAGGGGGTCCCAGGAGCAGACATGGAGATGGGCAGGTAAGTTCCAAGCTCTTTTATTCCCACCTGCCCCATCCCAGGATAATTTGACCCACTCTGGGCCTTTTGACTGCTGATCTCCATCAGCAGTCAGAAGAAGGCCCTGATTTCAGAGGTTTGGAGCTCAAGGGGGCTGCAGCTGTGCTTAAATATCTTGCCTGATTTTTAGGTGTGAGGTTCAGCCCAGGGAGAGGCCTGTGACTGGAGTTTCCTTGGCCATGCAAAACCTGGGCAGTTGTCACTTCTCACAAGAGATGTGCTCCACCTTTTGGGTTCCCCAGACAGGAAAATCTACCATAAAATTTCACGCAGCTACAGGACACATTTATAAACTGATTTCTTGTAACATTCTGAAGAGAAGGTGACAGTTTGGTAATTGAATCCTGGCTGTCCTTTCCCATAGTGCTCACTGCTTTTGGCATCCTCAAGGAATCTGTTACAAAGGTGTTATGTAGCTATGTGCAATCTGCCAGTTTCCCAAGATTTAGATAGCAAGGAGTTGTAGTTAGAAGCAATTGCAAGTCGAAAGCTATAGGTATAAATGCACCAGCTCTGTTATTAATAGCATGATCTTGCCCAATATAATAGTTGTACTGTAATGTCCAGAATCATGTTCTATTTCTTTATTTTATTTGGCCATATTGATGACATTCTAATTCTACTTCTTTGCATTATCTGCATTCTAATGTTACCAGTGTGCATGTTAATGAAACATTCCACAGCTTCCTCATTGTCAAAGTGTTTTGAATAACTGCCAGCATGTATATTTAATCATTACGCTTTCTCAATCGCATTACCTTGTGTTATGGATATTCATTGCATTACATGCCACTGCACAAAACCAACAGAAATTGCTTTCCCACATTTTTTGAACTCCTAGCTGGTTGAAGGCTTAAGTGTTTAAAAGTAGTCCACATCATTCTGAAATCTTCCTCATATCCTGACCGGTATTTTACAAATCACATTTCATTTTATCTGGAAGTTTCCTGGGCGCTGGATGGAAGAAAATGGAGTCTCCGTTAACAGTTTTATTTTATGTTTTTTTTCCTCTTTTACAGATGAGATCTCCCCAGGAAATGTTTGGGACTCCAAAAATCGGGGTGTAAATGGAACCCAGAAGGGGCAGATTGTGTGGCGGATTGAGCCCGGGCCGTACTTTATGGAAGGTAAAGACAAATCATTTCATATCTTGTAACACTAAAGCAAATCGGTGAAAGGCAACAATAACAATTTGCATTTATATAGCGCCTTTAACGTAGTAAAACTTCCCAAGGCACTTCAGAGGAGCGATTATCAAACTAAATTTGACACCGAGCCACTTAAGGAGATATTAGGACAGGTGACCAAAAGATTGGTCAAAGCGGTAGGTTTTAAGGAGCATCTTAAAGGCGGAGAAAGAGGTAAAGATGCGGAACAGGCTATGTATCTTTTCACACTTTTGCAGTTTTATGCCAAAGGTGAAATTTCATGGAGAGGTAAGTGAATGTTGCACTTCCAAGCACTAAATTTCTCATTCAAGTAATTAATTTACCTTTCTTTGCCTCTGAGGGATACCAATAAAAGTAATAATTTTTTAGCTTCTTAATGGCGCTGCTTTCTTGCCAGTTTACTACCAGAAGTGACACAGTCACAGTTTGTTTGGATTTAGCTGCAGTGTCCAATTGACAGGAGGTAAGGCTTAGTCTAATGCTTTTAACCTCCACATATAATGCGGTGAAGGTGGTCATAAAATAACAAACCTTTCAGACTCTCCTCAAGCAGGCTTGCCTTCATCGTTGGATTCAGGTCTGAATGGTTCCTATATTGTGAAACTAATGTTACCTGATCACTTGATGCAGGTTGTCCTGAACCCCAGTTCAAATTCTTTACAATGTATGCATGCTTTGTGCTTATTTCTTTATAAACATTTGCTGTGAATTTCCCAGCACTGCAGTTTTTATATATATAGATAATACATAAAAAATTCACAGAACACAGTTTAAAAAATGAAGCACAGAGTGTGCGTGCATAGTAAAGCTCTGGTGGCATTGTTTAATTACGCACTGTTTGGACACAACCTTAAATATAAGACAATGGCCCAGAAATTCGGGTCGGGGGCTTCCCGCGGGTGCAAGCCCCCAACCTGCACTTACCTTGCGCGCCGGCCGTTGAGCTGTGGGCCCGCGTGGGATTCCGATCCTGGGCCTGCTCCAGCTGCCGGCGCACAGTGCTTGTGTATCCCAGGGGCGCAGTTAGTTCGAAGCGTCCCCTGGGATCACGTGGGCCATGGGGAGCCAATTGGAGCAGGGAATGCCCATTCATAAGTTTGACAGGAAGAGCTGTCAAAACTTAGAAATACTACGGTCCCCAAAACATCACTAAATCTTCAAATAATTTTTTTTTTAAAGCACATTTTTAAAATAAACTATAAATTACATGAAATAACTATTTTAAACAATAATTTAAATTTTTGAAAAGAATAATTTTATTTTCTAACGGGGCTAAAAATAAACTTACCTTGCTTTAAAGTATTTAAAAATAATAAACCTATGGAAAAAATGTTTTAATTTTAATTAATTCACCACTTACCTTGTAAAAAGCAGGCCTTACGCCTGCTTTTTATATGTGTAACTTCTACAGACTTACCTTCCCGGGAAAACCTGAAAAAAAAACCTAAGTTCGATGCGCACGCGCAGCCTCTCCCGTGCACGCGTTCGAACTCTGAACCCCTTCGTTCAGGGGAACGGAGTGCCGGTTTCCCGCGCATGCGCAGTGCATGCAGGAAACCAGCACTTCCATTGGGCCTACGGGGAGACCCGAATTTCTGGGCCAATAGTAAAATACTGCAGATGCTGGAAATCTGAAATAACAACCGAAAATGCTGGAAACACTCAGCAGGTCAGGCAGCATCCGTGGAGAGAGAAATAGAGTTAACATTACTGACAAAGGGGCACGGACCTGAAACATAACTCTGTTTCTCTCTCCATGGATGCTGCTTAAAAGTAAGATGTTCCGGCCACTTATGAGTGTGGATAGCACCACTGTACCTGAGAATATCTAAACCAAGATCCTAAATTTGTAACAGTTGGATAACACATAGATTAGAATGTGCTATAAAGTGATAATACACCTGAATTTGGGGATGGAGAGTGTGAAATTTGAGGTAGTAGCTTGGGACAGTAAAAGTCAAGAGATTTATTGACATGATGTCAACTACAAGATGTGTCACTGCCTTAAAATGCAGTATAACCTGTGTTCTTTTTAATATAGAGGCAGAGCTTGTGGGCTGTGATTTTATTGCAATTTACTAACTCTTTTGCTGATGGTAGGTACTTTTGCAGATAATAAAAGGTGCTTGGCATTCACCAGCAATTTGATCAGGAATGATATTCTGCCATTTGATTTTGACCAACAGTGATATGTTTTGATTTTACTGCATATTATAGACCAGGGGTGTCAAACGCGGTGCGCTTTACTTGTGGTTGCAGAGTTTGGAGCAGTGCCCAGGAGAAATACACCATTTACATTTTGCGCGCAACAGTGCCAACCTGCTCCATGATGTCACCACCATCACCCATCCCCCTCTCTTTCCCCCCCCCCCCCCCCCCCCAACCGCTGGCACAGATCAGGTGCCCTACTCAGGAGTGACCAGACCGGCTCGTGGAGGAGCGAGGAGAGGGGCGGGGTTACACAGGTGATTGGGCTTCAGGAGATTGGGACTGGAGGAGTGGGGGCTTCAGGAGATTGGGACTGGGGGAGTGGGGGCTTCAGGAGATGGGGAGTGGGGGAATAAAAAGCGAATGGGGATTGGGGCTTGGGTGGGGGGTGGGAGACGACTGGGGGATGGGGTGGGGTTGTGTGGGCGTGGGGCCCAGCATTTCCTGCAGAGCTGGGAGCAACAGCAACAGAATGAGTGGGCGCGGCACAGAGCGAGGATCAGCCAGTGAAGGGGTGAGTGAAACCTGGAGACTTCACTGGGCAAATGGTGAAAAATTGTTTCCGCTGATGGGTTAGTGGGGAACAAGGGGACGGAGACTGAGGATTGTCACTGCACGCGGAGTTGCATGTCTTGATTTTACATCGCCGTTGTTCCTGCTCGGCACGGAGAGGGTAGAATGCGCCTGTGCACAGCCGCAAACTGCAGCTCCACTCCCTCGGCTCCTCTCTCAGGGCAACAAGCCCTGCAAACACTCCAGAGCCAGTTGCCCTGGTCTCAATTGTTGGTTTCTCGCTCAGTACCTCGCAGAGTTTGGAGTTGGGACCCAAGCCAAGCTTCAACCAGCAGTAAGGGGAACAGCTGAACAATGGAAACATGGTCTACCTAGTTTTCCACGCATTTTGCAGACGGGCCCTGAAACAACTGCAGGCCGCTTCTTTGCATCTGTAAATTGCTCTAACATCGATTTCAGGCAGGCGGCAGGGACGCCTAAAAAAGTGAGGACCAATATAACGACGAGCATGCTGCTGGCGCGAGTTAGGTGCAGGACCTCGTGTCTAGAAATTGGTATACATTGCACACGTTTTACGGTCAAAAGCGGGTGAAATACAAACCAATATCCACCCCAGTGTGTCCAAGTAACTTCCACTGAAGATGGCCCACGCCAAGTGCCAGGATGTCAAATCAAGCCCATCATCTAAAATGAGTTTGACACCCCATAGACGAATTTCATAGTCTTTACTTCATAAGGGTAAATGATATTTCCACTTCCCAGGCACGAACTGCACCAACAACTTATATTTATATAGCACCTTTAAAGTAGTAAAACGTCCCAAGACGCTTCACTGGTGGGTAATCAGACAGAATTTGACACCGAGCCACATGAGATATTGGGACAGGTGACCTAAAGCTTGGTCAAAGAGAAAGGTTTTAAGGAGCGCCTTAAAGGAGGAGCGAGAGGCAGAGAGGCCAATGAAGGGAATTAGAGTTTAAAACCCAGGCAGCTGAAGGCACGGTGGCAATGGAGGAGCGATTAAAATCAGGGATGCACAAGAGACCAGAATTGGAGGAGCACAGAGATTCTCGAGGGCTGTAGGAGGTTGTACAGATAGGGAGAAGCTAGGCCATGGAAGGATTTGAAAACAATGAATGGGACTTGGTGTAAGTTAGAGTATGGGCAGCAGAGTTTTGGATGAGTTCAAATTAATGGAGGCTGGAAGATGAGAGGCTGGCCAGGAGAGCCGTAGAATAATCAAGTCTAGAGGTAACAAAGGCATGGATGAGGGTTTCAGCAGCAGAGCTGAGGCTGGGGTGGAGACGGGTTACGGAGGTGGAATTAGGCAGCCTTGGTGATGAAGCAGATATGTGGTCGGCAGCTCATCTCGGGGTCAAAACAGTCTGGTTCAGCCTCAGGCAGTGGCCAGGGAGAAGAATGGAGTCTGTGGCTAGGGAATGGAGTTTATGGTGGGGACCGAAGACAATGGCTTCAGTCTTCCCAGTATTTCGTTGGAGGGAATTTCTGCTCATCCAGGGCTGGATGTTGGACAAGCAGCCTGACAAATCGGAGACAGTGGAGGGGTCGAGAGAGGTGCTGGTGAGGTAGAGCTGTCAGTGTACACGTGGAACCAAACGTGTTTTCAGATGTTGTCGCTGAGGAGCAATTGGAGATGAGAAATAGAAAGGGGCCACAGAGGTATCCTTGGGGGGCGGGGGGCGGCGGGGTGGGGGGCGGGAAGAGAAGCCATTGCAGGTGATTCTCTGAGTAAGAATGGAACCAGGCAATTTTAGTCCCACCCAGCTTGACGACGGTGGAGAGGCGTTGGAGGAGGATGATGTGGTCGACTGTGTCAAAGGCTATAGATAGGTCAAGAGGATGAGGAGGACTAGTTTACCACGGTGCAGTCACATAGAATTTCATTTGTGACTTTGAGGGCGAGGGCTGTTTCAGTGCTGTGGCAGGGGTGGAAACCTGATTTTGCAAACATGGAGTTGCAGGAAAGATGGGCACCGATTTGGGAGGCGATTGAGCGTTCGGGGACTTCTTCAAGCGACAACACTCACTGCTGACTTTGAAGAAAACTGCCCACAAAAATCTAGCGATCTCTGGCGTGAATTTCAGCTCTCCCAACCTTGGTTTGAATCTGGCGCCAGTGATGTCATCAAGCAGGCTAAGCAGCCAATCGCATTGAAGAATTCTCACAGACAGTAAACCAGGACGTGAAATGCACAGATTATAATTTACTACTTTTAAATTTTACAGAGAGCGAAATAAAGATTGGGACATACACATAGGATTAAGGTAGAAGCTGAAATATCATTAACAAACTTCAAAACAAAAAAATATTTTAAAAACCATGTCATTCTTATCATATTAATGGGAAAATTTGACATTACACAAATATAAAGTGAGTTTTTCAGGGTCAGACAGTTGTTCAACAGCCAATACCCTGTTTAAAAACCCAGTTACACCTCTTTCAACAAGGCTTAACTTTTTGTGGGAGTTTAACAGTGATATTCCAGCATAATTGGGGAAGTTTTGGTCCTTCAGTGTGATTTGAATTGATTGCCAGCTCCAGGGAGGAGTAGGGAATGACTAACAGTAACTTCTGGATTTCCATGTTTATCTGCGCATGTGCTGATTCCAGAGGTTGCTGTCAGTTTCGGAGGAGTAATGGCAGTGAACGCTGACAGTTTTGCAGTCATTACCACTGCAAAATCCGGGCCACTGTTATGCCATTTGACGTAATAAAGACTCACTACGCACTTGGTTGTACATAAAGCAAGGCTTTAATCGACTTGTAACAAAACATGGAGGTCTAGTTAGTAGTCACTAGCTTCCTGTTTCCAGATTGTCTCTGGCCAAGCTGGGCCCATGCCCGAGTATTTATACTCCTCGGACGGCGCCCTCCGCTGGCAGTTCAGTAGTACTTCCTGAGTCACTTCTTGTAGAAGTTGCGATTTATGACACCATTGATATATTATGAAGACCTTTATGGCTAAATCACGCACGCCTTTAAGCCTTTGAAACCCTTGAAAGAAGTGCAGGACTGCATTGTCACTGTTCTGATGTGCTGTGTATAATGTGAATGGAGCTTAACGGAGCAGGAAAAAAGGAATTCTCATGCGCAATGCCAACAGAATGTAATTGCTCATAAGAGCCCAGGGATAGATGCTTATAAACCCTTTAGTAATCAGACACCGGTTGTTTTTATATGCTTTGGACTTTGTGGAGTATTTTTCAATGATGTGAGTGGATTTCTTCTACTGTAGCGTCTCTACTACTCTTGTTGCAGTAGATGGACTTATGGAGGAGATTTTTAAACAAAGATACTTTAAAAAAAAATTAAAACGAGGGAGCTGTTCTTCGGGAGGGTACTTTGCATTTTTGGTACTTCCTGGTAGAGTCTGATTTAACTTTAAGACAAGTTTTATCACTCTGATCACTCAGCAGCTGTGACATCCTCGCTTCAAGCTGCAGTGAAAATGAAGCCTCCTTCTGTGCAATGTTACCTGTATTTTCTAGTTCCACTGTGTAGTGGTTAAAAGTACAAATTTTGAAATGTGTGAAGAACATATGGTATCCTGTATAATTATATAATGTGGATAATTAGCAAGTTGAAGATGTAATATGTTTGAGCAAAATATGGAGCTTATGTTGTACAAGTTTATGTTATACTTATTACAACATGGTCCTTAGGAGCCAAGTGTTTCATATTTGATAATTTGATACTTACTAAAGTGAATGTTCTGTTTAAAAAATAGTATAAAATGGTGTATGAACAAAGATTAGGGGGGAGACATTCACTATCGCCCTGTTTGGGGTGCTAATTTTTAAAAGTTTGAAAAGTTAGCGCCAGGTGCTAACGATTTCAAACTATTGAAAAATTTGCCATTTGCGCTCCACGAAGGAAGTGGAGCGCAATCGGCAGCAGGCGGGGCGGAGACTTCAGCAGCGCTGCACACTGGACCGTGCAACACTGCCACGTTCAAAGGCTCCTTCCCTCCCTTAAAGGGAAGGGCCGTCGCTGCGGGCTCTGCAATTTAAAAAGTACCTACCTGGACCACCAAGGGGGCCGCGATCCTGCGCGATTAGCCCGGCACTCGGGGTGCAACGCTGTAGTGCCACCGCAAAACTCCCGCCGAATATGGCGGGAGTCGATGTCAGCGCCGCGCCTAGTCGCAAAGCCATTTGCGCCCCGTTAGCGCCCCTAGGGGTGCAAACCGGAGGCGCAAAGGCACCCAAAATTGCTAATTTTCTTCCAGGTGCTGGGGACAAGGAACTGATACTTGAACAACATATTTTTCCTCCTTGCTTTGTTTTCCTGGGTCATGTATTTCTTGCAAATGAAAGGCCGCATAAACCTGTTCTCAAGCTTTTGCCTGTACTACTCTGAGGCAGTTGCTAGGCAGCCTGGTAATAATGCTGAGGGGAATCACTGAATCGGCGCCTTCCCATAGAACCATGGCTGAGCTCAGTCTGAGAGACAGAACCTGCAAACATCCTAATCACATGGTGAACTAGGGCATAAGTAGTTTTCAGCTTTGCCCCAAATACATTAGGTAAAATACAGAATACCAAATTTTAGTCATTGTGCTGAAGGGTAATGGTAAATATAGCTTTTAATTTTCAGAACAATATGCAGTCCAGTGAAACTCTGAGCAAATAGGAGAGAGTTCTGTCCCCTCCCAATGAGCTGATTGTGTTTTCCAAATCATTGAATGTAATTTTAGGTTTTCCCAAATAACAAAAGGTTGGGTCAGCCTGGCCTTTATCCAACTTTCTGATTGAGATTCACTGTGACAGTAAAACAGAGTAAACATGTCGCCAATACGTTACTCTGTGCCCTATCCTATCATTTGTAAATAAGTTATGGCGATCAAATTGTCCTAAAATACATAATTGTTATTTTGTTGAAACAATACTTTTTTTTTTGAAAATACCTTTTATGAAGCATGAGAGCTTTTCTTTGTACTTTACATTTGCAAAACTAAATTGAGTTTTAAGTAATGTTAGATTCCAGTACAAAAACACATCTATTATGTATGTCATGAATTTGATTTTAAGTAAAACAGTGAGGTGAGTTCTGTTATTATCCAATTCTATCAGGGATTCCTGGTATTTTGGTGCATGTCATGATTATAATTGATTTTAAACGTTAATAGAATTTAAAAACTTTGTTTAATCCACTTGTGTATGTCGGAAATCCCAGCTGTAACAATATTAGGAGTTTAAAAAGAATTGGTTAAGACATTTACTGTAAACTGAGGACCATTATTTTAATATTTAAATAAAATATATCAATCACAGATAAGGCCATCTCTGACCACTTCCTTGTATCACTCTTTCCCCCCGCACCCCCCCCTTCCCCCTCCCAACCCTACTTCCTTCTGTGTCCGCCCCTGGAAAAAAACTCTCCCAATTCACTTGCAACTGCACTTTCAAAATCCCAACTGTCTAGTTATTGGCCCCCCATTCACCACGACATTTCTGCATCCGCTCAACTACACCCTCTCCACCACCTTTGATGCCCTTGTCCCTATTAAAACAATTACCCTCTCTCTCTCTCTCTCTCTCTCTCACCCTGGGCATTCCCCCTGGTACGACCCTCATCTCCGCTCCCTTAAGTCCAAGGTTTGCAGACATGAATGGATATGGTGGACAACTGCTTTAGCCATTCACCACCAGATCTGGCTGGACCACATAAAGCACTATCTGGTCCTGCTCTCGTCTGCCAAAACTGCTCACGATGCCAGGATCATTTTGGAATGTAAAAATATGATTTTAAGTATATGTAAAAGTTAAGGTCTGTTCTATTAACATTTAAATACACAAATTAGGGAAATCCTAATAGCCTCATGATATGAAATACATATCAAACTTCCAACCAGAAAATAGTTTGAGTCTTTTGGACTTAGTTGCTTGGATAGTGTGTTTTCATTCAGAACATGGGAATATGAACTATTGGATAACTTTCTGTTATCAAAATTATGTTTAAGTTCGGAGGATCCAAATGGAGAACCACGGATGAACCTGAATTGGCTAAAGCCCGTCATCAATCATGGTTGGTAGGGGTCCTCTGGCAAGTGCCAATGACTAATGAGCCCAGTGTGCTCCAACCAGCCAATGAATGATTCCTTGGGATTTGGAGCGAGCATTATACTGGATTAGTGTCCGACCTAACAACAGTACAGATTCATCTGCATGGAGATTGGTAAAGCCAGTGGAGGATGCTGCACAGTTTAAAGGCTGCAATGAACCAGTTTGATGGGAGGGAATGGGCTCCATGAATTCCTAGAAACTGCACTGGGTGGAAGTGGGAGGAGGAATTGGCAGTGATAATGAGGAGCCGTGCCAGGAACCATTGACTCGCTTTGAAGGTGGTGGTGAACAGGATTCTGCCTAGGCTTAATCCACAAGAAGGGCGATCCCAGTGAGTCCAAAACTATGGAGGAACCTCTCTCATTCCTTGTATGGAAATACCTAGCTTCTGTCTAGTGCATCTAAAGTAATTAACTCCTTCAACACGTTAGGTGCGCACTTTGGGGTAACTTTAATGTAGTGTATGTACTTTGAAGAAGGAACTATATTCTGCAGCCCCTGTATACTGCAGTACCAATAGTGACCACCCCTGTATATAAGCCTGTGTAGTAACTTTGTATAGTAGTTCCAGTTTTGTCTCCATTCAGTAAACACCTGTTATAACCAACTTCTGCAGTCCGTGTCTCAATTACACACGGACATTACATTGGCGACGAACAGATCCGAACTTAGCTACAGTTCTGCACCACCTACGGGGATCCATCCCTGAAGCGAAGTTATTAGAGGTCGAAGCCAGAAGGAAGAAATCCAAAAAGAAAAAAAAACAAACAGAAGAAACGGGCGTCGACCGTGGGCAGCCGCCCTCTGATTCATCGAATTCGAAGATTTGCAGGAGAGGCTGTCGAGAGCTGGGCTTGGTTCTCCAGTCTATGGTGTTCCAGCTAATCGGGCTGGTGGCAGGTAGTACACTGATCCTTCCTGGGCTGCGGCGGGCTAGAGCTCGATCGGGTGGCTTTTCGACGGGGCCGAGCAGCATTGTCGGGGCCGAGCAGCATTGTCGGGAAGAGGAGAGAGGGTGGAGCACACAGGGCGCGGCCGGTGCTACGAAGCCGGGCAGCGTACAGACCCGAGAAGAGGGAGGAAAGTGTCCCATAGGGTCTGCTCTGACGACGGGAACAGTAATTAAAATAAAAGAAAAAGAAATTAGAAGCGCAGAAAGCCGCGAGGAGCTGCAGTTTGCCACGGGGACCGCGGAGAGCGGCGTTGGTAGCAGCGCGGGGGGGAAGCGCGCGAAGACCATAGGGCGTCGCCATCAAGGCATAAAAACGCCAGCAACAGCGTTGGCAGCAGTGGAAAAGACAGAAAGCGCGGGAGGCGCCATCTTAATCCAGTGGGGAAGAAGGAAAAGCACGGGAGGCGCCATTTTGTTCAATCGGGGAAGAAGGCAAAGCGCGGGAGGCGCCATTTTGTTCAATCGGGGTAGAAGGCAAAGCGCGGGAGGCGCCATCTTAGATCTCCAAGATGCCAAAGACTGCCTTCGATAATGAAATAGAAGACTGGACCACGTATGTGGAAAGAGTCGAAGTATATTGCAAGGCAAATGAAGTAGCCGATGAGAAAAAGGCATCGGTACTACTAAACTTAATGGGCGCAAGAACGTACGGCCTATTGCGGAACCTGATCACTCCAGTCAAACCGATGGAGAAGAGTTTTAACGAAATTGTTGATATCCTACAGGAACACCTAAATCCTACACCGCTGCTGATAGCAGAAAGATTTAAATTCCACAAGAGAAATCAGCATAAAGATGAGAGCAATGCTGATTACCTTACGGAACTACGCAAGCTATCAAAGCACTGCCAGTTCGGAGCAGGACTGGCAGATACCCTACGGGACAAATTTGTCTGTGGACTCCTGAGTGAAGGAACCCAGAAGAGGTTACTCTCAGAGAAAGAGCTGACGCTAGATAAGGCTTTCAGCGTGGCAGTATCGTACGAAGCAGCAGCAAGGGGAGCTGCGGAAATACAGCAAAAGCCACAGGAATACGGCACCCATGAAATGACACGGGGATTTGAAAAATGTTATCGCTGCGGCAGAACAACCCATGACCAGAAGGACTGCTGGTCCAAGGACAAAACATGCAGGCAATGCGGAAAGATGGGACACATTGCACGAGTTTGCAGGTCCGGGAAGAAGACTAACGACAACAAAAAGACTACTAAGGAAAAGTACAGGAAAGTACAAAAGATGACGGACAGTAGTTCCGAAGAGCGATAGTGAATCCGGGAGCAAGAGACTAAGCTGCCTCAAACTACACAACGTAATCGCAAAAGAGGATCACCGAACCATTTGGGTCAGCCTCACGATAGCAGGGTCCCAAGTCAAAATGGAATTGGATACAGGATCTGCCCTGACCATCATGAATCGACGAGACTACGAGCAGCTATTCTCACACATACCCTTGAAAGACACATCCATTGTCTTGAAGACATATACGGGGCAGAAAGTATACCCCAGAGGGGAAATAAGGGTGCCTGTCGAATACAACGGCAAGGAAATACAGAAATTGTATCTGTACATACTGCAAGATGGTGGACCACCGTTATTGGGACGTGAATGGATCAGAAAGATAAGTTTAGACTGGCACTCCATTCAGGCACTGACTGTGGCTGGTAAAAAGGATGACGACGTCACACCTGGACGATTGTCAAAAATCTTAGCTAACGCTAAAGAGGTATTTCAACAAGGACTGGGAACTGTTAAAGACGTAACCGCCTCGATAAAAATAGAAGAGAATGCAATTCACAAGTTTTTCAAAGCAAGACCGGTACCGTATGCAATTCGCCCAGCCGTCGAGGCAGGGCTGGAGAATCTGGCGAATGCAGGCGTGTTATCTAAGGTAGACTGGAGCGAGTGGGCGACAACCATCGTTCCTGTCATGAAGAAAACGTTAAACAATAAGTCTGAGGAGCCAAGGAAGGTTCGCATCTGTGGGGACTTCAAGGTGACGGTGAAGCCAGTCCTTCACACAGTACAATATCCTCTTCCAAGGATAGAAGATATTTTCACCTCACTATCTGGAGGGAAACGTTTTACAAAAATTGACCTAGCGCAAGCATATATGCAGATGGAGGCTGAAGAATCCTCTAGGAAATATCTCACGATAAACACCCACAAAGGTCTTTACCAGTATAATCGACTGGTATTCGGAGTAGCATCAGCTCCGGCTATATGGCAAAGAGCGATGGAACAAGTCCTGCAAGGGATTCCGGGGACTCAGTGTTACTTGGACGACATCCTAGTGACAGGTGAAAATGACTGAACACCTTGCCAACCTAGAGCAGGTGCTCACTAGACTAAGAGAACATGGGCTACGAGCCAATCGCCCCAAGTGCGAGTTTTTTAAGAAACAAATATCGTATTGTGGCCACGTGATTGATGAAGAGGGGTTGCATAAGTCCCCTGACAAAATTGAAGCGGTAGTTAAGGCTCCAGCGCCTGAAAATGTGTCGCAACTGAGGTCATTGGATTGGTGAATTACTACCATAAGTTTTTGCCGAATTTGTCCACAATTCTGCACCCACTGAACGCCCTGCTACAAACTGGAGTAGCATGGAAATGGAGCGATGAATGTAAGCGGGCCTTTCAGAAGTGTAAAGGCCTGATCACTTCAAGAGAAGTATTGGCTCACTACAACCCATCACTACCGATAAGACTGGCGTGTGATGCGTCTCCCTACGGTGTTGGAGCGGTACTGTCACACAAATACCTTGATGGTTCAGAGAGGCCGATAGCTTTTGCGTCACGCTCGTTAACTTCAGCCGAGCGTAACTACGCCCAGATTGACAGAGAGGCCCTCAGCCTGGTGTGGGGGGTGAAGAAGTTCAATCACTACCTGCATGACAGAAATTTACTTTACTAACGGATCATCAACCTCTTGTCTCCATTTTCAACCCCAAGAAGGGTGTCCCGATAATGACAGCACAACGGCTACAGAGGTGGTCCCTTTTTCTAGGGGCACACCAATATGACATCGAGTACAAAGGAACTAAACAGCATGGGAATGCTGATGGATTGTCGCGCCTACCGTTGCCGACGGTGGAAGAAGCACCTGCAGTGGATCCTGTGGAGCTATTGCACTCGACCATAGTCGAATGTCTACCTGTGACGAATGCAAACATAGAAAAGGAAACACGAAATGACCCGACACTCTCCAGGGTCTATGATTTAACGGTGAAGGGATGGCCAGCACATGGCGAACCACTGTTGCCAGCATTCTCGCCGAGAAGAGCCAGCATTCTCGCCGAGAAGAGAACAGCTGTCAGTGTGCAGAGGAACCTTGATGTGTGGATCCAGAGTAGTAATTCCACCCAAATTGAAGGATAGAGTGCTCAATGAGCTTCATGAGGGTCATCTGGGAGGGGTAAAAATGAAGAACTTAGCCAGAGCGTTTGTGTGGTGGCTGGGAATCGATAGAGAAATCAAAGAGATGACCAAGAGCTGTACAGGATGCCAGAAGGTCCAAAAAGCCCCACCACAAGCCCCTCTACATCCATGGGAGTGGCCCTCATCTCCATGGCAAAGGGTGCACATTGATTTTGCTGGTCCATTTATGGACTCGATGTTTTTAATTGCGGTGGATGCACATTCAAAGTGGCCAGAGGTAATAAAAATGTCCTCAACCACCACAGAAAAAACTATCACAGTCTTACGAACCATATTTGCCAGAAATGGGCTGCCTGAACAGATTTGCTCCGACAATGGACCACAGTTTGTGTCTGAAGAGTTCCGGAGGTTCTTAAAGAACAATGGTGTTAAGCATTACACATCCGCCCCATATCATCCAGCCACCAATGGATTGGCTGAGAGGTTCGTTCAAACATTCAAGAAGGCTATCAAGGCAATGTGTAATGAAGACATACCCCTACAACACAAGGTGGATAACTTCTTGTTTGCCTACCGGAATGCGACACATGCGGTTACCAACCAAACTCCAGCCATGATGTTCTTCAATCGAAGACTAAGATGCCGCTTGGATTTGGTTAAGCCAAACATCAGAAGAGATGTGGAGAACAGGCAGTTTCAGAATATGAATGAAAGGCCAACCAGGAGTTTCAAGATAGGTCAACCAGTTTTGGCTCGGGACTACCGCACAGAGAAATGGCAGCCAGAACGATCTGCACACGGCAAGGACCTCTAATGTATACCGTGGACGTTGGAGAGAGCATTGTAAGACGCCACGCTGACCAGATTCTAGAGTCACTGGAAAACGTCAAATCTACACCACGATCCTATACACCTGGTGATGAAACCGAAGTACCAATTGCATCTACCTCAGAATCGGTGATATTGGAAGCAGACGAACCAAACAACGACGTTGATCCCGAATCAACTTTACCAGAAGAACCTGATACCCCAAAGAGGCGTTATCCGGACAGAATCCTGAAGCCTCCTCAAAGACTGAATTTATAATTGATTAACTTCAGTATATAGCAACTGTAATTGTAAATATGTTATTTAAGTATTAATCGAATGTTATGTACTGTTTAGCTAAAAGGGGAGGAATTGTAGTGTATGTACTTTGAAGAAGGAACTATATTCTGCAGCCCCTGTATACTGCAGTACCAGTAGTGACCACCCCTGTATATAAGCCTGTGTAGTAACTTTGTACAGTAGTTCCAGTTTTGTCTCCATTCAGTAAACACCTGTTATAACCAACTTCTGCAGTCCGTGTCTCAATTACACACGGACATTACACTTACATGCAATTAATTTAGAAGCCAGTGGAATATTCCAGAATGCCTACTAGAAATACACTTAAACAAAATCATGAGTGGGACCCTGTGTCTCACGATTGTGTGGCATTGCACATGGAGTTCTGTGGAGCCCCTCTACTCTGCCAAGTAACGTTTAGCTGTTCACCAAATGTTAAGCAGCACTACTTATGAGTATCGGTTGTTTTTGATATTTATGCCAGTTTTAAAATATAATACAATGCTACTGTGAAAATGGGGTCCCCTCAGAGCCCATCAGTCCAATGCGTCTGTCATTTGAGTCAACAGAAGATTGTAATTGTAGACCTCTACATGCTAACAGGGACTCAACGTAACAGTTGCAAAAGCGCAACATTCAAGGGGAGAAAGACAATTATGACTTGCAAGAACTTGAAGTGTGTGTAACTATTAAGAACTCTAGGGTCATGTGAGACCAAAGGTCACGACTTGCAGGACACAAAGAAGCAGGGTGCTGGTTGGTGCCATCACCTGTTCAGTTTTGTATCAGTCAGTATGGTTTTTCAGTAGTCTGTCCGGAAAATTTCTTAAATGTAAACTGGATACTGAAGTTTGATTTTTGAAAATACAGCCCTTTTTGTCCCAACCTCATCTAATGTAGTGTGGCATTCTTGCACACAGCGGCAGATTTTGATGTGATCGCTATCATCAGTCCAGAGGCAGGTAAATTGAGCCCGCTGCCCATCCAATGTAAACAGTCAGAGGCCCGAAACATTTTGCTGGGGCTTCATTACCATATTTGCGGTAAGTTGCCCATGCATTCAGAGCAGCTCGCTGATCGGGGCAGACAGGGAATGTAGTGGCTGCTCTGTGTAGCCAAGCTGGTCAAGTTCAATTAAAGGGAGCGGGGTGGTTGGGAGAAGAGGTGCTCCTTTGGGAGGACCATGGAGAGTCCGGTACTGGTGGGTCAATGCTTCTCCTGGCCCTACAAAAATCACTTATAAGTCTGCCTGCCCTGTTTTTGTGGTGGGTTTAAAGGATCACTGGTTAGATCACTCCACGACCAGTACCAGTTCACACATCGCCAGTTAAAAATTGCATCTGGGTCCCATTGATGTCATCTGATCCCACTGTGCATTGTATAATGAGACTCCCACATCCATAAGTCCCAAAATGGCACCGTGTGGAGTGACGACAAGAACGGGGCAGTAAGTTTTGCTCGCTGATCTTGAGTGCACTACCGTGCTGTTCCCGACTAAACACGGGGATGAAAATAAAGGCTGCAAAATTCTGGGATGAAGTGGAGGGTATGAGCCATATGCTGTTATTGTTCAAAGATGTGATCTGCAGTGTTTGGGGAGGGGGCCTGGCTGGGTAATCACCTTACTGAAATTGGTCTAGACTTCATTTGCTCAACACTTGTAGCATACTGTTTGCCTGTTTGTTTTTTTAGTATAGTGCATGTGCAACCAATAACTACTAAGGTTGCTGCATATTTTTTCCACCAGTAAAAACCTAGTTTGATTTGACCCGATCAGAACCTGCCCCTTTGTGCCATTTGATGAATACAGGAGTGCACTCTGCTTTCACATGTAGTGAAATATCTCCTCTTCCATGCAGTGGAAGAATTGCTGCTGAATCTTTACAAAATCTGATTGAATGGATAAATTGGGCAGGCATTATGTCTGTCTTATACCCCTTAAAAAAAATTCCAATAAATATTGTAAAGTAGAATCATGAAATCTATAGAAAATTTGGGTGATAAAAAGAAAAACCGAGAGTGCTGAAAATATACAGCAGGTTTGACAGCATCTGAAAAAAGACTGGTTAACATTCGGTTTGAGACCCTTTGCCAGAATAGTGATTATTTACAATATTCATATGCAAATAAAAACATATATATAAAAAAATATTATGCTGCCATCGTCAACTGCTTCATAGAATCATACAGCACAGAAGGAGGCCATTTGCCACATCGTGTACCAGGGGAATTTTCCAACTTTTTGCTGCTGGTGTGGGGACTCCTGGAAACATATAGTGGAAAGTTGGGCACAGGCTGCACGTGAAATTAAGACCATTTATGATTTGGAAAAACAGTGCACTGTGTACATCTGAACCGCAGTTATGTGCTTCTGGTGGCTGAGGCTTACCACAAGCAGTGAAAGTATTCCTAAGATGTAAAATTAGCACTCATTGATATCACGGACCAAGATATCAGTGGGGAGAGTTACACCCAGCTCACAGGAAGACTGGACCTTGTCAACATACATTAGCAGTGATAAGCAGCTCCCACCACCTATTTGCTGTGTGCCAGTTTTAGTATAAGATGTGTTTAAGTTTGTTACTTTAAAAAAAAAACTATGGCATGTATATTGAATGCTATTGTCACAATTCACAACACAGATTCTAGAAACGATGCTTTTTTTATGATTACTATTTTTCTGTAATCACCTTGTAGAATTCATCCACATTTTTCTCTCTTTGCTCCTCAGCTGAAACTAAAATCTGCTTTAAATACTATCATGGTGTAAGTGGAGCACTGCGAGCCACCACCCCATGTATTACAGTGAAAAACCCAGCTACTATGGTAAGTAGAACATTTGCTGCGTGCTCTTGGTTTTGGTTCAATACTATTCAAGTACAGTATGTGTGAAAACTGACTCGAGATCTACTTGCAGACAAATTGGGGTGACCCAACTAGTTGCCCACTTGGAAAGCCAACTTTATTGGGTCAGGTTTTACAGAAGGATTGGAACTAGGCTAAATTATGAAAATAAGGCTTGTAAGAGGATTAGACAAGTTTCTAATAATCACTATTTCTTCATTGTAAGAAGTAAAGCAAACTCAGAATGGTAGAGAGTTTCATGGTTTTGAGGAAAGAATGAATTAAAGCCAGTGATGGATTTACTTTAATAAAGTACTTGGGTTTGATAAAAGTCTGATAAAAGTCAAGCATGTAGTGTAGGAGTGGAGTTTTGTGTTGGCCAAATTGGGTAGGGTCGGCTGGCTCCCTTCCTTTAAGAATATTAGTGAAGTACTTGAGGTTTTTATGACAATCCAGAAGCTTTGGTGCTGGATTACCAGATTTGTTGAATTCATTTTTGCAGCTTGCCATGTTGGGATTTGAACTCACAACTTCTAGATTGCCGAGCTTGTGATTATGATACTGGCATCATACCTCAAGAAAAAGAAAAGTCAAGGAAGTGGCCATGAATGAGTGGAAAAAATGATATGTTGCATGAGGTTGAGAGGGGAAAGAAGGATGGAGAATTTGCAGGACACACGCCGTTACTAATGTGCAAACCAGCCAGCAATTTGTAGTGAGGAAGAGATACCCTGTGAATTGTGAATCGCCACAAGTTGCTGCCATTACCTTTGCAAAAATGGAAATTTAACCTCCCCATGATTTTCATGAGTTGCTGGAATGCACATTAATTGTTCATTAAACACGCCACAGAAAATTAAGTCTAATAATTAATGGTGTAAATACCCTTTTAACGATGTGATAATGGTTAATGACTACCAATCAACCTCTCTTGCCCAGAAAGTAAACAATTATAAGTGTGGATTCTCATTCCTTCAGGTTGTTAATTTTGTTTTAGGAGATTTTAAAAATGTCACTTTTTTTTTCCCTTTCTGTCTTTTTTTCTCTCTCTTAATCCAATCTTTCTTTCCCTCCCTTTATTTCTCTTTCGGTACCTGATTTGTCATTGAATTCACCCACTCTAATTTACTCTCCTTCTTAGTCCTTCAGCTAGTTATTTCCCAATCCTTAAACCTTATTAGTTAAGGAGATGCAGTGTTTGTCCCGTTGTTCACCAAGGTCCCAGATTTGCCCAGTTGCCCTCACCGCACCGTTATCAGCTCGCACTTCCAGCAACTTTGTGGGCAAGAAATGTTAAAACCTAAACGTTCAATTGTAAGTCTAAGTAATGGGGAATGGTGCAAGATGCCCCGCTCCAACAAAATCTGGCCCAATGGTTCATTTGTGATTGGAAGTTGGGGGGGGGGTGCGGGTGAGACTGGGGAAATAGTTGATGCAGTGGGCAGATGTGGTGGCCGAGTTGAAGTCTCCTGTATCAGATTGGCCGAATGCTTCTTGCAGCCTGCAACAGGCTGTCCTCTGCCACCTTTTCATGCTGCTGCTGCTTGTCTGCCTGATTGCCCTGCTGCCCTTGGCCCTTGCAAAGGAGACCTGGAGATCCTGGCTCAACTATGTTGCAGGGCACCCCAGACTGATCCAGGCATCTGAAGTGTGCCTTCAAAATTGTGAGATGATTATCACGGTAGAATAGACCTTGTTCTAGCAGTACACAGCGGGTGTCCTTGGAAAGCACAAATGTGCCATCAGGATGAATGTAGAGAGTGCCTTTAATCTCTCATCCAAAGACTTACCATTTATTCTGTTTGAAAGAATGGTGGCACAGTGGACGGCTTTAAAATTAAGGCAGCGTGGCAGCTTCCAGAAAGCAAGCTTCACTTGCACAATTTGATGCTATGGTTGTGGTGTATGTGCCTTTAAGAGCCCCTGTGTACTGTAATGCCGGTAGTGGCCACTCGGGCTACATAAGCCTGTATAGTGTCTTGTATCTTTTAGTTCACCTCCAGACTTTGTTCAGTAAACACCTGTTAAACCAACTCCTGCATTCCGTGTCTCCATTAACACACGGATACAACAGTGGCGACGAATTGGAAACAGACTTACCTGCAATTCAGCAGCACCTCAAGGAGATCGATTCCTCAGACGAAGGTCGAAGAAAAAAAAAAAGAAAAAACTGTGGTTTCACCAGCTAGCCGGGCTGGTGGTAGGTACTGCAATAACCCTTCCTGGGCGGCGGGCTGGGGCTCGATCGGCTTGCTCTGCAGCGGGGCCGAGCAGCGAAGGCGGAGGCAAACAGAGACGGAGGGTGGAGCACTCGGGAGACGGCCAGCGCTGCAAAGCAGGTCGGCGTTCGGACCAAGCAGAGGGAGGGAAAAGTCCCAGAGAGTCCGGTGGGAATGAGTCTCCAACTATTAAAAATATCTGTATAAATAAAAACCGTGGAGAACAGCGTTGTCGGCAGAGCGCGGGAGGCGCCATTTTTTCTCGGCAGGGAAGAAAGGAAACCGCGGGAGGCGCCATTTTTTTTCAGGATGCCTAAGACTGGCAATATTACTGCTTTCGATAGTGATGTAGAGGATTGGACCACATATGTGGAAAGAGTGGAGGTATATTGCACAGCGAATGAAATAGAGGATGATAAAAAGGCATCGGTACTTCTAAATCTAATGGGCGCAAGGACATATGGGCTGTTACGAAACTTAATCACACCAGCCAAACCGATGAACAAGAATTTTAAAGAGATTGTTGATACCCTACAGGAGCACTTAAACCCAACACCGCTGCTGATAGTGGAACGATTCAAATTCTTCAGGAGGAATCAGCACAAGAATGAAAGTAACACTGATTACCTCACCGAATTAAGAAAGCTGTCAAAGCACTGCCAATTCGGGGCAGGACTGGCAGATTCTCTTCGAGACAAATTCGTCTGCGGTCTCCTAAGTGAAGGAACACAGAAAAGGCTACTTTCTGAGAAAGATTTAACACTGGACAAGGCTTTCAGTGTGGCTGTATCATATGAAGCAGCAGCAAGAGGAGCTGCAGAGATACAGCAAAAGCCACAGGACTTCGGCACCCATGGAATGACACAGGGTTTCGAGAGATGTTATCGCTGCGGCAGATCCACCCATGACCAGAGGGACTGCTGGTTCAAGGACAAAGCATGCAGGCAATGCGGAAAGATGGGACACATTGCACGTGTATGCCGATCTGGAAACAAAAAATCCACTGACAGAAAAAAAATCAATAAGGAAAAGTACAGAAAGGTACAAATGATGACGGACAGTAGCTCCGAAGACCAGAAGAGCGATAGCGACTCCGGAAACAAGAGACTAAGCTGTCTCAAATGACATAATGTAATTACCAAAGAAGATTACCAGACCATTTGGGTTACCCTCACGATAGCGGGGTCCCCAGTTAAAATGGAGCTAGATACAGGATCAGCTCTGACCGTCATAAATCGACGGGATTACGAGCGGCTATTTCCGCATATACCTTTGAAAGACACATCCATTATCTTGAAAACATATACGGGGCAGAAAGTATACCCCAGAGGGAAAATAAGGGTGCCTGTTGTATACAACGGCAAGGAAATACAGAAGTTGTATTTATACGTTCTGCAAGATGGTGGTCCACCGCTGTTGGGACGTGAATGGATCAGGAAGATACGTTTAGACTGGCACTCCATTCAGGCACTGACAGTGACCAGTAAGAAAAAAAATGACGATGACGTCATACCTGAACGATTAAAAGACATCTTGGCCAACGCCAAAGAAGTGTTTCAACAGGAACTAGGAACCTTGAAAGGCGTCACCGCCTCAATAAAAGTGGAAGATGCGGCAATTCCCAAGTTTTTTAACGCAAGGCCGGTGCCATACGCAATTCGTCCAGCAGTCGAGGCAGAGCTGGAGAATTTGGAAAAGGCAGGCGTGTTATCCAAGATAGATTGGAGCGAGTGGGCAACACTCATCGTCCCTGTCATGAAGAAAACGTTGAATAATGATAAAGCTGAAGAACAGAGAAAAATTTGCATCTGTGGGGACTTCAAGGTGACTGTAAACCCGGTCCTTCACATGGTAGAGTATCCTCTTCCGAGGATAGAAGATATTTTCGCCTCACTATCCGGAGGGAAACGTTTCACCAAAATTGACTTGGCACAGGCATATCTACAGATGGAGGTTGAGCAGGCCTCTAAAAAGTATCTCACGATAAACACACACAAAGGCCTGTACCAGTACAATCGACTGGTTTTCGGAGTAGCATCAGCTCCAGCTATCTGGCAAAGAGCTATGGAGCAAGTCCTGCAAGGGATTCCGGGCACTCAATGCTACCTAGATGACATCCTTGTAACAGGAGAAAACGACAACGAGCACCTTGCCAATTTGGAGCAGGTGCTCACTAGGCTGAGAGAACGGGGCCTATGAGCAAATCGCCCCAAGTGCGAATTTTTCCAGAAACAAATATCATATTGTGGCCACATAATTAACGAAGAAGGGTTGCATAAGTCACCTGAAAAAATTGAAGCGGTCATAAAAGCTCCAGCACCTGAAAATGTCTCACAATTAAGGTCGTTCCTGGGATTGATAAATTACTATCATAAATTTTTACCGAACTTGTCAACTGTTCTGCACCCTCTTAACGAACTGCTACAAACGGGAGTAAATTGGAAATGGAGCGAAGACTGTAAACGTGCCTTCCATAAATGCAAAGGCTTGATCACGTCCAAGGAAGTTTTGGCTCATTACAACCCATCACTGCCAATCAGACTGGCATGCGATGCATCCCCTTACGGCGTAGGAGTGGTATTATCGCATAGATTCCCTGATGGCTCAGAGCGGCCGATAGCTTTTGCATCACGCTCATTGAACTCAGCTGAGCGTAACTATGCCCAGATCGACAGGGAAGCACCCAGCCTGGTATGGGGAGTGAAGAAATTCAACCATTACCTACACGGACAAAAATTTACCTTGTTGACTGACTGACCATCAACCCCTCGTCTCCATATTCAACCCTAAAAAGGGCGTTCCCATTATGACAGCGCAAAGGCTACAGAGGTGGTCCCTTTTCCTAGGGGCACACCAATATGACATAGAATACAAAGGATCAAAACAGCATGGAAATGCTGACGGTTTATCGCGTCTACCGTTGCCAACGGTAGAAGAGGCACCTACAGTGGACCCAGTGGAGATGTTCCACTCAACCATAGTGGAATGTCTACCAATAACAAATTCTACCACTGAAAAGGAAACGAGAAATGACCCGACTCTCTCACGAGTCTACGATTTAACGGTGAAGGGATGGCCAGCACATGGCGAACCAATGTTGCCAGCATTCTCGCAAAGAAGAAAACAGCTGTCAGTGTGCCGAGGAACCTTGATGTGTGGATCCAGAGTGGTGATTCCACCCAAACTCCAGGATAAAGTGCTAAAGGAGCTTCACGAGGGGCATCTGGGTGGAGTGAAAATGAAGAACCTAGCCAGAGCGTTTGTGTGGTGGCCAGGTATCGATGGAGACATCGAAGAAATGACCAAGGGCTGTCTAGGATGCCAGAAGGTCCAAAATGCCCCACCACAAGCCCCTCTACATCCATGGGAGTGGCCCTCATCTCCATGGCAAAGGGTACACATCGACTTTGCTGGTCCATTTATGGACTCAATGTTCTTAATCGCGGTTGATGCACACTCCAAGTGGCCGGAGGTAATAAAGATGTCCTCCACCACCACGGAAAAAACCATCACAGTATTAAGGACCATATTTGCCAGGAATGGGCTGCCTGAACAGATCTGTTCTGATAATGGACCGCAATTTGTGTCCGAAGAATTCAGGAAGTTCTTAAAAAACAATGGGGTTAAGCACTACACGTCCGCCCCATACCATCCCGCCACCAATGGATTGGCTGAAAGGTTTGTCCAGACCTTCAAGAAGGCCATAAAGGCCATGGGTAATGAAGACATAAATCTACAGCATAAGGTAGATAACTTCTTGTTTGCATACAGGAATGCAACACGTGGTTACAAACCAAACTCCCGCCATGGTGTTTTTCAATAGAAGACTAAGATGCCGGCTGGATTTGATCAAGCCAAACATCAGAAGGGACATAGAGAACCGGCAATTTCAAGGCATGAATGAAAGGCCAACTAGAACCTTCCAGATAGGTCAACAAGTTTTGGCCCGGGACTACCGTACCGAGAAATGGCAGCCTGGAACTATTTGCACACGACTAGGACCGCTGATGTATACCGTGGACATTGGAGAAAGCATAATAAGGCGCCATGCTGACCAGATCATAGAGTCATCCGAAAAGGGACAACCTACACCACAACTCTATACGCCTAATGAAGAAGCAGAGATACCCATAGTATCTACCTCCGATCCGGTGATACTGGAACCAGATGAACCCGACACTGGCATTCAAGCCAAATCGACCTTGCCAAAAGAACCTACTACACCACCGAAAACTACTACACCACCGAGGCGTTATCCGGACCGAGTCAGGAAGCCTCCAGAGAGACTGACTTATAATTGATTAACTGCAGCAAATGTGTAGATTATTGTTCTTGTAAACATGTTAATTAATGATTACTTAAAATGTTATGTACTGGTTGTCTAAAAGGGGAGGAATTGTGGTGTATGTGCCTTTAAGAGCCCCTGTGTACTGTAATGCCGGTAGTGGCCACTCGGGCTATATAAGCCTGTGCAGTGTCTTGTATCTTTTAGTTCACCTCCAGACTTTGTTCAGTAAACACCTGTTAAACCAACTCCTGCATTCCGTGTTTAGCAAATGGAATCTTTTTCTGCTTGATGGAAATGATGAGATTAACGAAAGGTGTATGTACGGTCGCAGGGGTGCAGTCTATGACTCCTTTGGCGAATCCTGCCACTTGGTAAAATTGCAGTGCCCTGTCATGCTGTTGATTGTCCACGGCTAGCTCGCGCAAACTGTGACTTGCTTGATGCATCTGTGCACTGCTGATTGACTATTGCTGCTGATAACCTCAGTGGCAGCCCTTAGCATAAAAATTGGGGGTGGTGTTGACTTTCGCAGGTGTTGACAGTGCTGATGCCGATGGTGAAGCTAGGCAGTAGCTGAGGTTGCAGCATGTGGAGTTAACTCATTGATGGTTTTGGTTGTGAACCATAGCCTCAGCGAGTGCTGGTCCTGGGTCAGCTGAGGTGGGAGTGCCTTGGTCTGTATCTTCTGCAGCGGGGGTACAGGTGGTTGGGTGCCAGATGCATCCTACTGTGCCTAATCTCCATCTGTTCCTCCTCCTCCTCTTTCTCAAAACAACACAGATGTAAGGGTTTTCGCAATGGGAAACCCATTGGGCCTTTTTGAAATGAGGGCATGAAAAAATAGAAGCCCATATCGGAAGTCACAGAGGTAGCGATTGAATCAGCAGACAGCAGCAAAATAAAACAAGAAAGAAAAGCAGTTCACAAATAAATATTTTACGGCACGTTTTTGATGTACCTGCTGTAGTCCTTTTAAATTTGATTCTGCCTTTTCCAACACCTGCCAGTGCTGGACACTATTATATACAGGCCGTAGTTACATCCAGCATTGTAGTGGCAGTAATAACACAAAATGGGTTGTATGATATCACACTCATTACCTCCTCATTTGAATGTGCCTGCCTGTATTTGGGCGGGTGCTTCTGGTGTCTGGGAGATGTGACACCGGAAAATACATGGACGCAAAAATGGGCGGATATCCGCATAATAGATTCACGCCCAGTTTTGTGTTCCTGCCTGAAATGGGCTGATAAGACAGAAGAAAATCTGAGCTTAAGTGTTGGCGGATTGTTTGACTATAGGGGGATGGAGCCTCGAGTCTGATACTGTTCTGATCTACACAAGCACTTTCCAGCTGGGTTCAATGAACAATCATGAAGTGCGGGGACCCACAGCAAGTTTTTCCATCCTTACGTGAGGGCCACTGAGGCCCAGTAAAGCAATCTTTTCTTCTTTAAACAGTTGTCCCAGGGCACCAAAAAGACTAGCTAACACCTCCTTCTTCTCCCCCCCCCCCCCCCCAACACCCGCATCCTCACACAGAAAGTAACATCTGCCTTTCATTCTGTTATTTATCCAAAGCCAATAGAGTCAAGAGAACCACATTGAATTCTCCTGGACTGAAGGCTAAGTGGAAACATTTTTGATTAATTTCTTGGAAAAGATGAATATTAAATAATGTTATAAACAGGAAAATTGAACATAAACCTTTCATACTGAGCAATGCTGGCAGTAAAGTTACTGGGTGTGATTTTATTGCATCCGAACACAGGAAGAGAGCTTTGAAATATACAACATGCAATTTCCTTGATACAGACTTTCTCATGTGTGTGTATATATTGTTTTTAAAACTTCTTGAGCTTTATGCAAAAAGTATACACGCTTTATTCCACCCCCCCCCCCCCGCCCGCAAATAAATATATCTTTAGACTTCTGGTTCTGCAAGATTTAACATTTTCTTTAGCATTAGATACCTTTTGTTTTCTAATGCTGTAGAAGCATGGTAATTTTTTTGCTGTGTAAGATTAATCTTTGAGACCAGTCCAGCTCTAAAGGTAACATTTTATTTTATTGTTCCAACAGGCGTGCAATTAATAGGAGTGAGATCCACATCAAAGTGCATGATTGAAGTAATCCAGTTTCAGTAATTTGGAACTAATTGGTAGCTACCTATATTTTCCCAAATTCAGCTCCTTTTAGTTTTTATTTAAAAATGTATATTTTACATAGAATTACATAGAATTTACAGCACAGAAACAGGCCATTTGGCCCAATTGGTCTATGTTGGCGTTTATGCTCCACACAAGCCTCCTTCCACCCCTCTTCATCTAACTCTCAGCATGTCCTTCTATTCCTTTCTCCCTCATGTGCTTATCTAGCTTCCCCTTAAATGCATCTATGCTATTTGCCTCAACTACTCCTTGTGGTAGTGAGTTCCACATCCTTACCACACTTTGGGTAGAGTAATTTCTCCTGAATTCGCTCTTGGAATTATTGATGACTATCTTATATTTCTGGCTCAAGTTTTGATCTCACTCACAAGTGGAAGAATCTCTCCCCCGCCCCCCCCCCCCCCCCCCCAAACAAGTGGAAACATATTTTGGTGGTTGTTTCTGTGAGAAATTCTGGTTAGAACGAGGACACCCCTCATGGCCAAGTGCTGGTCATCTGTTGGTTGAATAGATTTATGTTATCCTTGTAGTATTGGTCAGTGGGAAATAATATATATTCTGTCAGCTCTTTGAAGGTGTTGAAGTATGTATGAGTTTGTTTTACCGAATGGATTAGTCAAATAAGGATCTATGTTCCCTGGCAAGCTTTGGAGAATCACAAAATAGTTTGGAGGGACTAGACTTCCAGATTTGGATATCTGAGTTTTGGATCCCTCAATTCAGCGCTAAGTCCGCAATAAAACTGAATTCTTCCAAATAGTCTTCCTTAACCAAATAAATGACAAGTGACTCCAAAATTGCCTTGTGTGTTTTTTTTCTTCTTGATCTTTCTGTTAAATAGAAGTAATCACAATTGCATGAAGCAAGTCAAATTTCCTCCCTCTTGGTGTTTAACTTTAATATTCACAAAGAACTAGAGCATTCAATGGCCCCTACCCTTTCTCATAAAACAGCTTGCCTCATGTGACTTTAAATATAACTCTTCATCCTGCAAAAAAGAATCAAGCCATAAAAATTAATGGATTCTCTCTTTCTGAACATTACTGGGCAATTTAAAACCTATTTGCTATGAGAAACCTCGGAATTGCGAAACTCATTTGTTTCAGTGTGGGGGAAAAAGCATTGAATTTCTATTAGTCCGGTGAAAGTGTAGATACCCATCATCCATCTAGTGACGTCTCCTAGTTCACTTGCCATTAAGCAGGAGGTCATTCTCCTGTACATGAACATTCACAAGAGAAGCTCCTCGCTCGTTACAGAGAAATGATGAGCAGTCAGAGTGGACCGATTGTTTATTGTAAAGTCACAGTGAACTCAATGTTTACGATACCCCCAGTAAGGAGGTGACTTTTAAAAACAGTTCGGCAATGCAAACTTTTGTGGCATTTCAAAATATTGCTAATTGTAAATCTAAATCAAAATAATAATGTAGTCATGTTTAGATTTTTGACAAAAAACAGCATTTCTGGCTATCTGGGAAAACCAAGATAAGGTGCATCTGTTTTACATTCATGTTGAGACAGGAAACTACAGTCGTGGACTAGGAAACAGCCCATTTACTGGCCATAGTGAGCTAAGAAGCTAGCTTCATTAAAGGCCACAGTGCTCGCAGGATGGACTTGTTTAGCGGTCATGGTGGCGCTGGAGACTGGCCTGCTTAATGGCAGAAGTTGTGCTGGCTAATGCAAGTGAGTGGTTGGAGATGGCCCTGTTTAACGGCCACAATGGTCAGTCACACTGCTGGGACAAAAATCAAGTGTTGGTTTTTAAATAGCTGAGTGTTTAGGGTGCACCAATCGGAAACTTGGAGGGTTGGGGTTCAGGTCACATGCATATAGGACAAGTTGGAAAGCCTGGGCGTTGGATGCACAGGGTAAATGACATGAGATGAAACAAGTAGTCTTCTATTAAACATGTGGATTTTGAATGCCATCGACTAGAAATTCTGGGTTAAAGCCTCTATAAAACAATGCACACAAGAATGCAGCATGAGTGAGTTCAAAGTTTGTGCGTGAAATTTGCCAATCAGAAGTTTTACTTTCAGAATGAGTGATGCTTCTCCATGTTGCTATTTGAGCAGTCTAGGTGCCTTCCAATAGCAATGTGCATTTATAACGATACATTTTTATTCACATGACATAGTTTTACAGGTCCAGCACAACAAATCCAAAAACTGGTCTTTAAAGAATTGATTTTAGAAATCTCTAATGGTTCTGCAAATTAAAATGTTACTGCCAAAATTCAGCTTTTTAGAGAACCATTCGGAACCTTTAGAGCAAATCTGTGTGCCTCTGCTCTGAAAGCAGCTTTTCATTACTGATGAATGAAGTATTGGTCTGCAAACAGATATTTGCTTTGACCAATTGTGTGTTGTCTTTAATGGTCATGCTCGCACCTATTGGGTGGATTATTGGTAATATTTGAAACTAACATCATGGTGGTGTTGCGATCGTACCATTAATGTTGGTGCTAGAAACAGCTGCAGTGAGCTCCCAAATCAGTTAGTCAAATATGAATCGCAGTGTAAGTTAACAATTATGGATGGACAGATGGGGGAGGTGCATTGACGACAAATATTGAAATGTCTACTGACTGCATAACTTTGACTAAGAACAATGGCATGGTTGTTGGGAGATCAAAGTGAAAAACATAATGCAGGCCCATCTCGGCTGAGGTTCACTGCTTCTCTGCTTGCAAGCCCATGATTTTCCCGCTCATTCATTGTAGTGGGCAGAAAAGCAAGAGCACAGAAGTGGAAAACTCCAGCCACTTGACAAGCTTGAGTCTTTGTATAAATGCATCTTTATGAGGATTTCATTTTTAAAACCTCTTTGAAAGGGACTTTACTATATACATCGTAAATGATCCTTGTATATTCAAAATGCAACAAGTCAGAAATTCCTGAACACCATTGATGTGTTTTATTAAGAAAAAATGTTGTTCAATTTCTCTCACATTCCAGATGGAACTCCATTTTGGGCTTTACATAGAGCAACTCTTGGCTTTTATCTAGTATTGATAAGTAAGTCAGTTTTAAACTCCTTATCCTGCTGAATAAAGTGAAACTTCCTACTTTGAGTACCACAAGTGCAGAAACTTGTGCAAGGTTTAAATCCGGATAAAGCTGAAGTGAGCACTGTTATAGTCGTGACAGATTGTTATAAAGAAACTACAAAGCTACATTGGCCGTCCGATAAATAAAGCATCAAATGGCGACAGGTGTTCAGAGTTCTGACTAGCGATGGTGCAATGAGTATCCTGTGTAATACTGGCCTTTCTCAGAGCTCAGTCATGCTGTGCTGATCTGTCCAGTTGAATGGTTTGCAAACCTGTATATCGGTTATCACTGCCTGTTTAGAGAATGTACATTTGCACCTGAAATTAAATAATTTACTTCCACTGTTTCACTAAATACTTACAGGAAACTTAACTAATACTTTTGCTAACATTGCATTTTAACAAAAAAAGCACAAGTAATACGAGGTCAAACATCATGCTTCTTCTGAATGGTCCAATGCTTTTCCCATAGGAATGAAGGAAAAAACACCTTGTAAATTGATGGGCCATCCCTAATAACCTTCTAGTGGTTGGAACTGCATTTGCAGAGGGCTGGGACTCAGACACATGTTCACTTTATCAGCCAAGAGTTAGTACATGGCCTGAGTAAATCTGAAGTAACTGATAGAAAATAGCAATAAATTTGAAAGACATGTTGCCAGTTGAGTTTGATTGGAACCTTATATGGGTTTATGCGAGCTAAATTGTTTCCAATTGAATGTATATTTACCATTGCAAGAATGTAGACAGCTCATGCACAGGAAAATCATTAGTGGATATATTAACAGCTCTTTTTGACATAGACCAAAATATAATGTTAGATTTTGTTTTACAGGCTGGAGCAGATGAATTGGGGGAAGGTGGATTAGATGGTCAGAACAGTCGAAAACTTGTCAGATTCACATTATCAGGTAAGATGCAGCAAGGAACGCACACCATTTGATAATTAAGATCATTTAGCTGTTATTAACTTGTATTTTAAACATTTTCAATTCATTTTTCAAACCACTCTTTAAAGTGTTTATATGCCCAGGATTTGTGAGATGAACTTTGAATTCATTATATTAGGTGTTTGCAAGGTTAACGGAAGTCACCATTCTGTCATTGACAGAAGTCGGGCTTTCCCCTCAGGCGACGTGCAGTGTAAAAGCACATGTACTGTGTGTGCAATATTAGTGGTTTCAGTAAAAAATCAGTGTGGATACATCCACTTCTTGATCAAATTATTTTCTGTTCCCATTTCCTGCTCTTCCCTGTCCATGAACCAACTGTGGAAGAGGCAACAGTTGGAACAGGCATTGGGTTACTCGGCTGCATAGTGTGCAGGAGGAATCTGGTGACTACTTTGTACTGACTTCCCTGCCCTCCAACCCCTTCCCTCCAGCCCCCTCCCCCCCTCCAGCCCCCTCCCCCCCCCCGCCATTGTGCCAAATGTTATTCAGACACATTTGTAGCATTTACAAAGGTGGGGAAGAACTGACAGTGGAGCATGAAAGGACAAAAAACCCAGTGGGAGGAACAAAGCACAGTCTGTGTGCATGTGGCAGAGCAGTGCTGCCCCTGACCCCTGTTTGATGGCTGGTGAAGCAGGTGTCCTGCTGTGAGTTGGGTTGCCCTTTCTGGAATTCCAGGACATCCTTTCCAGAGGATGCTTGACAGAAGGTGGCGGCTGGGCTAAACCGTGTCTACAATATTTGCAGGACATGGAACAGATGTGCAATGAAGACAGCACACCTTCAAGAATTTGGCAAGGTAACACAACCCAACAGTGCCATGTAGCAGGTGCATAGCCGAAGATTCCATGCCACAAAATATTGCTTGTCAATCTATTCCATATGTACTTTCCTTCCCCCCCCCCCCCGCCAAATCATGCCGAACCCTTAGATAACCTTGTTGTTCTGTCAATGCATGTTATGCATACCTATACCTCAGAAGGAGACACATTGAAGTTGAAATGTATAATTGAAAATCTTGCCACACTCACATCTTCCATGGACTTCACACATGACATTATTGTAACACAAGCTAGCTGCATGATGCATGGTCACTTACTGATAGAAAAGTTGGCACATGCCTGTCACTGCGCATTTTCTCCTTCAACTTCTATCTGAAGACTACTTTGCTGCTTGCAGTAAAAGGTGGCATAAAATTCAAAGAAGCAACTGGAGAAAGGCACACAAATCACAGGGCCCTGACGCCTTTGGAAGAGATCACTGTGGATCTCCTGGCATATCGGAGCACAGAGGAGTGGGAAAAGGTGAAGCAGCAGTCTTTCAGACAAGCTGCTATCACTTGTACCTCTTCTCATTTAATTGCAAACAGGGAGTCACGCAAGTGCACAAACATCATACACTGCATCTTGCAAGCACTGTTAGAATGCTGACTTCTGAAAATGCCTTCAAACATGTAGCTCCTATACGTTGGCCTGGAAGAGCGGTAAGTTAGCACTGTCAATGGCTTAGATCAAGGAAGAGTCTCATAGCGCCTATATCACCGAAGTTTTCAAGTACTAGCGCAGCTGTACACAGCTTTAAAGATGCAGTTAGTGTCCATGAAGAGAAAGTGATGAATGCGCTGCTCCAATGCAAATAAGGTCTCTGTCACTTACTTGATGCATGTGTGGATAGCTGACTGACTGATTTGGCATAGGTCACTGTTACGTCCGTGTATAATGAGACACAGACTGCGGAGAACGGTACAATAGGTGTTTACTCAACGTGGCTCAGACTACAACTGATCTGTACAGATTACTACTCAGCGTTATATACAGGTGTGGTCACTGCCGGTACTACAGTATACATGAGCTGTAAAAAGTAGTTCCCCCCTTAAAGGTACATACATTACAATTCCTCCCCTTTTAGATTAACAGTACCATAACACTCATTTAACAATTAAATATCAAACTAATTACAATTAACACTTTTAACATGCAACATTAGCTGAAAATAGTCTATTTATATATTCAGTCTTTGGGGAGGCTTCCTGATCCTTTCTGGATAGCGCCTTTCCCGAGTGTCTTGCTCTTGGTGCGGAGGTGATTCTGGCCCCCTGTCGTCGGTTGGTTCATCAGCTTCCGATGCTACTGTTTCTGGGGTAGATGCTACCTGTACGTCGGGTTCATCACCAGGTACGTATGGGCGAGGCATGGGGTTGACTTGTTCCTGTGACTCTAGGATCTGGTCAGCATGGCGTCTCACGATGCTCTCCCCAACGTCCACTGTGTACATTAGTGGGCCCTGCCGTGTGCATATCGTTCCTGGCTGCCATTTTTCTGTTCAGTAGTCGCGGGCCAAGACTGGTTGCCCTACATTGAAGCTCCTTGTTGGCTTCTCATGGATGTGCTGGAATTGCTTACTCTCAACATCTCTTCGTACGTTTGGCCTGAGCAAATCCAGGCGAGATCTTAACCTTCGGTTAAAGAACATCATGGCTGGGGCCTGGTTGGTGACTGCATGTGTTGCATTTCGGTAGGCGAACAGGAAATTGTCCACCTTGTGCTGCAGCGGAATGTTGTCATTGTACATAGCCTTTATTGCCTTCTTAAAGGTTTGTACGAACCTCTCAGCCAATCCATTTGTGGCTGGATGATACGGGGCGGATGTGTAATGCCTTACCCCATTCTTTTTCAAGAACCTCCGGAACTCTTCGGACACAAACTGTGGTCCGTTGTCGGAGCGAATCTGTTCTGGCAAGCCATTCCTGGCAAAAATGGTCCGTAGGACTGCAATAGTTTTCTCCGTGGTGGTGGAGGACATTTTGATGACCTCAGGCCATTTTGATGACCTCAGGCCATTTCGAGTGCGCATCCACGGCTAGTAAAAACATTGAGTCCATGAATGGACCAGCAAAATCAATATGCACCCGTTGCCATGGAGATGAGGGCCACTCCCATGGGTGTAGAGGGGCCTGTGGTGGTGCATTTTGGACTTTCTGCCATCCTGAGCAGCTCTTGGTCAGGTCCTCGATTTGTTTATCGATTCCCGGCCACCACACATAAACCCTGGCTAGGCCTTTCATTTTTACCCCTCCCAGATGACCCTCGTGAAGCTCATTGAGCACTCTATCCCTTAACTTGGGTGGAATTACCACTCGGGATCCACACATCAAGGTCCCCCGGCACACTGACAGCTGTTCTCTCCTTGTCGAGAATGCTGGCAACAGTGAGTCGCCATGTGCTGGCCATCCCTTCACCGTCAAATCATATACCCGAGACAGTGTCGGGTCATTTCGGGTATCCTTTTCGATACAAGCGTTAGTTACCGGTAGGTATTCAACCATAGTTGAATGGAATATTTCGACAGGATCCACTGCTGGTGCTTCCTCCGCAGTAGGCAGTGGCAGGCGTGATAGCCCATCAGCATTTCCATGCTGTTTCATGCCCTTATATTCAATCTCATAGTGGTGCGCCCCTAGAAAAAATGACCATCTTTGTAGTCGTTGCGCAGTCATCACCGGAACGCCCTTCTTCGGATTAAAAATGGAGACAAGAGGCTGGTGATCAGTCAGCAAGGTGAATTTCTGCCCGTGCAGATAGTGATTGAACTTTTTCACTCCCCACACTAGGCTGAGGGCCTCCCTGTCAATCTGGGCGTAGTTACGCTCGGCTGAGGTTAGTGATCGTGACGCAAAGGCTATTGGCCTCTCTGAGCCGTCCGAGAATTTGTGCGACAGCACCGCTCCAATGCCGTAGGGTGACGCATCACATGCCAACCGAATTGGTAATGCTGGGTTGTAATGGGCCAATACCTCTTTCGATGTGATTAGTGTTTTGCTCTTCTGGAAAGCTCGTCTACATTCGTCACTCCACTTCCATGGCACCCCAGTTGCAGTAGGGTGTTCAGTGGGCGTAGTATTGTAGACAAATTTGGCAAGAACTTATGGTAGTAGTTTACCAGCCCGAGGAACGACCTCAGTTGTGACACATTTTCCGGTGCTGGAGCCTTGACTACTGCCTCAATCTTCTCTGGGGACTTATGTAACCCCTCTTTATCGATAACGTGGCCACAATACGAGATCTGTTTTCTAAAAAACTCGCTTTTGGGGCGGTTAGCTCGGAGCTCATATTCCTGCAATCTAGTGAGCACCTGCTCCAGGTTGGCAAGGTAATCACTGTCATTTTCGCCCGTGACCAGGATGTCGTCCAAATAACACTGGGTCCCTGGGATCCCTTGCAGGACTTGTTCCATTGCCCTCTGCCAAATAGCCGGAGCTGATGCTACCCCGAATACCAGCCAGTTGTATTGGTAGAGACCTTTATGGGTGTCGATTGTGAGGTATTTTTTTGATGCTTCTTCTACCTCCATTTGCAGATACGCCTGGGCCAGATCAATCTTAGTGAAGCATTTCCCTCCAGATAGCGAGGCGAAAATATCTTCAATCCGCGGAAGTGGATATTGTACGGTGTGAAGGACCGGGTTCACTGTTACCTTAAAGTCCCCACAGATGTGCACCTTCTTTGGTTCCCCAGGCGTGCTGCTCAACGACTTTTTCATCACAGGGACAATGGGTGTAACCCACTCGCTCCAGTCTACCTTGGACAGTGCACCTGAACGTTCCAGACTCTCCAGCTCTGCTTTGACGGCTGGGCGGATCGCATAAGGTACCGGTCTGGCCTTAAAAAATTTTGGGCTTGCGTTTTCTTCAATTTTAATCGTTGCTGTCATGCCTTTTAGTGTTCCGAGTCCTTGCTGGAACACTTCTTTCGCGTCAGTTAGGATCTTTGACAGTCGTCCAGGTGTGACGTCGTCATCCTTTTTGTCAGCCACAGTCAGTGCCTGTATGGAATGCCAATCCAGTTGTATTTTCCGGATCCATTCACGTCCCAGTAATGGTGGTCCTTCATCTTGCAATACATACAGGTCTAGTTTTGGTGTTTCCTTACCGTTATATATAACGGTCACCCTTATTTTTCCTTTGGGGTAGACTTTTTGCCCCGTGTACGTCTTCAAAATAATTTTTGTGTCTCTCAAGGGTATGTGTGAGAAAAGCCGCTCATAGTCCCGTCGGTTTATGACTGTTAGGGCTGATCCTGTGTCCAATTCCATCTTTACCTGGACTCCTGCTAACTTGAGAGTGACCCAAATGCCAAAGAATTGACTTTCTGAACACGGCGCTGTAAAAATAGCTGACGTGTCCCTACGGGGAGTAAGCATTCCATTGTACTAGTACATATGGCAAATAAAATTGAATTGAATTGAATATAGTAAAGGCCAGGCTATATCCAGTTATTTACCAGTTTCATATGGAAAAGCAACACTGAGAGAATGGGTTTCACTGACATTGCGAGATTCTGTTTAGGACCAATTTCTATGCATTTTGCATGATATTTGCACGTATAATGAGGCTTGTGCTTCAGAGCTGTGTGACCTCAAGAAAACAACTTTTTAACATTTTTAATCACTAATTTTGGGGCACCTTGAATCGTGCGCATGCCTCCATACCCGGTTTTGTGATTTGCGCTCCTGACCAACGAGGCTTCATAGTGAGAGCATGGCCTCGCAAAGTGGACTGAGTAGGAAACTAGAAGAAATCATGGTAACAATGCTGGAATAATATGTACATCTTTCTAGTGTCCAGAAGGCATCATCTGAGAGAAAATGGAAAATACAGAGCCGTGGCAATGGAGTGTTTGTTTATTTAAATGAGCCGAAGATAACTCAATGGATCCTGCACATACAAACACAGTAACATATTTGTCCAGAGAAACAATTGGAATTTGAACAAAATTATTTAGAACATTACACATGGTACAGGTTTGTAAATGACATAAAGTAGATTGTCTGATAAAACATTGCCACGACTGCACCACATTACTCTCTCCCAGGGGACTGGTACCTACTACAGGGTCTAACATTGTTACTGTGATATGTAACTGACTGACAGTTTTCTTCCAAACAGATATCAGAGCTGTGGGGCTCAAGAAGGGAATGTTTTTCAATCCGGATCCATATTTAAAGATGTCCATTCAGCCTGGGAAAAAGAGCACTTTCCCTACTTTTGCTCATCATGGACAAGAGAAGAGGTCGACAATCGTGGCAAACACAATAAACCCTATTTGGCAAGGAGAGGTAAAACATGCTGTTATCATTGACACAGAGCAGATACTTCCTGAAGGAAATAGGCAGTGACAAAACCGGGAATGTTAGATGGGATTAACGTGATACATATTTTACTGTTTTACAGAAATACTCTTTTGTGGCCCTTCTCACAGATGTACTTGAAATTGATGTTAAAGACAAGTTTGCCAAGAGTCGTCCTATTATAAAGCGCTTCCTGGGTAAACTAACCATACCAGTACAGCGTCTGTTGGAGAGACATGCTATAGGGTAATATGTTGTTGAACTTCACAAAGAGCTTCACTGTCAGTTCTAATTTTTCTCATTATCTCTTTCTCAATAGTATGTTTGAAAAATGCTTCATGTTATGCCTGATAGAGCAGCACTGACATCACCTGTCATTTGTTAGTTGTAAATGCTAAATCTGATGATTTTATGTGGGTGTGTTGTTGTGCTTCCTTGTCAGTCATCTAGGAAATGAGCAGGAAACATTAGGAAGTTTTAAATCTCTCAATCATTTTGTTCATTTACCTTTTATTTTGATGACAATCTGTGTATTTTTGTTCTTTATAGGTTTCTTTTCTGTTGGCCTTGTTCCCTTCTCCTTCATTCTTGTTTTGCCTCGGTGTCTGAAGACTTGGTTCCCTAGACTCGGGATAATTGAGACAAACGGGTGTCCTTGATCTGAAGAGACTGAGGGTTTGGGCACTCCATTACAGGAAGGCTATAAAAGTAATGGAAAATATGCAGTGTAAATTCACTAGGTTGTTACCTGGGAAAAGGGGTTA
Source organism: Somniosus microcephalus (assembly GCF_052327205.1). Lineage (NCBI taxonomy): Eukaryota > Metazoa > Chordata > Chondrichthyes > Squaliformes > Somniosidae > Somniosus > Somniosus microcephalus. Next base: position 216,797,608 of record NC_140990.1, read on the forward strand.
GTTATGAAGAGAGACTTGAGAAGTTAAGTCTTTTTTCACTGGAGTTTCATTGTCACTTTTATTGATACCAACTTTTCATTTCCAGGTCTTTTAGATCTGAATTCAAATTCTCAAACTGCTCTGGTGGGATTTAAACTCGCATTCTCCGGATTATTAGTTCAGACATCAAGTTTACTAGTTTAGTAACATAACCACTACACTACCATACCCCATCCCTCTAATGAGTGAGACCACCTGTCTCCCCTCCTTTCCCCCCTCCCAACCCTTGTTACTTTGCCTAGCAGAGTTTCAGAAGCTTTGTACACAAAGTGCTCTCCGTAAAAAGGTACAGCCTAATTGTGGGTATTTTTTCGAATTGTCAGCCTGATTCAGAAGGACTATAATTTATATGCTAAAACTAGAATAAAAAGTTGTTGAAATGGACAGTTTATAACCTATTTCACTGAAGAACGGGTTGGTGCATTTCAACAAAGCAGCTGGGTATATATACATTTGTGAGAAATCACAATTTAACAGCATTAGCTGTTTCATTGGAACAATTGCACATCCCAGTGGCGATTTGTTGTGCTACATTTTTTTGTAGACTTTGAATGCTGCAAGACATGAGGGTATATTTACTGAGCCTGTGCTCCCAGTAGGGAGCAGCACTTGTCAGAAGCACGGGTCGGAGATGAGCCTACAACATACTACTGCCGATTCTGATCATTTGTAGCTCGTCACTGCTCTTCGCCACTTCACTTTGTTAATTCAATTTGGAATTCACTTCCACTAGTTAAAGTTAAGGCAAGCACAGAATGTACACTAAGGCCGATTCCACTCTACCTGATTGCTTTCAAATCCTATGGCTGACAGCAGAAGTTCCTGCTTACCACAAGATCACTAAGATTTGTACAGAGGAGGAAGGCCATTTGACCCCTCTTCGCTCATCCATTCAGAAAAACCAGACAGCCCCGCTTACCACAACATCCAACTGTTTGTTAAATGATGATTCCAGGGTTTTTGCCACCATTACCATACCTGGAACCACATTTCATATGTTGGTCATTTTTTTGTTTGAAGAACTTTCTGAAACTTGCCTTTTACTTGTTTGAATCTGTGTTCCCTTGCCCCACTGTCACAATTTAATTTGAAGTAGTGTTCTGGATCTATCTTTCTCTATACTGTTTACTATCTCTTTTTGAAGACTGAAAAGCTGAAGTACTTCCTCGTATACCAGTTCTTTGGCATTAGGAAACTGCCTCCTTGTCTACTCACAACCACTTTCAAGACTTGAATGTCTCAATGAACGGAACTAGACACCGTACTCAAGGTGTTGTCTGGCTAGTGCACTATATATTTTGAGCATGACTTCCTCCAACTTGTGCTGTACTGTTTGGACTATATATATACTGCTTAGCTTACAATTTGCTTTGTTGATTGCTGCTCCACAATGAATGAATTTATGAAATGTCAAACCTACTAAAACTCATACACCTCTTTGAACTCCATTCTTAGCTATTTCAGCATTATTCACAGAGTACTTCTGTCACCTCATTTTTTTCTTGTGTGCAGTACTTTAAATCAAATCAAAATCAAATCAACTTTTATTGTCATTGTTAGTGCACAAGTGCAGTACAACGAAATGTAGGCTTGCGGCTCCCGAGAGTGTACATTTAGATTAAGACATTTAAACATTCAACATACATTTGGCTTGTAATACATTAACATAAGCATAACCATAATAAAGTGCATTGGCAGATGTGCAGGCTTTAGAGTTTATTTGTGGAGTTCAGTAGGATGACAGCCCTGGGAAAGAAGCTTTTCCTAAATCTGGTCGTACGGGTGCGAATGCATCTGTAGCGACTCCCAGATGGCAGGAGGGCGAACAGACTGTGGCTGGGGTGGGTAGGGTCTTTGATGATGGACCGTGACCTCCGTAAACAGCGTTTCTGGTATATGTGCTCTATGGTCGGTAGCCGGGTGCTGGTAATGTGTTGGGCAGTTTTGACTACCCGCTGCAGGGCTTTCCGGTCATAGTAGCTACAGCTGCCATACCATACTGTGATACAGTTTGTCAGGATGCTCTCTATAGTGCAGCGGTAAAAGTTAGAGAGGATCAGGGGTGACAGGTTACATCCCTTCAGCATCCTTAGGAAATATAGGCGCTGCTGGGCCTTCTTCACCAGAGAGGAGGTATTGAGGGACCAGGAGAGGTCTTCCGTGATGTGGACTCCGAGGAACCTAAATCAGTCCACCCTTTCCACCACAGCCCCATTGATGTGGATGGGGGTGTGACTTCCGCCTTTAGACTTCCTGAAGTCCACAATGATTTCTTTGGTTTTCTTGATGTTCAGGGCCAGGTTGTTATCGGCGCACCACTTCACGAGATGCTGGACCTCCTCCCTGTAGGCTGACTCATCGTTGTTGGTGATCTGGCCTACTACCGTGGTATCATCCGCAAACTTGATGATGGTGTTGGAACCATGAACAGCCACACAGTCGTGGGTGAAGAGGGAGTAGAGGAGGGGGCTCAGCACACATCCTTGTGGGGCCCCCGTGTTCAGGGTCGGGTGTGGGGGCGGGGGGGGGAGGTGTGGTTACCTAATTTGACAGACTGGGGTCTGTTTGTTAGGAAGTCCAGGGTCCAGTTGCAGAGGGAAGTGTTCAGGCCAAGAGTTTGGAGTTTGGTGGCCAGCTTGTTGGGGACGATAGTGTTGAATGCTGAGCTGTAGTCTATGAACAGCATTCTGATGTAGGTCTCCTTACCACCTAAGTGATTCAGTGCCGAGTGTAGAGCAGTTGTGATTGCATCCTCCGTTGATCTGTTTGTACGATAGACTTGTTTGTATGAAATTTAATTTGCCTGCCCACTAAAATAATTTGTTTAGCTTATTATGACAATCCTGAGCTGCCTCTTGAGATTCAACTGCCCCTCCCAGTTGGGCATTGTCCTACAAGCTTTTAGAAACAATAATCAGGGACAAAATTAACAGTCACTTGGACAAGTGTGGATTAATTTGTTAAAGGCAAATCGTGTTTCACTAATTTGATCGAGTTTTTTGATGAGAGCAGTGCGGTTGACGTAGTGTATATGAATTTCCAAAAGGCGTTCGACAAATTGCCACATACAGTAATAGGCTTGCCTGCAAAGTTGAAGCCCATGGATACGAAATTGGCTAAGTGACAGGAAACAGAGTCGTGGTGAACGGTTGTTTTTCGAACTGGAGGAAGGTATACAGTGGTGTTCCCCAGGGGTTGGTTCGAGGACCACTGCTTTTCTTGATATATATTAATGACTTAAACTTGGGTGTACAGGGCACAATTTCAAAATTTGCAGATGACACAAAACTTGGAAGTATAGTGAACAGTGAGGATAGTGATGGACTTCAAGAAGACATAGACAGGCTGGTGGAATGGGCGGACACGTGGCAGATGAAATTTAACAGAGAAGTGTGAAGCGATACATTTTGGTAGAAAGAATGAGGGGCGGACATATAAACTAAAGGGTACAATCCTAAAGGGGGTGCATGAACAGAGAGATCTTGGGGTGTATGTGCACAAATTGTTGAAGGTGGCAGGGCAGGCTGAGAAAGCAGTTAAAAAAGCTTACGGGATCCTGGGCTTCATGAATAGAGGTATAGAGTACAAAAGCAAGGAAGTTATGAACCTGTAGAAAACACTGGTTCGGCATCAACTGGAGTATTGTGTCCAATTCTGGGCACCGCACTTTAGGAAGGATGTGAAGGCCTTGGAGAGATTTACAAGAAAAGATTTACGAGAATGCATCCAGGGATGAGGGACTTCAGTTATGTGGATAGACTGGAGAAGCTGGGGTTGTTCTCCTTAGAGCAGAGAAGATTAAGAGGAGATTTGATAGAGGTGTTCAAAATCATGAGGGGTCTGGACAGAGTTGATGGAGAAAAACTGTTCCCATTGGCAGAATTGTCGAGAACCAGAGGACACAGATTTAAGGTGATTGGCAAAAGAACCAAAGGCGACATGAGGTAAAACTTTTTTACACAGCGAGTGGTTATGATCTGCAATGCACTGCCTGAGAGGATGGTGGAGGCAGACTCGATCATGGCTTTCAAAAGGGAGTTGGATAAGTATCTGAAGGAAAAACATTTGCGGGGCTGCGGGGAAAGGGCGCGGGAGTGGGACTAGCTGAGGTGCTCTTGCAGAGAGTCGGCACAGGCTCGACGAATGGCCGCCTTCCATTCTATGATTCTATTCGATGAAATTTGACCAATTTGCATTGAGCTTTTGACTCTAAATTGTTAATGTAAATTAGAAACAGTAGGGGACCCAAAACCAATCTTCTTTGCAGCCGAGAGCGAGAGTCCCGAAGGCTGTGTTGCCTGTTCGGTGCCAGGGTTAAGGACATCTCCTCTGGACTGGAGAGAAACTTGGAGTGGGAGGGGGAGGATCCAGTTGTCGTGGTCCATGTTGGTACCAACGACATAGATAGGACAAGGAAGGAGGTTCTGCTGAGGGAGTTTGAGCAGCTAGGGGCCAAATTAAAAAGCAGAACCACAAGGGTAATAATCTCTGGATTATTACCTGAGCCACGAGCAAATTTGGCTAGGACAAATAAAATTAGAGAGTTAAATGCGTGGGAGAAATGGGTTTTGCTTCCTGGGACACTGGCACCAGTACTGGGGCAGGAGGGAGCTGTTCCGTTGGGACGGGCTTCACTTGGCCAGTGCTGGGACTAGAGTCCTGGCGGATCATAGAACTAGGGCTGTAGAGAGGGCTTTAAACTAACTAGTGGGGGGGAGGTTCCTAGAGAGCAAATAATAAAAATGACAACAGAGAAGGTCATAGACTTAGGTAGCAGTGGGGAAATTAAAAACCAGAGCGTGTCAGGAAGGGGCAGAAGGTATGGAGTAAAAGGTAAAGTAATAAAAAGGGCAAAAGCAGGAACTAAGTGTCACAAAACATATTTGAAAGTTCTCTACCTGAATGCACGTAGCATTCGTAACAAAATAGATGAGTTAATGGCACAAATAACTACATATGGGTATGATCTTGTGGCCATTACAGAAACATGGCTGCAGGGTGACAATGCCTGGGAATTAAACATACCAGGTTATTTAACGATCAGGAAGGACAGGCAGGAAGGAAGGGGAGGTGGGGTGGCTATGTTAATAAAGGAAGGAATCACTGTAATACAGAGAAATGATATTGGGTCAAAAGATCAGGATAATGAAACAGTTTGGGTGGAGATAAGGAATAATAAGGGGAAAAAAACACGAGTGGGCGTAGTCTATAGGCCTCCGAACAGTTGCAACTCTGTTGGACGGAGTATCAATCAGGAAATAGTTGAGGCTTGTAATAAGGGAACATCTATAATTATGGGGGATTTTAACTATCATATTAATTGGACAAATCAAATTGGGCAGGGCTGCCTTGAGGATGAGTTCATTGAGTGTATTAGGGATGGGTTTCTTGAGCAGTATGTAACTGAACCGACCAGGGGTCAAGCAACCTTAGATCTGGTCCTGTGTAACGAGACAGGATTAATTAAAAATGTCCTAGTAAAGGATCCCCTTGGAATGAGTGACCATAACATGGTTGAATTCCATATTCAATTAGAGGGTGAGAAGGTTGGATCTCAAACAAGCGTGCTAAGCCTGAATAAAGGAGACTATGAAGGTATGAGAGCGGAATTGAGTCGAGTGGATTGGGAAAATAGATTAAAGGGTAAGACGATACATGATCAGTGGTGTACATTTAAGGAGTTATTTTACAACTTCCAAAAAATATATATTCCACTGAGAAGAAAAGGGTGTAAAAGAAAAGACAGCCATCCATGGCTAAGTAAAGAAATTAAGGATAGTATTTGACTAAAAACAAGGGCATATAAGGTAGCCAAATCTAGTGGGAGGATAGAGGATTGGGAAAACTTTAAAAGACAGCAAAAAATAACAAAAAGATTGATTAAGAAAGGGAAGATAGATTATGAAAGTAAATTAGCAAAAAATATAAAAACAGATAGTAAGAGTTTTTATAGTTATATAAAAAGAAAAAGGGTGGGTAAAGTAAATGTTGGTCCCTTAGAGGATGAGACCGGGAAATTAATGGTGGGAAATATGGAGATGGCAAAAACACTGAATAAATATTTTATATCAGTCTTTACAGTAGAAGACACTAAGAATATCCCAACACTGGACAAACAAGGGGCTATAGAGGGGGAGTGCTAAACACGATCAAAATCACTAAGGAAGTGGTACTCGGTAAAATAATGGGACTCAAGGCGGATAAATCACCTGGACCTGATGGCTTACATCCTAGGGTCTTGAGGGAAGTGGCAGTAGGGATTGTGGATGCATTGGTAATAATTTTCCAAAACTCCCTGGACTGCGCAAAGGTCCCGGCAGACCGGAAAACTGCTAAAGTAACACCCTTATTTAAAAAAGGCAGTAGACAGAAGGCTGGAAACTATAGACCGGTTAGCCTAACATCTGTGGTAGGTAAAATTTTGGAGTCCATTATTAAGGAGACAGTAACAGGACATTTGGATAATCATAATTTAATAGGACAAAGTCAGCATGGTTTTATGAAGGGGAAGTCATGTTTGACAAATTTACTGGAGTTCTTTGAGGAAGTAACATACAGGGTGGATAAAGGTGAACCAGTGGACGTAGTGTATTTAGACTTCCAAAAGGCATTTGACAAGGTGCCACACAAAAGATTATTGCTTAAGATAAAAAATCACGGGATTGAGGGTAATATTCTGGCATGGATAGAGGATTGGCTATCTAACAGAAGGCAGAGAGTTGGGATAAATGGTTCATTCTCAGACTGGCAATCAGTAACTAGTGGTGTTCCGCAGGGGTCAGTGCTGGGTCCCCAACTCTTTACAATCTATATTAATGATTTGGAGGAGGGGACCGAGTGTAACATATCAAAGTTTGCAGATGATACAAAGATGGGACGGAAAGTAGTGAGTGAGGAGGACATAAAAAACCTGCAAGGGGACATCGACAGGCTAAGTAAGTGGGCAGAGATTTGGCAGATGGAATACAATACTGGAAAGTGTGAGGTTATGCACTTTGGCAGGAAAAATCGTAGAGCAAGTTATTATCTTAGTGGCAAGAAACTGGAAAGTACTGAAGTACAAAGGGATCTGGGGGTCCTGGTGCACGAAACTCAAAAGGTTAGTATGCAGGTGCAGCAAGTGATTAAGAAGGCCAATGGAATGTTGGCTTTCATTGCTAGGGGGATAGAATATAAAAATAGGGAGGTATTGCTTCAGTTGTACAAGGTATTGGTGAGACCGCACCTGGAATACTGCGTACAGTTTTGGTGTCCATACTTAAGAAAGGACATACTTGCTCTCGAGTCAGTACAAAGAAGGTTCACTTGGTTAATCCCGGGGATGAGGGGATGGACATATGAGAAGAGGTTGAGTAGATTGGGACTCTACTCATTGGAGTTCAGAAGAATGAGAGGCGATCTTATTGAAACACACAAGATTGTGAAGGGGTTGGATCGGGTGGATGCGGGGAAGATGTTCCCGATGATGGGTGAAACTAGAACTAGGGGGCATAGTCTTAGAATAAGGGGCTGCTCTTTCAAAACTGAGATGAGGAGGAACTACTTCACTCAGAGGGTGGTAGGTCCATGGAATATGCTGCCCCAAAAAGCTGTAGAAGCTACATCATTACATAAATTTAAAACAGAAATAGACAGTTTCCTAGAAGTAAAGGGAATTGAGGGTTACGGGGAGCGGGCAGGAATTTGGACATGAGTCTAGGTTCGGATCGGTCATGGCCCTGTGGGTAGCGGAGCGGGCCCAGGGGCCGTGTAGCCTGATCCTGCTCCTATTTCGTGTGTCTAATTCTGTTAGATTCAGGAGATGGTTCTGTGATAGTAGATTGGCGGTTAGGATCAGATCAGCCATGATCTTATTGAATGGCAGAGCAGGCTCGAGGGGCCGATTAGCCCATTCCTGCTCCTATTTCTTATGTTCTTATGTTCTTATATCATTCCACCCAACACAACCCCTCCCCATCTCGACATAACTCTTCTAACAAGTATCTGGTGTTTCCTGCCCTTCAGTTAATTTCTTATCCATTCCCAGGTTTTATCCTGATTCCCTGCTGCTTTAAGCTTACATAGTAGCCATTCACATGGAATTTTATCAAATGCATGTTGGAAGTTAAGTTATGCCATATCATGATCCACTTAGGAACATAGGAACAGGAGTAGGTCATTCAGCCCATCGAGCCTGTTCTGCCATTCAGTTAGATCATGGCTGATCTGTGATCTAACTCCTGCCAATGGCCCATATCAACAACAACAACTACTTGTATTTATATTGCTTATTACCTTTGGTTAACAAAAAGCTATCAATCTCCAATTTAAAATTAACAATTGATCTAGCATCAATTGCTGCTTGCGGAAACTTCTAACACCCTTTATGTGTAGAAGTGTTTCCTAATTTCACTCCTGAAAGGTCTGCCTTTAATTTTTAGACTATGCCCCCAGTTCTAGAATCCCCAACCAGCGGAAATAGTTTCTATCTACCCTATCTGTTCCTCTTAATATCCTGAAAACTTCGATCAGAGATTGATCACTTGAGATGCCACCTCCTCAAAAGTCAAGGAGGGTTGTCAGGAAGGATCTTCCCCTACTGTTTACTAGGTTATTATTGCACAGATAATCCTCAAGCTTGTTGTTGTTCAATTACATTATTTTATTCTGTATTGATGTAAGGCTAATGGTTCTGTAGTTGCCTGGGTTTGTTTTGTCATCCTTTTGGAAAATGGATACCATATCAGCCTGTTTCCAATCTAAGGGTACCTCCCCAGTATTTATTGACTCCATCAATGCCTCATAAATCTCATCCCTTATCATTTGACACTTGAGGATAAATCTCATCCATTGCCTTGAGATTTATTTGTTTTGAGCCTTTTGGATTTCCAAGATTGTGCACAGCTTCCCTGAGGCATTGGCTCATGAAACTGTTATGTGTTACACTTACCAACTCGGACTGAAAATCACTTTGGTATTCCCAACTTCAAATTGATGGATTGAACTTCCCCATTAAAGTAATCTTATTCTTCCATACCCTTCTGATCTCTTAATCGTGCAAATGGCCATCCTTCTTGATCTGACCTGTAGCACACTCCTGGTATTCGCTTTACCTTTTTCATTTGGAAGCATTGCACATTGTGCAATTTTTAATCTCTTACAAGATCAACTTCTTTAACTTCCCAGGTGTACATCACGTATAAGGCTACCCACCACGTATAAGGCTACCCACCACCTCTCCTCCTGTCCACTGTCCTTTCTGAACAATCCGTACTGCTCTGTGTTATATTCATTACTATTCTCAGGTGTCCGTCATATTTTTATATTCCTCGTACTTTGTAGTTTTCTACTACCAGATTGCCGGCACTATAATTTTTCTCAGTGAATTTAGCTTCTTTATTGATAACCGAAATTATACATAAAACATTAATTTGCATCCTTCCCTGCATTTTGCCTTGAATTCTAAGGCCTTTATATAGTTTCTTCCTATGTTGTTTACCCCTTCATGGGCTATCACCACTTGTTTTTTTCCCTTCTAATCGTTCCTTAATGTGCACTACTCTAGATCCAGATAGATGACTCACTATCTTATTGGTATTTTCCTTGCAGCACATATGCCTATCCATCTTTCTGAGTGAAGAGTCCTTTATAACTACAAGCTTACTGTGCCTTTCAGTCTGTGCCTTTGTCCTAGCTATTAACTCTGGTTTTCTAATTACTTCTTCTGTGACCTGGTTTTGTTTTTGCATTATGGGGCAGGGCCAGGCAGCTGTTCATCTGGTAATCTCTTGGCTTTCTTGAGTTTTCCTTCTGCATTTTTCTATCTTGCTCCATTCAGTATCTGTATTTTCTGGTTTCCCTTGGCACAGGTCACCTTTTCTTGGTGACTCTGTACCTGGTTGTCATGGTCCTCCCCTGTGGTCACTGATGATTTGCTCTTGTGGCTGACTGCTGATGCAGTCACGTCACTTTATACAAGTAGAGCTACTTATTTATGTGTGTACTAAAAAATGCATCTTACCTCCAACTCTCATGCACAGGTGAGAATCCAGAACTGAAGCAGAACTTGGCCATTTATTTAATTATTTAATTTGGCTTGTAAATTCGTCTTATACAATGAATGGCACATCATTTGCATGTAATTGAATATCTTATTCACCAAACAGCAAATGAGTTGTTGAAAATGAAGGGCAAGTATATTGTATCTAGGCCTACCTATTTAGTTTGCTCTCCAATTTATTATTTGTAGGAAATTCTAATGTGACCCAGTGATTTGCAGCTTTAATAGCTGTTCTGTTTCATTGTGGTTTTATTTTCAAAGCATTGCGATGAGATGGTACACAGCAGATACTCCTTTCCTGCTGTTTGAATTGCTGCCATTTTATGCTACTATTTTAATTCCTACTCCATGACTTCCTGTCATGTTATGAAGACCATAAGCTCTCCTGTCAGTCACGGTAACCTTAGTCGTTAATTTCCTGTTCCCAAAATAGCAGTAGGGAAGAGACAAGTGAAAGTAAACAAAGTCAGTGTGCTTTGTACCTCCTCCAGTACAAGAGGTACTGCAATTGCTGTAGTTTAAGTGAAGTAAAGAACTGACAGACAGGCTAAGCTGATGTGCAGTTTGCCAATTTGTGTATATGTATCGAGGACCTTGCAGATCACATTTTTATTTTCATGGACAAGCATTGTTAAACACACACACACCTGACTTCAGTAATATTGAACACTGAGCAGTGTGATCTTTTTAGTATTTACAGGAGCACTCCCTGAAGACCAGTTTCAAAATGGTAATAGGAAATATTTTATACGAATGATTACAAGTTTGCCGTATAATCACTGATTTCCCAGACAATATATAAAACTAACTTCTATTTCATTCCTGTCGAAGTGTAATAGGAAGAAAGAACAATATATGTTGAGGTACAATGGAAGTAGCAGTTTTAAATCTTGAGGCACGGAGGTTGGGGAGAATTCACTATAGGACTTCCCTACAAGCTCTGCATTTTATACTTTAGCAGAAATGAAATGAAAGTTGGTTTACACCATGGCTCTGAAAACATAGAAAGGGTATTCTCTCCTTGTGTTCTCTCCCAGATAAAATGTATTCTTTATTCCCATTTTTTCATGTTTTCATGTTTTTTTAAAAATTGTTCCTTCAGAAAATAATGCTTTGGTAATATCAATAAATGGGCAACAATAAAATGTTTCTAGTCGTGGTTTTATTTCGTGTGTACAGTAGCTAAAGTCAAGCTGGCAAAGGAAGTACAATTTCTGGAGTCAATTCTAGCAGTGAGATACCTGCATTGTGTGTGTAGCTTCAGTGATCAGTGATGCAATCCCTTAAAGAAAATTAACTCCGGTTAGCATTTTGTCCATTTGGAAGCGTCAGAATAAGGAAACAAGCAAGCTAGCAGTTACCATGCATGAAGTAAATAATGGTTATCAATTACTGGAAATTAGATCTGTAATGTTTCCATAGTATATTATCGTTTAAAAGTGAGTCACATTGCACTATTCCTTATTGCAGTGACCAGATTGTAAACTACAACCTGTGCAGAAGACTTCCGACTGATCATGTCAGTGGTCAGCTGCAGTTCAGAGTGGAGCTCACATCATCTATTCATGAAGGTAAAGGGACCGTGCATCATATCGGAATAGTCATTCACAGTTATCTTAGGTTCCTAACTTCCCTCTGGTCCTGATCGGCCTGCTGAATTTCCTGTTAATGTCACGTTGCTATTGCTGTACCTACAGCTTAGACTAACCTAACACCTCATTGATTGTAGGATTCTATGGCCCGGAATTTGTGGTCAGCGACGGCGATTGCCGCTGACCTCTGAAGAAAGCTGACTACAAACATCTTTCAATCTCTGTAGCAAAAACCTGAGCTTTCTTGATGCTAAATTGATTGTAGTGCTGTCAAAAGGGGATTCTTAGCGTAGAGCAGCAGTGATGTCATCAAGCTATCTAAGCAGCCAATCACATTGAAGAATTCTTACAGACAGCAAACCAGGAAATAAAAAGCACTGATTATCAATTCACTTTCTAAAAACTTTACAGGGAGCGAAATAAAGATTGGGATATACACATAGGGTTAAGGTAGAAGCTGAAATATCATAAACAAACTTAAAAAAATATATATATTTATTATTTTAAAAATCTAGTAATTTTCTATCATAATGGAGAAATTTGACATTCCACATATGAAATTCATTTTTCAGTGCCAGAGTGGTTGTTTAGCAGTCAATATGCCATTAAAACCCCAGTTACACCTATTCCAACAAGGCTTACATTTTTATGGGGTGTTTAACAGCTCTATTAGTTCAGAAAAGCTTAAGTTTTCATCAGTTCAACTGATTTCACTCATTGCTGGCTGTGGGGAGTTCTACAGCACAGCCTGTGGCGGAGCAGGGAATGACTGACCGTAACTTCAGGATTTCTACGTTTAGCTGCGCATGCGCCAAATTCTGAAGTTACAGTCAGTTTCACGGGGGGGGGGGGGAATTATGGCGAACAGTGACAGTTCGCTATCATTACCACTGCAAAATACGGGCCTATATGTTGTACCTTGAGCTCTTTGCCAAATGCTGCACCATTCTTTTGTATTTGTTGTGTTCCCTGGAAATGTTTGTACAAATATTGAAAGTTAATGCATCAAGTCACTCTCAGATCATGGGTTATAAACTTTGAAAACACTTTTGGCAATCGACTTCCTACTGCTTGTATCACCTTAATATTCAGGTGAAGATTTGTAGATGTCAATTGTTACACATCATCAAAGTTTTCCAGCCAACAGTTGCCTAATTTGATTTGTCACTTTACCTTTCATTCATATCTTATGTAAGGAAAAAAATATGATATAATTTTCCATGTACTTTTTTGACACAATACAAAGTTTCCTCCGTGTAAAAGTGCAATTTTCACCTGGGTAATGAGATTATTTCTGAATACAAAATGAGGCATGTCATTTGTAGAAAATTCCGGTATATCTCTTTTTGCTTATACAAAAGATGAAGAGGCAAAAGGTCAAGAGTCAGTTGGGTCGACATTTGCTGGATAATTTTAATTAGATTAATAATTCACAGCTTAAGATCTGGAAGGTTAAAGGAATTAAAAAAGTAGGTGGTCATATGATCGGCTTCTTTTGTCTTGGCATTTGGTAGCCATCTTTGTTAAGGTCAAATCAATAATACAAAGAGTACGTCACACACTCTCATTGGTTGCTGTCTGCTTCTACTATGTGTTGGAGGGGCAGTGGAGGAATTAGTAACCTCTTGCACACTTTCTGGATCAGGATCTGTCTATAAATTTGGGTCAACTGGACCTCGACTGTCAGGTGGGTCAAATCTGTCACTGTTGACCGAGCCCCCTTACAGTATTCTTTGAATTGACACTAGAATTTTTAGAAAGTGATATTCAGCTTGATGCTGTGAATGGTCATTTAATTGATCTCCTAATTTACACCTCATAATCTAGTATTCTCAGTCACGTAGCATGAGGCACAGTTACCATCACAGTACCTGGATCCAAATGCTACGGCGGACAGGCTGGAACAAACATGGTGCTTTCACCCATCGAATAAACTAGGACAGATTCCTTCAGACTTGGTTGCCATCTGAGGATAATAGTGCCAGGAATGGGAGTTATCATCAACTGGAGATCAGAGATAATTTCTTCAGTGCAAGAGTGGCTGGGTTCCAAGCTGAATTTAAATGACCTCTGACAAAAGGAGGGACATTAATACAGTCAAGATAGGTATCTCGTCTGTTGCAGTGTAACGTCAGAACGCAAGGGGAACATTTTAAATTATCATAATAATGCCATCCATAGAATTTCTACAAAGAAATATTAAAATATAGAGTCTCTCACAAAATGAAACCAAACAGATCTGAGATCCATCGCCGCTACAATGGTTTGTTCTGTTTTTACGTTTTGTACGAAAGAAATAAAAAAAATTAAGTAAATATACCTGTTACTGAAAGGAAAAATAACAACTTCAATTTATATAGCACCTGTCAATGTAGAAAAAGGTTCCAAAATGCTACACAGGTGTAAATAAAAGCAAAAGGATGAATGGCAAGTCAAAGTAGGACCTTTTAGGAGGGGTGACCAAAAGCTTTGTCTAAGAGGTAGCTTTTAAAGAGGGTCTTAAAGGAGGAGAGGAAAGTGGAGAGCTGGAAGGTTTTAGGGAGGGAATTCCAGAGTATGGGGCTTGGGTAGCTGAAGGCACGGCTGTCAATGGTGGGTTGAAAGGAATGGGTGATGCATATGAAGTCAGAGTCAGGGGAATGAAGAGGTTGGGGTTGTAGGGCTGGACATGGTTACAGCGCTAGCAAGGGGTGAGGTCATCAAGAGATTTTAAACATGATATAAATGTTATATTTGAGGTGTTGGGGGACTGGGAGCAAGGTAGCTCAGCAAGGATAGGGCTAATGGGTGAGCAGGATATCTATGGGGCAGCAGATTTTTGGATGAGCTGATGTTTACAAGGCATAGAGGATGGGACGCCGGCCAGGCCACGAGAACATTGGAATAGGCGAACCTGGAGGTGACACATACATGGATCAGAGTTTCAGTGATGGGCTGAGGTATGGCCGGCGGTGGGTGATCAGCTCAGGGTTGCTGAGGTTGCGGACAGTTCTGTTTCAACATGAGATGGTGCTATAGCAGGGAAATGGACTCAATAGCAAGGGAGGTGGATAGGTAGAGCTGAGTGTCACCAGCGATCATGTGGTGGCAGACTCCACATGATGAGGAAGAGGAACAGTCCCAGAGTCTTTGGCGACTCAAGAAGTAATGGTGCGAGGGCTGTGCCTAAAATATATTTTTGGGAAAATAGTAAGCATTAAGTTTCTTGTCTCTGTTGACTTGTGTCGATAGTTCTAGTTGGAAGCTCTATAGGCAAGATTTGCTGTGTTCAGTCTTTTTTTAGTTAACTGAGAGACCTTGTTGTACATCCATAATAAACATAGCTGATTAGTAGACCTAGAATGGGGAATGACTACTTTGACAGTAAATTACATGATTTTTTTTTTAAACTGTAAATTAAACTTGTATTTTGTGTTTACTAGATGCTTCTCCTGAGACTTTGGGCGCTTATCTTGGAGCAAATGCTGTAAATGGAGATTTGGGCAGTCCATCTGATGATGAAGATATGCCAGATCCATTAGTATCAGCAGTACATGCTGGTCAGATGCAAGATTTTGTGAATGGACCTATACAGAAAGAAAGTGGGGCTGTGCACATTTCAAGTGCAACCAGCGAAATTGGAGGTATGGTCAACGAGTTTGCAGTACTCGGTGAACCTTCAGTAACAAGGCCATCCCCAACAAGACATGCAACCTATCGCCAAGAATCACTGAATGATTATCTTGATACAGTTGATGGTAGTGAAAGCACAAAGTCAAGTTTGGCTGAAGTTCACCTGCATCAGGTTGGAGCATCTCCCAAACTGAGAAGCAGTTTCCCTACAGACACTAGATTGAACGCTATGCTTCATATAGACTCTGATGAAGAGGACCATGATGTTCATCAAGAATTGGCTTGTGGATTCCAGTTAGCAGGAGAAAGTGAGGAAAATGGCATACAATTTGACTGTGCTTCTGGCAGCATTGGTAATGAGTATTTGGACAGTCAGCAAAACAGCAATGGAGATCAACATGGTTTTAGACAATCTTCTGACTCTCAGATAAATCTGACAGAAACTGAAGAGGCATCAACCTCAGATGTAACACGTGCACAGTTATCAGACTCTCAGTATAAGAATTTTCATCAACTGCTGTACAGCCTTTCTTCAACGGCACAGGTTGGAGGTGAAGAAGAAGAGGACAATCATGAGTTACAGAGTAACGATAACATCGTAACCAGTACCTGCCAAGAAGATGAACAAATTCCGGAGACTTCCAGGACTCCAGTTGATCAAACTGCTGATGCTGGAAGCAGTGCAGAGAGATTGCTGACACAAACAGAATCGGTAGATCAAACATCGGAACCATCTCAACTGTCTTCAGAAAATGAGCAAAGTGATGCAACCCGCACAGAGAGTGTTAGTGAGGCCAGCACGAGGCCAGAGGGAGAAAGTGATGCGGAAGGAGCTGATAGCTCCTGCAATGGAAGTGGCAACACAACAAGGGTATCTTCATCTGTAGAAAGCACCACACGATTTTCCTCTTTTGAAAGTGCCAGGTTCTCGGAAACCCCTGCATTTTCTTCACAGGATGAGGAAGATGGTGCCTGTCCAGCTGACATTCTTGCAGAAAACCAAGATTCTGAAGGTATTGCAGATATTCCTGTGTGTGAAGAAACTGAAAATAACAATGAGGCACAGCAGCAGGAGCCAGCGTCTCTTGAGATGGATGCATTACCCTCTGTATCTGAGACACAAGAAATTTGGCAGAGGAGGAGGAGTTTGCAGGCAGCAGCAGCAGCAGCAGCAGCAACAGATGATCTATCACAGGAAGAAGAAGCCAGACCTGCCGAAGCAACTCCAGAGGAGACAAGTGAAGCAACAGCAGAGGCCGAAGGTGATAATCCAGGTAAATTTAAAGAAAACTTTAATGTAGAACAGTTGCGTGTAAGGTTCAAATAATTTGAAGCTAGTTAGTCAAATAGCCAAGTAGAATAATTTAAATAGCATGTTGGAGAGACCAATTTGTTTTATGAAGGACTACACTAGACAAAAATATCATTCTCCCTGAACCTTTAACCTGAATGCATATAGAAGATATGATGAAGTACCTGTGTGACACTTTGCATCAGAAGTGATTCAGTGGAGTGGCAGCTTAATGTGTATTAAAATACTGATTAATTTCATAAGAGCCATTTTCTGTACTACAGCACATTGTGAAACATTTTTATGATTTTAAAACATTATTGGCCAGATTCTCCATCAAGCACCCACCAGCCTTTGAGATCCTTACCCTCAGTGCGGCAGGACGTTACCCGTTATCAGCGTATTGATGAACCACTACCACCAAGTGAGTCTATCAAATTTGCTCAGAATGGATACTTTCAGAAGTCATTCCCATCGGGGTTCTTCCGATTGCCGAGATAACTTAGGAAGATTGGTGGAAAACCTGTAGAAATTGCTTTTACAGGATTTCTGCCAAAGTTGCAGCGGATGATCTGGGAACCCCTGTGGAAATTCTATCCCACCATGTTTAATACAGTATTGACGAGCCATGTCCCCTTTGTGTAAAAATGTCTTTCCATTCCTAGCTGGGGCAGCTGTGGAGGTACTACAGTTGGGCTTAACCTCTTCAGACTAAGAGTGGAAAATTGGACAGCTTTACCATTTCTGATTGTTATTCAGCAGGCACTGGTGTGTGTGCATTGATGAGGGCAGGTCTGGGTTTTGCTGTGATGGCCCCTAACAGTTGAATAGACCACTGATGGGCAATGTCTGTCAATACGTTAAGAAAGCGCCATGAGACATTTCACTACGTTAAAGGTGCTATATAGGTGCAAGTTTTTGTTGTTGTTGAACACTTGGATGAAGTACAAGGAGATCACTGCAATCTCCAGAACCATATCCCAGCATAAAATTCCACCTTCAGAAAAGAACGAGTAATAGAAAATTGAAGGGATAACGTCTTTGGAATAATACCCCTTGTTAAATTGCCTGATTGCTTTTCGATATGATCGTGGGGTCACAGAAGAGGAATTGATTTTGTTCTTAAAAATACTGCACATGTAGAATGCCATTTTTTCTAGCTTGGTCAATTTGCTCCTGATTTCTAACTTCGCAAAGGCGCTAATCTTCCTGCTTTCAAGAGGTTAACATTTTCTACAGCAGCATTGGGGGGAGGGGACAAAATCTCTCAATTGAATTCATGATGAATGTTAATATTTTCAAAGTTTTGCTAAGTTATTTCTTAGTTTTCTTCCCTTTCATCTTTTGAAGTCTCCTTTTGTCAGACACCTTCCTCACATGTGGTTAAACAGGCCAAGGACAGTTGTTTGTGACTGGCCCTCCAGTTTTCCTCTTGTTCTAGTTGGGAAGTACCTGAACAACTGCCTTAATGCAGTCTCTCAAATGATTAGGCCATTTTCAACTTGGTCCAAGAATAATCCCTTCAGTCCTGGCTCATGATCCTCTTCAAATAGCCACAAACAAAAGCTGAAGCGTAATATGAAGAGACACATATGGGCACCAAAATCCTGGTTGAATGTACCATTGCAATGTTGAAACAAAGGTTCAATTACTTGGGCAGATGAGTGGGTGGTCAGAGAGGGATTGCAGTATTTCCCAACCAAGATTTCAAAAATCATCCTGTTTTGCACAACTTTGTTACCATGGAAGGAGATGGAACTTTTTTAGTGTCATTCACAATCCTTGCTTGGGGGGGCGGAGGAGGGGTCCAGTCATGTGACATCAGAGAATACATTTTGGGGTGAAAATAAATCACAGGAGTTGATGCATTTGCCTTAAGGTATTAAATGTGATATAAATCATAGTTCTGAGTTTATCATAGCCCTCCCTAATGACTGCTATAAATGTTTCAGCATTTTGTAGGGAACTTACTGGGTTCTGCAACTTTCTAAATACTTTATGAAATATTTTAGAAATGTACAGTATTCATACCTCTAAAGATGGCCTAGCTATAAAGTACAAATATTTTAAACTAGTATAGAAGCTGCAGTATTAATTTTGCTGTTAAAATGTTATCTTCTGTACTTTTGTCATCACAGTATTTATCTTTGTTCAGGATATGCATTCAGGTGTTCAGATTTGGCTGGCACAAGTTGAAATTTTGAAGTTATTTTTGGAAACAAGTGTTCAGTCCTAGTCTTCGCTGAAGTCATAAGTTTGAAGTCTCAGATTGTCTGTCATAACTCTGCCTCTTGATTTACTTGTTTTTTTAACACAATAGATTGGGAAGCTCGGATTGATAGCCACGGCCGGATCTTTTATGTGGACCATGTGAACAGGACAACCACTTGGCAAAGACCCACAACTCCAGCCTGTCAGCAAATTGTTCAGCGTTCCAATTCAATCCAACAGATGGAGCAGCTTAATAGAAGGTAAATGAAAGACAATCTGAACCTAATTTTAGCCTAACTGTTGCTTGTTCGTTGGTCAGTACAGTCTTTTCAGATAACTAGATTGCCACTGTGGGATGGAGTTGAGGACACTCGCGTCTAAGACGGAGTCGCGGTTAAGGAGATCCTTGAAATGCTCCTTCCAGCGGGCACTGACTGCCTCTCTGTCTTTGATGAGTACCTCTCTGTTCTTGGCCCGCAGTGGGGTAGGGCCATAGGTGCTGGGGCCATAGATGGTCTTGACTGCGCTAAAGAATCCATGCACGTCGTGGTTGTCGGCTAGCTGCTGGATCTCCTGCGCTTTCTCCACCCACCATCTTCTTTAGGTCGCGAGTTTTTTGTTGGACCTCGGCCTTCAGGCTTCTGTCGAGCTGCTTTCTTGCTCTCGAGTCCTGTGCTGTTTCCAGATCAGGAATGCTTTGCGCTTGCAGCGTATTAGCTCCTGGATCTCCTGGTCATTCTCGTCGAACCAGTCTTGGTGTTTCCTGGTCGAGTGTCCTCCTCAAATTCGGCTGCCCTCAAAAGTTTGTCACCATCCTCCGCCTGCTTCACGACGACATGCAAGCCGTGATCCTGACCAACGGTTCCACCACAGACCCAATTCACATATGAACCGGGGTCAAGCAAGGCTGTGTCATCGCACCAACGCTCTTCTCGATCTTCCTTGCTGCAATGCTCCATCTCACCCTCAGCAAGCTCCCCACTGGAGTGGAGCTAATTTACAGAACAAACGGGAAACTGTTCAACCTCCGTCGCCTCCAGTCCAAATCCAAGGTCGTCCCATCCTCTGTCATTGAATTACAGTATGCAGACGACGCTAGCGTCTGCGCTCACTCAGCGGTCGAACTCCAAACCATCGTCAACACCTTCACCGAAGCGTACGAGAGCATGGGCCTTACACTAAACATCGGTAAGACAAAAATCCTCTACCAACCTGCCCCCGCACACAGTACTGCCCCCCGATTATCAAAATGCACGACAAGGCCTTGGACAACGTGGACCACTTTCCATACCTCGGGAGCTTACTGTCAACAAGGGCAGATGTCGACGACGAAGTCAGACACCGCCTTCAGTGTGCCAGTGCAGCCTTCGGTCGCCTGAGGAAGAGAGTGTTTGAAGACCAGGACCTCAAACCCGGCACTAAGCTCATGGTCTACAGAGCAGCAGTGATACCCGCCCTGCTATATGCCTCAGAGACATCGACCATGTAAAGCAGGCACCTCAAAGCACTGGAGAGGTACCACCAACGCTGCCTCCGCAAGATCTTGCAAATCCATTGGCAGGATAGGCGCACTAACGTCCGTGTTCTTGCTCGGGCCAACATCCCCAGCATCGAAGCTTTGACCACGCTCAATCAGCTCCGATGGACGGGTCACATTGTCCGCATGCCCGATATGAGACTCCCAAAACAAGCGCTCTACTCGGAGCTCCGGCACGGCAAGAGAGTCTCAGGTGGGCAGAGGAAACGCTTCAAGGACACCCTCAAAGCCTCCTTGAAAAAGTGTAACATTCCCACCGACACCTGGGAATCCCTGGCCCAAGACTGCACAAATTGGAGGAGAAGCATCCGGGAAGGCGCCGAACACCTCGAGTCTCTTCGCCAGGAGCAAGCGGAAGCCAACGCAGACAGCGCAAGGAGCACACGTCAACCCAAGCACCCCACCCACCCGCCCCTTCAACCACCGTCTGCCCCACCTGTGACAGAGACTGTAGGTCCCGCATTGGACTCATCAGTCACCTGAGAACTCAGTTTTAATGTGGAAGCAAGTCATCCTCGGTTCCGAGGGACTGCCTAAGAGAGAGGGATTGCCACTGTCAGGCTGATGAGCTAAGAGTGAGGCAAAACGAGGGAAAGCCAAACCAACTTGGCTGACTGTAACTTGACCTGGAAATAGCAACCAGAAACATGAGACGAGGTAAATTTATGAATGCACATAAAATGCTGGTAGTGTGAGGACAGCAATGCCCTCTTAGCATAAAAGGGCCACCGCAGGGTAGCAAAGTAGGTTCAGTTGCTTAATTAGGTGAAATGTTGTACACGACATTTGAAATCCGTCAAAAAGAGTAGTGTTAATTTGATGTGATTTGAGTCTTAGTGCAGAAATTTCTCACCTTTGCAGTCTCGACCTATGCTCGCCTATAACTTAGAAACATAGAATTACATAGAATTTACAGCACAGAAACAGGCTATTTGGCCCAACTGGTCTATGCTCCTCACGAGCCTCCTCCCACCTTACTTCATCTCACCCCATCAGCATATCATTCTATTCCTTTCTCCCTCATGTACTTATCTAGTTTCCCCTTAAATGCATCTATGTTGTTCGCCTCAACTACTCCATGTGGTAGCAAGTTCTATATTATAACCACTCTGGGCAAATAAGTTTCTCCTGAATTCCATACTGGATTTATTAGTAACTAACTTATATCTGTATCTCCTAGTTTTTGACTCCTGCCACCCACCCACCCCCCCCGCACCCCACCAAAACAAGTCGAAACATTTTCTCTACTCTATCAAATCCCTTCATAATTTTAAAGACATCTATTAGGTCACCCCTCAGCCTTCTCTTTTCTAGAGAAAAGAGCCTCAGCCTGTTCAGTCTTTCCAAATACTTATAACCTCTCAGTTCTGATATCATTCTTATAAATCTTTTTTTGCACCTTCTCTATATCATTTTTGTAATACGGAGAGCAGAACTGTGCACAGTACTCCAAGTGTGGTCTAACCAAGGTTCTACGTAAGCTATTCAATTCTATTCCTCTAACTTCTGGCTTCACCTGTTTTTCGGCCCTATGCTGAGCTTCCAACCCCATATCCACTCTGTCACTAAGATGGCCTACTTCCACCTCCGTAACATTGCCCGTCTCCGCCCCTGCCTCAGCCCATCTGCTGCTGAAATGCTCATCCATGCTTTTGTTGCCTCCCGACTCAACTATTCCAATGCTTTCCTGGCCGGCCTCCCATCTTCCAACCTCCCTAAATTTTAGCTCATCCAAAACTCTGCTGCTTGTATTCTAACTTGCACAAAGTCCCGTTTAACCATCACCCTTGTGCTCGCTGACCTAGATTGGCGCACGGTGCTCAAACATCTCCATTTTAAAATTATCATCCTCATTTTCAGATCCCTCCATGGCCTTGCCCTGCCCCATCTCTGTAATCTCGTCCAGCCCGACAACCCTCCGATAACTTTCTGTTCCTCCAACTCTGCCCTCTTGTGTATCCCCCACTTCCTTCACAGCACCATTGGTGGCCGTACTTTCAGCTGTTTAAACTCTAAACTCTGGAATTCCCTCCCTACACCTCTCTGCCGCTCCACCTCTCTGTCCTCCTTTAAAACTCTCCTTAAAACCTACCTCTTTGACCAAGCTTTTGGTCACCCGTCCTAATGTCGTCTTCTTTGGCACGGTGTCAATTTTTGTCTAATTACACTCCCATGAAGGGCTTTGGGACGTTTTGCTTTGTTAAAGGCGCTATATAAATGCAAGTTGTTGAATGTGAAGATTATGAAACCTCTGTTTCTCATGTGTCACTAGTGTACTGATCTGACACTGCCCAAGTTAATAAGGTCAGATCATTTATATATTCAAATATACTCACTATGAATATTGGCCCAGACGTAGGGAGTGTACTGATGGAGGAGCAGGTGAGATCCAGCATCCCTTAAGGGCTTCATGAAAGATTTGAAGAGATCTGGCCACGCAGTGAAAGTGGCCCCATGGGGGAGCAAAATTTCTTGCAGACTTTAGAAAGGCTGAAAATAGTTTGTAAATATTTGTCAGCCTTTCCAAAGCCTGTATCAAAAAGAAAGGAGTGGCAGACAAAAAGCAAGGGAAGGCAACCCTGATGTTGGAGTACAGAACGGAGTCTGTGAGCAAGGGGAAGAACAGCTGTTTAATGGCTGGTGAAGTGGATGTGGTGCTGGCTGAAGGTGTAAGGAAGGTTTGCCCTGTTCTTCCATAAGACACCAGTGCACTAATCCTGGCAGAAGGTGGTGGCCAGGCTCAATGCTTTGTACAGTATTTGCAGGATCTGCGATCATATGCAACATGTGACTACCCAAAGGTATTACAGTAAACTCTTTCGTATCCAGCACCTACGGGACCGGGATGGTGCCGGTTGATGAAAAATTCCGGATAGCAGAGAGATAGGCAATTTGTAACAAAAAAAATAAAATCCACAGACTAACTCGGCCACCGCGGGAAACTCGGACAAACGAAAAATGGATGGATTCGGCAAGATACTGGTTATCTATTTTGCTGGTTATTAAAGAATTCTGGATGATGAAGTGCTGTTTAAACAAGAGTTTACTGTATATACAAGGTAGGTGGTCCAAGATTGTTTGCCTGCCTACCTGCTCAACATTTACTCCTTGCCTATGCCAGCCATCACACAATCTTGCAGCTCCTTGTATTGATGAAGTGTCCATGCCTAAAAGGTTAACTCTGGTGTCTCCAGGTGCTGTCTGACCTGCTGAATGTTTCCCACACTTTCTTCTTTGTTTCAGATTTCCAGCATCTGCAATTTTTTGCTCTTTGTTTGCAACTTTCTTGCTGCACCTCATTTATACCCAGACTACAGGGCTCACATTCAAGCTGTAACTTACATCAAGCCATTGTACCACAAACATGATCACTTACTGACACCTAAGATGGCCATAGGATGGCATATGGCAGCCATCAGTGACCCCTTGTACTTTTGCCATTGCAACAGTGCAGCAACGTTGGGTATGGCATCAAGGGGTATGGGGAGAGAGTGGGAATATGGTATTGAGATAGAGGATCAGCCATGATCATATTGAATGGTGGAGCAGGCTCGAAGGGCTCTTTCTGAGTCTCTTCTGGACTCTGCTGATACGGGAATTGAGGGCAGACCTACTGTACAGCCGGCAGACGCTCCTCGACATCGGGGCCGACTGCGTGCGGCTCACACTCGGCGCCGTCGATCTGCCGCCCGACCCCCAGGACCAGCGTGGCGTCCTTCCCCAGCCGGAAGTCGGCGCAGGCCGCGCAGGGAACGCAAGCAGAAGCGGGGTAAGAGGGCAGGAATCCAAAATAGGCTGAAGAGGGCCCCACACAAACCCTCCCTCCCAAGTATTTTCCTGGCCAACGTCAGGTCACTAGAAAATAAAATGGATGAGATCAAACTTGATCTCTCCTCACAGAAAAGGACAAAGGAATGCTGCGCCATGATCTTCACAGAGACCTGGTTGAACAATGGCATCCCTGACACCACCATCCAGCTAGAAGGACGCGCGGTCTTCCGCGCCGACAGAACTGCAGACTCCGGTAAGAGCAAGGGAGGCGGTTTGTGCATTTACACTAACAATGCCTGGTGCACTAACACGGACATAATCGATAGATCCTGTTCGGCTGATTTGGAATTCCTCATGGTAAGGTGCAGACCCTTCTACCTGCCTCGGGAATTCACGGCTGTTATCATCACTGCGGTCTACATCCCACCACACGCTAATGCCAAACTAGCACTGAAGGACCTCTACAGGGCCATCAACGAACAACAAACTGCGCACCCAGACGGAGCTTTTATCGTCGCGGGGGACTTCAATCACATAAACCTAAAATCTGTACTACCGAAATTCCACCAGAATGTTTCCTGCCCCACAAGAGGGGAGAACACACTGGATCAAGTCTACATGAGCATTGTAGATGCTTATAAGGCCATTCCCTGCCCCCACCTTGGGAAGTCTGACCACCTCTCCCTGTTTCTAGCCCCGGCATACAAACCGCTCATCAAAAGAGTGAGAACATCAGTGAGATCAGTGAAAGTATGGCCAGAGGGGGCAACCTCGGAGCTTCAGGATTGCTTCGAACGCACTGATTGGGGCATGTTTGCCCATAATGACATTGAGGAATACGCATCCACAGTGCTATTCTACATTAACAGTTGCGTCGAGGTCGTCACGACCCATAAAAATATCAGGACATACCCCAACCAGAAACCCTGGATGAACGGAGAGGTCCGCTCGCTGTTGAAAGCACGCGACGCAGCATTTAAATCTGGCGACGCGGCGGCTTACAGTGCAGCTAGGACCAACCTAAAAAAGGGTATCAGGACTGCCAAAAGGAAACAGACACTGCGGATAGAGGATCATTTCCACAACAACTCAGACCCCCGGCGCATGTGGCAAGGCATCCAGTCCATCACTGACTACAAGAGCAAAAACACCAGCCCCCCGGTTAGCGATGCCTCCCTTCCAGAGGAGCTTAACAACTTCTACGCTCGCTTCGACAGGGACAACAGGGAGCTGGCTACCAAAGCCTTGCCACCCCCAGAAGACCAGGTGCTCACTCTGTCGACCTCCGACGTAAGGGGTGTTCTACGCGGAGTGAACACACGAAAGGCTGCTGGACCGGATAGCATCCCTGGATGGGTACTCAAGGAATGTGCTGATCAGCTGGCTGATGTCTTCACCGCCATCTTCAATCTGTCATTGGCCCAGGCAGTAGTCCCTACATGCTTCAAGACCGCTACCATTATTCCTGTGCCAAAGCAAACGGCTGTGACGTGCCTGAACGACTATCGACCTGTCGCACTCACACCCATCATAATGAAGTGCTTCGAGAGACTGGTCCTGGCTCACATCAAAGCCAGTGTTCCCGCCTCTCTTGACCAACACCAGTTTGCCTATCGTGCAAACAGATCAACGGAGGATGCAATCACAACTGCTCTACACTCTGCACTGAATCACTTAGATGGTAAAGAGACCTACATCAGAATGCTGTTCATAGACTACAGCTCAGCATTCAACACTATCGTCCCCAACAAGCTGGCCACCAAACTCCACACTCTTGGCCTGAACACTTCCCTCTGCAACTGGACCCTGGACTCCCTAACAAACAGACCCCAGTCTGTCAAATTAGGTAACCACACCTCCCCCCCGCGCCCCCCCCCCCGACCCTGAACACGGGGGCCCCACAAGGATGTGTGCTGAGCCCCCTCCTCTACTCCCTCTTTACCCACGACTGTGTGGCTGTTCATGGTTCCAACACCATCATCAAGTTTGCGGATGATACCACGGTAGTAGGCCAGATCACCAACAACGATGAGTCAGCCTACAGGGAGGAGGTCCAGCATCTGGTGAAGTGGTGCGCCGATAACAACCTGGCCCTGAACATCAAGAAAACCAAAGAAATCATTGTGGACTTCAGGAAGTCTAAAGGCGGAAGTCACATCCCCATCCACATCCATGGGGCTGTGGTGGAAAGGGTGGACAGCTTTAAGTTCCTCGGAGTCCACATCACAGAAGACCTCTCCTGGTCCCTCAACACCTCCTCTCTGGTGAAGAAGGCCCAGCAGCGCCTATATTTCCTAAGGAGGCTGAAGGGATGTAACCTGTCACCCCTGATCCTCTCTAACTTTTACCGCTGCACAATAGAGAGCATCCTGACGAACTGTATCACAGTATGGTATGGCAGCTGTAGCTACTATGACCGGAAAGCCCTGCAGCGGGTAGTCAAAACTGCCCAACGCATTACCGGCACCCGGCTACCGACCATAGAGCACATATACCAGAAACGCTGTTTACGGAGGTCACGGACCATCATCAAAGACCCTACCCACCCCAGCCACAGTCTGTTCGACCTCCTGCCATCTGGGAGACGCTACAGATGCATTCGCACCCGTACGACCAGATTTAGGAACAGCTTCTTTCCCGGGGCTGTCATCCTACTGAACTCCACAAATAAACTCTAAAGCCTGCACATCTGACAATGCACTTTATTATGGTTATGTTTATGTTAATGTATTACAAGCCAAATGAATGTTGAATGTTTAAATGTCTTAATCTAAATGTACACTCTCGGGAGCCGCAAGCCTACATTTCGTTGTACTGCACTTGTGCACTAACAATGACAATAAAGTTGATTATGATTATGAATGGCCTATTCCTGCTCCTATTTTTCTATGTTCTATGGTGATAAGTGAAAAAGGTATTAGCAGTGCCGATACTTCAGCCATCTGTTTTATGCACGTGGAAGCAACACATTAGCTGATATTTCAATGATGGCTGGGAATGAACCAATAGTTGGTACAATGGTGACCTTGCCAACCACTGGCAATTCTGTTCCCTTGTAACTTAGCTGCAAATGGCGAAGCTCTGTGACCGACTCCAGGCTGACCCTGAAAAAGCTAAAGCAGGTGTCCTTGGTCATATGGCAGTTAGGTGTGCCATGGCTAATAAAATATGGTCTGGTATATTGTCCATTTTAATAACAGCCAAGAGACTGTTTACAGCTTGTCTTCATTCTTACTCCATTTATTTTTAAATGCCAGCTGGTCTTTCTCCTCCTTTACCCCCTCTCTTTCTCCTTCCTTTCCCCCTCCTCTCTTCTCCTTCCTCCGCTGCCCCTCTTTCTCACTCACCTTTCCTTCTCTCGTTCTCTCCTTACCCTCTTCCTCTCACCTCTTTTTCCACACCCTTCTTTGTTGCTTCCTCTCCTTCTTCTTCCCCTTCCCTATTTCTTACACCTCTCTTGTTTATCTCCATGGGAACACTGTCGGGTGGAAAGAAAGCAACCTCCTGAACTGAGGGACATCTGACTAGACGAGCCCTGGGTCACTGACCAACAAGGTCAAAGAGCAGGCTGAGACCTTTGCAGCAGCTGTTGGAATAGGAAGGATTGGGCTTGGGCTGAAGCCATTGCAGCATTGGGATAAATAGGAATTTGACTGGGGTCCTTGTAGCAGCAGTTGGAGTGGGCTGGAATGGAAGTGGGAGTGCACGGACCAGGGCCATTGCAGCAGCAGTGGCAGTGTGGCCAACTAAAGTTTGGAAATGAGGTGATGTGACACAAATGCACTTTTTAATCTATAATCAGTGTCTGATGAGGATTCTTTGTGGCTAGAATCAACATGTAAGTGGTTAAAACAGGTCAACCAATTGTAAGATCAGTCAGCACTATTATGTCCGTGTGTAATTGAGACACGGACTGCAGGAGCTGGTTACAACAGGTGTTTACTGAGTGGAAACAAAACTGGAACTACTATGCAAAGTTACTACACAGGCTTATAGACCGGGGTGGTCACTACTGGTACTGCAGTATACAGGGGCTGCAGAATATAGTTCCTTCTGCAAAGTACATACACTACAATTCCTCCCCTTTTAGCTAAACAGTACATAACATTCGATTAATAATTAAATAACATATTTACAATTACAGTTGCTAGATACATTAGCTGAAGTTAAGCAATTATAAGTTCAGTCTTCTTCCCAGACCTGCAAACTCGTGCAATGTGTCCCATCTTTCCGCATTGCCTGCATATCTTGTCCTTGGACCAGCAGTCCTTCTGGTCATGGGTTGTTCTGCCGCAGCGATAACATTTTTCAAATCTCCGTGTCATTTCATGGGTGCCGTATTCCTGTGGCTTTTGCTGTATTTCCGCAGCTCCCCTTGCTGCTTCGTACGATACTGCCAAGCTGAAAGCCTTATCCAGCGTCAGCTCTTTCTCTGAGAGTAACCTCTTCTGGGTTCCTTCACTCAGGAGTCCACAGACAAATTTGTCCCGTAGAGTATCTGTCAGTCCTGCTCCGAACTGGCAGTGCTTTGATAGCTTGCGTAGTTCCGTAAGGTAATCAGCATTGCTCTCATCTTTATGCTGATTTCTCCTGTGGAATTTAAATCTTTCTGCTATCAGCAGCAGTGTAGGATTTAGGTGTTCTTGTAGGCTATCAACAATTTCGTTAAAACTCTTCGCCATCGGTTTGGCTGGAGTGATCAGGTTCCGCAATAGGCCGTACGTTCTTGCGCCCATTAAGTTTAGTAGCACCGATGCCTTTTTCTCATCGGCTACTTCGTTTGCCTCGCAATATACCTCGACTCTTTCCACATACGTGGTCCAGTCTTCTATTGCATTAGCGAAGGCAGTGATATTGCCAGTCTTCGGCAGCTTGGAAATCTAAGATGGCGCCTCCCGCGCTTTGCCTTCTTCCCCGATTTAACAAAATGGCGCCTCCCGCGCTTTGCCTTCTTCCCCGCTGGATTAAGATGGCGCCTCCCGCGCTTTCTGTCTTCCCCGCTGCTGCTAGCGCTGTTGCTGTCGTTTTTATGCCTTGATGGCGACGCCCTATGGTCTTTGCACACTTTCCCCTGCGCTGCTGCTAATGCCGCTCTCCGCGGTCCCCGTGGCAAACTGCAGCTCCTCGCGGCTTTCTGCGCTTCTAATTTCTTTTATTTCCCCGTCGTCAGAGCAAACCCTACGGGACACTTTCCTCCCTCTTCTCGGGTCTGTACGCTGCCCGGCTTCGTAGCACCAGCCGCCCCCTGTGTGCTCCACCCTCTCTCTCTTCCCGACAACGCTGCTCGGCCCCGTTGAAAAGCCACCCGATTGGCTCTAGCCCGCCACAGCCCAGGAAGGATCAGTGTACTACCTGCCACCAGCCCGATTAGCTGGAACACCATAGACAGGATAACCAAGCCCCGCTCTTGACAGCCTCTCCTGCAATCTTCAAATCCGATGAATCAGAGGCGGTTGCCCACGGTCGACGCTCGTTTCTGCTGTTTTTTTTTTCTTTCTTTCGTTCCTTCTTCCTTCTGGCCTCGACCTCTGACAACTTCGCTTCAGGGATGGATCCCCATGAGGTGGTGCAGACTGTAGGTAAGTTCAGATCTGCTCGTCGCCAGTATTATGTCCGTGTGTAATTGAGACACGGACTGCAGGAGCTGGTTACAACAGGTGTTTACTGAGTGGAGACAAAACTGGAACTACTATGCAAAGTTACTACACAGGCTTATATACAGGGGTGGTCACTACTGGTACTGCAGTATACAGGGGCTGCAGAATATAGTTCCTTCTGCAAAGTACATACACTACAAGCACTAGTTATTTTCCACAAATTGGGGGTAATTTACATAGGCCTAGAAATTCGGTTGTGGGTCCGCCAGGGCTTTAGCGCCCGAAATTTTGCGCCGGCGTTAATGCCGCTGCGCCCGACGAAAATTCGGTTGCCCCGGGCCCAGACGGCGGCGGGCGCTAATGGAGGGTTTTTGCGCCTCACTATGGGCGCTCAGTGCAGTTTTGAGGCGCTAATCCCCCGCTGCGGCACCCGAGGCGGTGCGGCAGGCTGGGGTACTGCAGGCCTCCTCCTTCTGTTAAGGAGGAGCTGCCTGCAGCCGACCGCTGGCCGGTCGATTCGCCCGACAAATGAGCCCGGCACCTCGGGGAAGAGCCGGGCTCGCGGGCCACACACATCAGTGCCGCGGGGGGGTGGTGGAGGAGTCCGGGGAGGGAGGTGCGGGCAGGCGGCCGCCGGGAAAGCGGCCGGCCGCCGCTCCACCTTTATGCGCCGGCGCAAAGGAGTGTAACATCCCTTTCAACAATCGTTGGTTGCGGCTGCCACGGGCGAGGTGGCCGCAACTGAATTTGGGCTTGGGGCCGGGTTACCACGGCAACCGGGACGCTGCGCACACCGGTGACGTCATCGGTGCCGGTGCAGCGCTACCGGCTAACGCCGATGGTAGGGCCCAACGCAATTTCGTTACCAGCTATAATTCCGGCGCAAGACCCTCTAACGCCTCTAATTGGGCGCTAACCCCACCGAATTTCTAGGCCATACAGTTGAGTGTGCAAAGGGGTCACTTGAAATGCATTATTCATCAAAAGCACTCTGGCACTTTGCTGCTCAGATGTCAATCTACTTAATCTACTCGGTTTAACAAGTAGGTTACAGACAGTCAGGCTGCATGATGTCTCCATACAACAACAACAACTTGTATTTATATAGCACCTTTAACATAGTAAAACGTCTTAAAGCGCTTCACAGGAGTGTTTTCAAACAAAATTTGACACCGAACCACGTAATGGGATATTAGGGCAGATGACCAAAAGCTTGGTCAAAAAGGTAGGTTTTAAGGAGCGTCTTAAAGGAGGAAAGAGAGGTAGAGAGGCGGAGAGGTTTCGGGAGGGAATTCCAGAGTTTAGGGCCTCGGCAGCTGAAGGCACGGCCACCAATGGTGGAGCGATTAAAATCAGGGATGCGCAAGAGGCCAAAATTGGAGGAGCGCAGAGATCTCGGATGATTGTAGAGCTAGAGGAGGTTACAGAGTTAGGGAGGGGCGAGGCCATGCAGGGATTTGAAAACAAGGATGAACATGTTAAAATCGAAGCATTGCTTAACCAGCAGCCAATGTAGGTCAGCAAGTACAGGGATGATAGGTGAACGGGTCTTGGTGCGAGTTAGGACACGGGCAGCTGAGTTTTGATGAGCTTCCGTTTATGGAGGGTGGAAGGTGGGAGGCCGGCCAGGAGTGCGTTGGAATAGTCAAGTCTAGAGGTAACAAAGGCATGGATGAGGGTTTCAGCAGCGGATGAGCTGAGGCAGGGGCGGAGTCGGGCAATATTACAGAGGTGCAAATAGGCAGTCTTGGTGATGGCGCGGATGTGGTCAGAAACTCATCTCAGGGTCAGATACGACACCAAAGTTGCGAACAACAAGAACTTGTATTTTTATAGCACCTTTAACGTAGTAAAACATCCCAAGGCGCTTCACAGGAGTGTTATAAGACAAAAATTTGGCACTGAACCACATAAGGAGAAATTAGGGCAGATGACAGAGGTAGGTTTTAAGGAACGTCTTAAAGGAGGAAAGAGAGGCGGAGAGGTTTAGGGAGGGAATTCCAGAGCTTGGGGCCTAGGCAGCTGAAGGCACGGCCACCAATGGTTGAGCGATTCTAATCAGGGATGCTCAGGAGGGCAGAATTTGAGGAGTGCAGATATCTCAGGGATGGGGGGCGTTGTGGGTTTGAAGGAGATTCTGTTGTCTGCTGGAAGTGCTGATTATATGTTTTGTGTGATTTCGAGCCACCTTGGCACAGATCAGAATCAGGCCGCAGCCATGAATAGTGAGTTTGATTGATAGCTGTGTCTGAGACCTTTGAGAAGGGGAAAGATTCATTGATTGGCTGTAATCCTCTTTGCCGGAACTCAGTCACCAGGGATTTCTAGTCATGGGTTTATATGGGCCTCCTGTGGTCAATCAGCAATCAGTGTTTCAGTTCTACAGCTGACAAGCTAAGTGTGATTTTAAGTTTTGTGCCAACCAGCAGACATGCTCTGTCAGTGAGAGGCTGTGGCTTGCTTCACAGAGTAAGAAGTGAGCTTATTTTAAAAGTCTATGTGAGAAAATGTGTGACATATTTAGTTTGCATGACGAGGGGACTAGAGAAATATGATGCACTGTTTTATACCGTTTACTGTTCATCACCTGTCATGCGTAAATAAAACCAATTGTTGACTCTGAGCCCGAGTCTCTGTCTGGTAAGAGTAAGGCACCATAGAAACATAGAAACATAGAAGATAGGAGCAGGAGTAGGCCATTCGGCCCTTCGAGCCTGCTACGCCATTCAATGAGATCATGGCTGATCATCCAAATTCAGTACCCGGTCCCTGCCTTCTCCCCATATCCCTTGATCCCTTTAGCCTTAAGAAATATATCCAACTCTTTCTTGAATATACTTAATGAACTGGCCTCCACCGCCCTCTGGCAGAGAATTCCACAGGTTCACCACTCTCTGGGTGAAGAAATTCCTCCTCATTTCAGTCCTAAATGGCTCACCCCTTATCCTTAGACTATGACCCCTGGTTCTGGACTCCCCGGCCATCAGAAACATCCTTCCTGCATCTAGTCTGTCCAGGCCTGACAGAATTTTATAGGTTTCGATGAGATCCCCTCTCAATCTTCTAAACTCCAGTGAGTATAAGCCCAATCGACACAATCTCTCCTCATACGTCATTCCTGCCATCCCAGGTATCAGCCTGGTGAATCTTCGCTGCACTCCTTCCATGGCAAGAACGTCCTTCCTCAGGTAAGGCGACCAAAACTGCACACAATACTCAAGGTGTGGTCTCACCAAGGCCCTGTACGACTGCAGCAAGACATCCTTCTTCTTGTACTCGAACCCTCTTGCTACAAAGGCCAACATACCATTTGCCTTCTGAACCGCCTGCTGTACCTGCATGCTTATCTTCAGCGACTGGTGTACAAGAACACCCAGGTCTCTTTGCACTTCCCCTTCTCCCAATCTATTGCCATTCAAATAATAATCTGCCTTCCTGTTTTTGCCACCAAAGTGGATAACCTCACATTTATCCACATTATAGTGCATTTGCCATGTTTCTGCCCAATCACCCAACCTGTCCAAATCGTACTGGAGTTTCACGACATCCTCCTCACAGCATACCCTCCCACCCAGCTTTGTGTCGTCTGCAAATTTGGAGATATTACATCCAATTCCCTCGTCCAGATCATTAATATATATTGTGAACAGCTGGGGTCCTAGGACCGATCCTTGCGGTACCCCACTAGTCACTGCCTGCCACTCGGAAAACGACCCGTTTATTCCAACTCTTTGCTTTCTGTCCGCCAACCAGTTCTCTATCCAAGTCAATACCTTGCCCCCAATCCCATGTGCCTTAATTTTGCACGCTAATCTCTTATGCGGGACCTTATCGAAAGCCTTCTGAAAGTCCAAATACACCACATCCACTGGTTCTCCCTTATCTATTTTACCAGTTACATCCTCAAAAAATTCCAGCAGATTAGTCAAGCATGATTTACCTTTTGTAAATCCATGTTGACTTTGTCCGATCCAGTCACTGCTTTCCAAGTGCTCTGCTATTGCATCTTTTATAATGGACTCTAGCATTTTCCCCACTACCGATATCAAGCTTACCGGTCTATAATTCCCCGCCTTTTCTCTGCCACCTTTTTTGAATAGTGGGGTAACATTAGCTACCCTCCAATCCATGGGTACTGTTCCAGAGTCTATCGAGTTCTGGAAGATGACCAGCAATGCATCTACTATTTCTAGGGCCACTTCCTTAAGTACCCTGGGATGTAGATTATCAGGCCCATGGGATTTATCGGCCTTCAGTCGCATCAATTTTCCTAACACCATTTCCCTACAAATACTGACTTCTTTCAGTTCCACCCTTTCATCAGACCCTATGTTCCCCGGCATCTCTGGGAGGTTATTTGTGTCCTCCTTTGTGAAGACAGAACCAAAATATGTATTTAGTTGGTTTGCCATTTCTTTGTTCCCCATTATAAATTCCCCCGATTCTGACTGCAAGGGACCTACGCTTGACTTCACCAATCATTTTCTCTTCACATATCTATAAAAGCTTTTACAGTCAGTTTTTATGTTCTCTGCAAGCTTACTCTCATATTCTATTTTCCCCTTCTTAATTAATCCCTTTGTCCTCCTTTGTTGAATTCTAAACTGCTCCCAATCCTCAGGATTATTGCTTTTTCTGGCCAATTTATATGCCCTCTCCTTGGACCTTATGCTATCCCTAATTTCCCTTGTTAGCCACGGTTGGGTCACCTTTTTTGTTTTATTTTTATGCCAAACTGGGATGTACAAATTCTGTAGTTCATCCACTCGGTCTTTGAATGTTTGCCATTGCCTATCCACCGTCAACCCTTTGAGTGCCATTCCCCAATCAATCCTACCCAACTCGCTCCTCAGACCATCGTAGTTTCCTTTATTTAAATTGAGGACCCTAGTCTCCGAGTCAACTACTTCATTCTCCATCTTAATGAAGAATTCGATCATATTATGATCGCTCCGACCCAAGGGGCCTCGTACAACAAGATTGCTAATTAATCCTTTCTCGTTACATAATACCCAGTCTAAGATGGCCTGATCTCTGGTTGGTTCCTCGACATATTGGTCCAGGAAACCATCCCGTAAACGCTCCAGGAATTCCTCCTCCACAGTATTGTTACTCATTTGGTTGGCCCAATCTATATGTAGATTAAAGTCACCCATGATGACTGCTGTGCCCTTATTGCACGCTTCTTTAATTTCTCTTTTAATGCCATCCCCAACCTCCGCCTTACTGTTTGGAGGTCTATATACCACTCCCACTAACGTTTTTTTCCCCTTAGTATTTCTCAATTCTACCCATACAGATTCCACCTCATCAGAGCTAATATCCTTCATTACAATTGTGTTAATCCCTTCTTTAACCAGTAATGCTACCCCACCTCCCTTTCCTTTTTGCCTATCTTTCCTGAATATCGAATACCCCTGGATGTTGAGTTCCCAGTCCTGGCCTTCCTTGAGCCACGTTTCTGTAATCCCAACCAAATCGTATTTGTTTACTTCTATTTGCGCAGCCAATTCATCCACCTTATTACAAATGCTCCTCACATTAAGACACAAAGCCTTCAGGCTTGTTTTTTTAACGCTCTTAGACCTATTAGAATTATTATTTACTGTGGCCATGTTTGATTTAAACCGTTGATTTCTCTGACTGCCACTTTTGTTTTTCTCCTTCCTATCTTTTGCTTTTATCCTTGTTTCCCTTTCCTCTGTCTCCCTGCTCAGGTTCCCAACCCCCTGCCATTTTAGTTTAAACCCTCCCCCACAGCACTAGCAAACACTCCCCCTCGGACATTGGTTCCAGCCCTGCCCAGGTGCAAACCGTCCGGTTTGAACTGGTCCCACCTCCCCCAGAACCGGTTCCAATGTCCCAGGAACTTGAATCCCTCCCCCTGGCACCATTCCTCTAGCCCACTATTCGGAGATGAGAGTCACATGGTGGCATGTGATGTGTTCTAGCAGTAAAGGTTCTCCATTATGATCCCTGAGTCTCACTATCATTTACCTAGATATTGGATACAAAAATGTACACCTAGAATTCTAGAGGACACCAAGTCTGCTTATAGAGATGCTGAACCCAAGAAAATATCTGGGATAAAAGCCCAAAAATCTGGAAAGAAACTAAACAGCCAGGCCTCTGTTGAGGAGTGGGGATTGCGGTGACTGACTCGAACTATTGGCAATCAGAAAGAACCCAGCCAGTCACTCCAACCTTCACCTTGGTACCAGTATAATTCAAATTCACTTGGTTTATTTTTGAACTATTATTCACCTCGTGTGCCAGCTGTGGCTCTGTGGTAGCACTCACCTCTAAGTCAGAAAGTCATATGTTCAAGACCCACTCCAGAGACTTGAGCACATAAAGCACATAATCCAGGCAGACACTTCAGTGCAGTACTGAGGGAGTGCTGCACTGTCGGAGGTGCCGTCTTTCAGATGATACGTTAAACCAAAGCCCTGTCTGCCCCCTCAAGTGGATGTAAAAGATACCACAGCACTATTTTGAAGAGGAGTTTGAGAGTTCTCCCTGGTGTCCTGGCCAATGTTTATCCCTTAACCAACTGTTCATCGCGTGTCTAATTACTAAAAACACATTATCTGGTCATTATCACATTGCTGTTTGTGAGACCCTGCAGTGCGCAAATTGGTTGCCGTGTTTCCTACATTACAATAGTGGCTACACTTCAAAAGTACTTCATTAGCTGTAAAGCACTTCAGGACATCATGAGATCATGAAAGGCGCAAGATAAATGCAAGTCTTTCCTTTTTTTTAATTATGTTTATGCTGTTACGCATATCATTATATTCCTGACATGCCACCTTTCATCTTGTGCTTCACCTCACCATGAAATACTGCATTTGTGGGACTTGAAAATCAAACTTGCATTAAAGAATCAAAACAAAACTAAACATTTTCCCAAAAGTATTAGCGTAAGATTCAGAAAGATGGAATAGGGACTAATAATTATAACACAGCACTAAAGATGTATTGTAAACATTGCAGAAAGAAATGCATTCAAAGCCTTGTTCCCCTTTGAGAGCTACATCACCAATGGAGGTTCCCTTCCTGATATTCCAAATGGGTGCTAAAGGGAAATATCCCATAGTTGTGCCAGGTGTTCATTTAAATATGGGACCTGAAAGTATGAAATGGGTACAAGCAATCTCAGTACACCAAATGCAGCAGATTTCAGAATAGTCACAGGGCCTGGTCTTCCAATTATCGAGCCCCTCTGCACCCATCGTGTAACTACTCTCCAGGGGCATAGCACCACAGACTTGGCCCTTAAATTTCTCGGTGGTATCCTGTTCTATAGGTCTTCCGTGTAAACATAAATTAAACAAGCATTAAGAGTGGTCACCAGGCGATTTTCTTCATTTGTGTTTTAAGTTGTGAGTAAATACCCTGGTGCTGTACGCAGCCTTTAAAAATGCATCCAGGTTTTAGGGGGAAAACGTCGGTATCGCCCCATTTGGGGCGCCATTATTGGCGGTGCGCAAAGTTTAGCGCCTGGCGCTAATTATCGCCTCCGACAGCAAACTTGGCTTTTATCGCCCCTGGAGGTGATTGGAGCGCTAAATGAGGCGCTTCACACCTGTCTTGAGGCGCAAAGGCTGAGGAGCGAGGCGCTACCTCAGAGCGCTGGCGAAGCAAGGAAGGGCAAATCAAAATAAACCTGCAAAGTGCTGCTCAGTACTCAAAACTCCTTCACACAGCGTTGAATCT
The DNA here is from genome assembly GCF_052327205.1 of Somniosus microcephalus. Classification (NCBI taxonomy): domain Eukaryota; kingdom Metazoa; phylum Chordata; class Chondrichthyes; order Squaliformes; family Somniosidae; genus Somniosus; species Somniosus microcephalus. Next base: position 216,835,016 of record NC_140990.1, read on the forward strand.
CTCCAGAAGTCTCTCTCTCTCTCTCAATGCGTGGTGCAAAAATGTCACCGACAAAAAAAGGCAGGAAGCGGTCGCCTTTAAATAGCGCTCCCCTAGTCCCTTTCTGACTGCAAAACGCTCCCCTCAATCTATCATTGCTAGTGGCAGGCGGTAAGGCGGGGGCGCCACTCAATATCCGGTCCAGGGCGCTACCGGGACGTTGCGCACTCGACTGACGTCACAATCTGCCGGCGCAGGAGATTGTGGCGGTAATGTTTAGCGCCGCCACAAAATGTCTAGTTAATTTCGCGAGCGGCACAAACATCGCCGCGCCCGGCCTCTAGTTGCTTTGCGCCCCAATTGGCACCCTCTTAAGGCACTAATGGGAGGCGCAAACAACTGAATTTTTCCCCCTTACTGTGGTCACCAGCCTGGAATTTTCATCTGATTCACTTTAATGGGCGAAAGTAGCGGACTGGGAACTGCAGTAGCAGAAAACACCAGCCAAGATCTCTTCATCATATAAAAACCACAAAAATTCTTTTGCACTCTTTTTCAGGTATCAGAGTATTCGCCGAACAATGACCAGTGAGAGGTCTGAGGACACTGGCCAAGCCAGTGGCATTGATGCAGGAGCAGGAGATGAAAGTCATTTTGCTCATTTTAGTTCAGGTAAAGTGGCAGATTTTCTCCATTCATTGCTGTGTGTTTGGGTTAAAATGTAATAATTAAATAAAAATGTGGGAATGGGAAGCCAAGTAAAGGTAGATAATATTTAACTATTTAAAAAAAAAAATCAATAAAATGTTCCATGCTTAGTATACATCGTGGGAACCTATTTGTAACAATGGGCTGGAATTTGCTGAAAAAAATAACAGCGTGTGAACTATGCACAGTGATATAAATGTGTGAATCGTCAGCAACTTGTGGTGAGGAAGAGATACCCCGTGAATCATGAATTGCCATAAGTTGCTGAACGATTTGCGCCGCTCTGCAATTTGGCTCGCGAAAACAGCATCTCACCCATACCCTCCTGTGAGTTTCATAAAGTTGCTGCATTTTCACATTAATTGCCCATTAAACTCCCTGTTAGATCCGTGGTTCAGTGGATAAAGAATTACACGGATGCTGTATATAACAAACAACAGGTCTTTACTGGAGGAGGGTCATCTCTAGACTGGAGTACAGAGGCATGCGCACAGCTTATATACCGGTGTGGTTACTGCCGGTACTTTACAGTATACAGGAGCTGTAAAAAGTAGTTCTGACTTAAAGCACATACACTACAATTCCTCCCTTTTTAGATTAATAATACCCCCTTAATATTCAAATAACAATTACATTTTTACATGTACATTCAATAACAAAAAGTCCATTTATAGATTCAGTCTTTGGGGCGGCTTCCTGACCCTTTCGGGATAGCGCCTTTCCGGAGGTTATTGTTCTTGGTGCAGAGGCGATTCTGACCCATTTTCATAAGAACATAAGAACATAAGAAATAGGAGCAGGAGTAGGCCAATCGGCCCCTCGAGCCTGCTCCACCATTCAATAAGATCATGGCTGATCTGATCCTAACCTCAAATCTTCTATCACCCGAACCCATGTGATCTCCCGGGAGAGGCGAAAAACCAGATAAAGACCCAATGGCCAATTTGGGAGAAAAAAATCTGGGAAATTCCTCTCCGACCCATCTAGGCGATCGAAATTCTTCCAGGAGATCACTCTGTCCCTATATTTTCTACAGTACTTACCTTCTGTAAAGGCGATCTCCACCCCAGCCAGGAACAGGAATAAAACCATCTCCTGAAATCTAACACAGAATTAGAACACAGTAGGAGCAGAACCAGGCTACACGGCCCCTGGGCCCACTCCACTACCCACAGGGCCATGACCATTCCGAACCTAGACTCATGTCCAATTTCCTGCCCGCTCCCCGTAACCCTTAATTCCCTTTACTTCTAGGAAACTATCTATTTCTGTTTTAAATTTATTTAATGATGTAGCTTCCACAGCTTTCTGGGGCAGAAAATTCCACAAACCTACCACCCTCTGAGTGAAGAAGTTTCTCCTCATCTCAGTTTTGAATGAGCAGCCCCTTATTTTAAGATTATGCCCCCTAGTTCTAGTTTCACCCATCATTGGGAACATCCTCACCGCATCCACCCGATCAAGCCCCTTCACAATCTTATATGTTTCAATAAGATCGCCTCTCATTCTTCTGAACTCCAATGAGTAGAGTCCCAATCTACTCAACCTCTCCTCATATGACCACCCCCTCATCCCCGGGATTAACCGAGTGAACCTTCTTTGTACTGACTCGAGAGCAAGTATGTCTTTTCTTAAGTATGGACACCAAAACTGTATGCAGTATTCCAGGTGCGGTCTCACCAATACCTTGTACAACTGAAGCAATACCTCCCTGTTTTTATATTCCATCCCCCTAGCAATAAAAGCCAACATTCCATTGGCCTTCTTGATCACTTGCTGCACCTGCATACTAACTTTTTGAGTTTCGTGCACCAGGACCCCCAGATCCCTTTGTACTACAGTACTTTCCAGTTTCTTGCCATTAAGATAATAACTTGCTCTATGATTTTTCCTGCCAAAGTGCATAACCTCACACTTTCCAGTATTGTATTCCATCTGCCAAATCTCTGCCCACTTACTTAGCCTGTCTATGTCCCTTTGCAAGTTTTTTATGTCCTCCTCACTCACTACTTTCCGTCCCATCTTTGTATCATCTGCAAACTTTGATATGTTACACTCGGTCCCCTCCTCCAAATCGTTAATATAGATTGTAAAGAGTTGGGGACCCAGCACTGACCCCTGCGGAACACCACTTGTTACTGGTTGCCAATCTGAGAACGAACCATTTATCCCAAATCTCTGCTTTCTGTTAGAGAGCCAATCCTCCACCCACGCCAGAATATTACCCCCAATCCCGTGATTTTTTTATCTTAAGCAATAATCTTTTGTGTGGCACCTTGTCAAATGCCTTTTGGAAGTCTAAATACACTACGTCCACTGGTTCCCCTTTATCCACCCTGTATGTTACTTCCTCAAAAAACTCAAGCAAATTTGTCAAACATGACTTCCCCTTCATGAAACCATGCTGAGTTTGTCCTATTAAATTATGTTTATCCAAATGTCCCGTTACTGTCTCCTTAATAATGGACTCTAACATTTTACCAACCACAGATGTTAGGCTAACAGGTCTATAGTTTCCAGCCTTCTGCCTATTACCCTTTTTAAATAAGGGTGTTATATTAGCAGTTTTCCAATCTGCCGGGACCTTTGCTGAGTCCAGTGAGTTTTGGAAAATTATTACCAATGCATCCACAATCCCTACCGCCACTTCCCTCAAGACCCTAGGATGCAAGCCATCAGGTCCAGGGGATTTATCCGCCTTGAGTCCCATTATTTTACCAAGTACCACTTCCTTAGTGATTTTAATCGTATTTAGTTCCTCCCCCCCTAGAGCCCCCTGTTTGTCCAGTGTTGGGATATTCTTAGTGTCCTCTACTGTAAAGACTGATACAAAATAATTGTTCAGTGTTTTTGCCATCTCCATGTTTCCCACCATTAATTTCCCGGTCTCATCCTCTAAGAGACCAACATTTACTTTAGCCACCCTTTTTCTTTTTATATAACTATAGAAACTTTTGCTGTCTGTTTTTATATTTTTTGCTAATTTACTTTCATAATCTATCTTCCCTTTCTTAATCAATCTTTTTGTTATATTTTGCTGTCTTTTAAAGACTTCCCAATCTTCCATCCTCCCACTAGATTTGGCGACCTTATATGCCCTTGTTTTTAGTCGGCAACTATCCTTAATTACTTTACTTAGCCACGGATGGCTATCTTTTCTTTTACACCCTTTTTTCCTCAGTAGAATATATATTTTTTGGAAGTTGTAAAATAACTCCTTAAATGTACACCACTGATCATGTACCGTCTTACCCTTTAATCTATTTTCCCAGTCCACTCTAATCAATTCCGCTCTCATACCTTCATCGTCTCCTTTATTCAAGCTCAGCACGCTTGTTTGAGATCCAACCTTCTCACCCTCTAATTGAATATGGAACTCAACCATGTTATGGTCACTCATTCCAAGGGGATCCTTTACTAGGACATTTTTAATTAATCCTGTCTCATTACACAGGACCAAATCTAAGGTTGCTTGCCCCCTGGTCGGTTCAGTTACATACTGCTCAAGAAACCCATCCCTAATACACTCAATGAACTCATCCTCAAAGCTGCTCTGCCCAATTTGATTTGTCCAGTTAATATGATAATTAAAATCCCCCATAATTATAGCTGTTCCCTTATTACAAGCCTCAACTATTTCCTGATTAATACTCCGTCCAACAGAGTTGCAACTGTTCGGAGGCCTATAGACTACAGCCACTAGTGGTTTTTTCCCCTTATTATTCCTTATCTCCACCCAAACTGTTTCATTATCCTGATAGCAAAATACTGCAGATGTTGGAAATCCGAAATAACAACAGAAAATGCTGGAAAAACTCAGCAAGTCAGGCAACATCCGTGGAGAGAAATTTGAGTTGACGTTTCGGGTTTGACCCTTCTTCAGAACTGGAGAGAAAAGGAACTAGATCGAAGGCAGGGCTGCGATCGGACAAAAGAATAAAAGAACCAAAAGAAGTAAAAGAGATTAGAAGCTAGACGAGATGGTAATAGGCTGTGATTAGGTGTAAAGTGTACTGGCAGGGCAAAAGATAGCTGCCAGGTGTGAGAGAGAAACAAAAGGAAAGGGGGGGGGGGGGGGGAAAGGAAAGGAGTGGAAAAATATAAGTGAAAATGAAATGGGGGCCGAGGTTATGATCTGAAATTGTTGAACTCGATATTGAGACCGGAAGGCTGCAGAGTGCCTAATCGGAAGATGAGGTGCTGTTCCTCGAGTTTACGTTGAGCTTCCGTGGAACAGAACAAGAGGCCAAGGACGGTGAGGTCCGAGTGGGAATGGAGCGGTGAATTGAAATGACAGGCGACCGGAAGCTCGGGGTCACCCTTACGGACTGAACGGAGGTATTCCGCAAAGCGGTCACCCAATCTGCGTTTGGTCTCCCCAATGTAGAGGAGACCGCATCGTGAGCAGCGAATACAGTATACTAGATTGCGAGAAGTACAAGTAAATCGCTGTTTCACCTGGAAGGGGTGTTTGGGGCCCTGGACAGTGGGGAGGGGGGAGGTATAGGGGCAGGTGTTACATCTCCTCCGCTTGCACGGGAAGGTGCCAGGCGAAGGGGAAGGGCTGTTAGGGGTGATAGAGGAGTGGACTAGGGTGTCTCGGAGAGAGCGGTCCCTGCGGAATGCTGAAAGGGGAGGGGAGGGGAAGATACGTTTGGTGGTGGGATCACTTTGGAGGTAGCGGAAATGCCGGAGGATGATCCGTTGAATGTGGAGGCTGGTGGGGTGAAAGGTGAGGACAAGGGGAACCCTATCGTGGTTCCGGGAGGGAGGGGCAGGGGTGAGGGCAGAGGTGCGGGAGATAGAACTGACACGGTCGAGGGCAGTGTCAGCCACGGTATTCGCTGCTCACGATGCGGTCTCCTCTACATTGGGGAGACCAAACGCAGATTGGGTGACCGCTTTGCGGAACACCTCCGTTCAGTCCGTAAGGGTGACCCCGAGCTTCCGGTCGCCTGTCATTTCAATTCACCGCTCCATTCCCACTCGGACCTCACCGTCCTTGGCCTCTTGTTCTGTTCCACGGAAGCTCAACGTAAACTCGAGGAACAGCACCTCATCTTCCGATTAGGCACTCTGCAGCCTTCCGGTCTCAATATCGAGTTCAACAATTTCAGATCATAACCTCGGCCCCTATTTCATTTTCACTTATATTTTTCCACTCCTTTCCTTTCCCCCCCCCCCCCCCCTTTCCTTTTGTTTCTCTCTCACACCTGGCAGCTATCTTTTGCCCTGCCAGTACACTTTACACCTAATCACAGCCTATTACCATCTCGTCTAGCTTCTAATCTCTTTTACTTCTTTTGGTTCTTTTATTCTTTTGTCCGATCGCAGCCCTGCCTTCGATCTAGTTCCTTTTCTCTCCAGTTTTGAAGAAGGGTCAAACCCGAAACGTCAACTCAAATTTCTCTCCACGGATGTTGCCTGACTTGCTGAGTTTTTCCAGCATTTTCTGTTGTTATTTTTGTTTCATTATCCTGCTCCTTTGACCCAATATCATTTCTCTGTATTATAGTGATTCCTTCCTTTATTAACATAGCCACCCCACCTCCTCTCCCTTCCTGCCTGTCCTTCCTGATTGTTAAATAACCTGGTATGTTTAATTCCCAGTCATGGTCACCCTGCAGCCATGTTTCTGTAATGGCCACAAGATCACACCCATATGTCGTTATTTCTGCCGTTAACGCATTCATTTTGTTACGAATGCTACGTGCATTCAGATAAAGAACTTTCAAATATGTTTTGTAACACTTAGTTACTGTTTTTTTCCCTTTTTAGTACTTTACTTTTTACTCCATACCTTCTGTCCCTTCCTAACACGTTCTGTTTTTTAATTCCCCCACTGCTACCTAAGTCTATGACCTTCTCTGTTGTCATTTCTATTATTTGCTCTCTAGAAACCTCCCCCCGACTAATTAGTTGAAAGTCCTCTCTGCAGCCCCAGTTATATGATTCGTCAGGACTCTAGTCCCAGCACTGGCCAAGTGGAGTCCGTCCCAACGGAACAGCTCCCTCCTGTCCCAGTGCTGGTGCCAGTGTCCCAAGAAGCAAAACCCATTTCTCCCACACCAGCCTTTGAGCCACGCATTTAACTCTTGAATTTTATTTATCCTAGCCAAATTCGCTCGTGGCTCAGGTAATAACCCAGAGATTATTACCCTTGAGGTTCTGTTTTTTAATTTGACCCCTTGCTGCTCATACTCCTTTAACAGAACCGTCTTCCTTGTCCTATCTACGTCCTTTGTACCAACATGGACCACGACAACTGGATCCTCCCCCTCCCACTCCAAGTTTCTTTCCAGCCCAGAAGAGATGTCCTTAACCCTGGCACCGGGCAGGCAACACAGCCTTCAGGACTCCCGCTCTTGACTGCAGAGAACCCTATCTATCCCCCTAATGATACTATCCCCTACCACTACAACATTTCTTTTTACTCCCTCCACTTGAATGGCCCCCTGTACCACGGTGCTGTGGCCAGGTTGCTGCTCATCCTCCCTGCAGTCCCCGCTCCCGCCCTCACAGGGAGTAAGAACCTCGATCCTGCTGGACAAGAGCAAGGGCTGCGTCTCCTTCAACACTACATCCTGGATCCCTGTACCTTCCTCACTCGTAGTCACACCGTCCTGTCCCTGACCACGGACTACATCTGCAGTAATTAACTTCATAGGTGTGACCATATCCTGAAACATAGAGTCCAGGAACTTCTCCCCCTCCCTGATGTGTCGCAGTGTCTGAAGCTCGGTCTCAAGCTCCATAACATGGAACTTGAGTTCCTCTAGCAGCAAACACTTGTCGCAGATGTAATCACCGTGAGCCTCAATGGGGTCCACCGGCTCCCACATCTCGCAACAGTAACACATCACCTGCTCCATTCTATATAATTAATTAAATTTCTTATTATTAGTTATGAAGACCCTGCCCGGATATAGATGATAATATCACACCACTATTCAATAGGACTTAACAACTTAAAAGTATAAAAGAGAAGAGAAGGAAGAAAACCAACCAACCAGCTGATCACCAACCTCCTCCTTGAATACTGTCTGTGGGGCCTGTTTGGTTGACTCGTCTCGCTGCTCCGCCTCCGCAGTGCTGTCTAAGCCTGGGAGTGGGGGGAAAAACAGAGCAAAAAACACACCCTCACCTCCCACTTGCCCGAACTCTCCCACTCACCAAAACTCCAGCAGCACTCAGTGCACAGCACTAGCCCCTCCCCTTTTATACCCAGATTCTACTTCCTGTTTAAACTGCCCAATAGTTTAAAAAACCCTTAAAAAAATTAAACTTACATCAAATAATTGACTTCTTAACACACTAAAATTCACAAAATACACTTAAATGATTTTTCTCCCACTTACCATAACTCCAGCAGCACTCATCGGGTTCCACTGCTACTGGGTCTGAAGTAGATGCTACCGGTATGTCGGGTTCATCCCCAGGTACTCGAGACATGGGGTTGACGCCTTCCTGTGACGCTAAGATCTGATCAACGTGGCGTCTCACAATGTTCTCCCCGACATCCACTGTGTACATTAATGGCCCCTGCCTTGTACATATCGTTCCGGGTTGCCACTTCTCTGTTCGATAGTCACGGGCCAAGACTGGTTGCCCTACATTGAAGCTCCTTGTCGGCTTCTCGTTGATGTGCTGGAATTGTTGTCCTCAACATTTCTTCGCACATTTGGTCTGAGCAAATCCAGACGAGATCTCAACCTTCTGTTAAAGAACATCATGGCCGGGGTCTGGTTGGTAACTGCATGTGTCGTGTTTCGGTAGGCTAATAAGAAATTGTCCAGCTTATGCTGTAGTGGAATTTCCTCGTCGCACATGGCCTTTATCGCCTTCTTAAAGGTTTGTACGAACCTCTCAGCCAATCCATTGGTGGCTGGATGATACGGGGCGGATGTGTAATGCCTTACCCCATTCCTTTTCATGAATCTTTGGAACTCGTCGGACACAAACTGTGGTCCATTATCAGAGCAGATCTGCTCTGGCAAACCGTTTCTGGCAAATATGGTCCGTAGGACTGCAATCGTTTTCTCTCGTGGTTGAAGACATCTTTATCACCTCAGGCCACTTTGAATGAGCATCCACTGCTATTAAGAACATTGAGTCCATGAATGGACCAGCGAAATCAATGTGCACCCGTTGCCATGGAGAGGAGGGCCACTCCCATGGGTGTAGAGGGGCATGTGGTGGTGCATTTTGGACCTTCTGGCATCCTAAGCAGCTCTTAGTTAGGTCTTCGATTTGTTGATCGATTCCCGGCCACCACACATAAGCCCTAGCAAGGCTTTTCATTTTCACTGCCCCCAGATGACCTTCATGTAGCTCCTTTAGCACTCTCTCCCTTAACTTGGGTGGAATCACCACTCTGGATCCACACATCACTGTCCCCTGGCATACTGACAGCTGTTCTCTTCTGGATGAGAATGCTGGCAACAGTGAGTCGCCATGTGTTGGCCATCCCCTCACCGTCAATTCATATACCCGTGACAGCGTCGGATCATTGCGGGTCTCCTCTATATCCGCGTTTGTTACTGGCAATCGTTCAATTATCGACGAATAAAATATCTCGATAGGGTCCACTGCTGGTGCTTCCTCCACCGTAGGCAGTGGCAGGCGCGATAGCCCATCAGCGTTCCCATGCTGTTTCGTGCCTTTATATTCTATTTTATATTGATTCGCCCCTAGAAACAGGGACCATCTTTGTAACCGCTGTGCAGTCATTACTGGCATGCCCTTCTTAGGATTAAAGATGGAGACAAGTGGTTGGTGGTCAGTCAGCAAGGTGAACTTCTGCCCATGCAGATAATGGTTGAATTTTTTTACTCCCCATACTAGGCTGAGGGCCTCCCTGTCAACCTGGGCGTAGTTGCGCTCGGCTGAGGTTAGTGACCGAGACGCAAAGGCCACTGGCCTCTCCAACCCGTCTGGGAATTTGTGCGACAGCACCGCTCCAATGCCGTAGAGTGATGCATCACATGCCAAACGAATTGGTAGTGCTGGGTTGAAATGGGCCAACACCTCTTTTGATGTGATCAATTCTTTACACTTCTGGAAAGCTCGTCTACGTTCGTCATCCCACTTCCATGGCATCCCTGTTTGCAGTAGGGTGTTCAGCGGGTGTAGTACCGTTGACAAATTTGGTAAGAACTTGTGGTAATAGTTTACCAGCCCGAGGAACGACCTCAGTTGTGACACATTTTCCGGTGCTGGAGCCTTGACTACTGCCTCAATCTTGTCAGGGGACTTATGTAACCCCTCTTCATCGATGACGTGGCCGCAATACGAGATCTGTTTCTGGAAAAACTCGCACTTGTGGCGATTAGCTCGTAGCCCATATTCCTTTAATCTGGCGAGCACCTTCTCCAAGTTAGCGAGGTGATCACCGTCATTTTCACCCGTGACCAAGATGTCGTCCAAATAACACTGGGTCCCTGGAATCCCTTGCAGGACCTGATCCATCGCCCTTTGCCAGATAGTCGGAGCCGAGGCTACTCCAAACACCAGCCGGTTGTATTGATAGAGACCTTTATGGGTGTTGATCGTAAGGTAATGTTTTGAAGCTTCTTCTACCTCCATTTGCAAGTACGCCTGGGCTAGATCAATTTTGGTGAAGCGTTTACCACCAGATAGCGAGGCGAAAATATCCTCAATTCGTGGAAGCGGATATTGCACCGTGTGAAGGACTGGGTTCACTGTCACCTTAAAATCCCCACAGATGCGGATCTTCTTTGGTTCCCCAGGCGTATTACTCAACGACCTCTTCATTACAGGGACGATGGGTGTAGCCCACTCGCTCCAGTCCACTTTGGACAGTACTCCTGAACGTTCCAACCCTTCCAGCTCTGCTTCAACCGCTGGTCTGATCGCATAAGGCACTGGTCTGGCCTTCAGAAACTTTGGGCTTGCATTATCCGCTATTTTAATTGTTGCTGTTATTCCTTTTAGTGTTCCTAGTCCCTCCTGGAACACTTCTTTTGCGTCAGTTAGCATTTTTGACAGTCGTCCAGGTGTGACGTCGTCATCCTTTTTGGCCTCCACCTTCAGTGCCTGTATGGAATGCCAATCTAAATGTATCTTCCGGATCCACTCACGTCTTAGCAGTGGTGGTCCTCCATTTGGCAATACATATATATCTAGGTATTTCCTGACCTTTATATGTCACTTTCACCCTTATTTTTCCTTTGGGGTAGACTTTTTGCCCCGTATACGTCTTCAAGACAATCTCTGTAGCTTTCAAGGGTATGTGTGAAAATAGCCGCTTGTAGTCAATTCAATTCAATTCAATTCAAATGCTTTATTGGCATGAAAGTTTACAGGGAACCATATTGCCAAAGCTTACATAACAAAAAGTACAGTTTTCCAACATTCTGTAGGTGTCAAACAATTTTGACCTTCGTTGGGTATATACAATATTAGTTTAAACAATATTAATTTAAACAGTCGTTGAACATCGTTTGGTACATTCAGTATTAATTTTAAACAGTCCTCAGGTTGTGACATGTTGTTACATATTTGGCACCAAGGTATGGTCTGTCTCCTTCTCCCAGGACTAATCTTAATTTTGACAGGTCATCCAATTCTTTGAAATCTGGGGTTGTTTGGCTGAGCTTGTCAAATAATATGTTTCTTGTTGTGTTGAATTTTTTGCATTTTAGGAGGAAATGCATCTCTGTCTCAATCTCGCCGGCCAGACATTGATCACATATTCTATTCTCTCTAGGCTGCCAGGATTTCTTGTATCTTCCTTTTTCAATTGCTAGTTGGTGGTCGCTTAGTCTGTACCTGGTGAGGATCTGTCTCTGTTTTGTGTCTCTGATGGTCGAGAGATAGTCTGCCAGTTTATATTCTCTTTTTTAGGGCCCGGTAACATTCTAATCTGCTTTGGCTTTTGGTTATTTTGTTCCAATGTTCCAGGTAGGTTTCTTTGCATTGTTTAATGATTTGGTTCACTCGGATTGGTGTTTGGACGGCAGTGTTGGTCTGGGACTGGTCAGGGTCCGGCTGAGTAGGAGTACTTAGTTTCAGTAGCAGCTGACTCAGGGGACTCTTTTCTGGGTTTAGCTCTTGGGTCTGGAAGGCTTTAAAATAAAGGGTGTCTGGGGAGCTAGATTTGAGGTGATTTAGGACGACTTTGATTTATGACTGTTAGAGCTGACCCTGTGTCCAATTCCATTTCCACTTGGACTCTGTCTATCTTGAGTATAACCCAGATAGTCTGGTGATCCTCTATTTCGGTTACATTATGTAGTTTCAGACAACCCAGCTCCTTGCTTCCGGAGTCTGTGTCACTTTTCTGTTCGTCTGAACCACTGTCCATCACCTGGTGTACCTTTTTGTACTTCTCCTGTGGAGATTTCTTACTGTTGGTTTTCTTCCCAGACCTGCAGACTCTTGCTATGTGTCCTGCTTTCCCACACTGTCTGCACACTTGGTCCTTGAACCAACAATCTTTCTGGTCATGTGTTGTTCTGCCGCAGCGATAGCACTTCCCTGTTCCATAGGTCATTTCATTGGTGCCGTATTCTTGCGGTCTCCGTTGTATCTCTGCAGCGCCCCTTGCGGCTGCTTCGTGTGATACTGCCATATTGAAAGCTTTGTCCAGCGTAAGGTCCTTTTCTGATAGAAGCCGTTTCTGGGTTCCTTCACTTTGTAGCCCACACACAAACTTGTCCCTTAACGTGTCTGCTAGTCCCGCTCCAAACTGGCAGTATTTCGATAGCTTGCGCAGTTCCGTTAGGTACTCAGCATTGCTTTCGTCTTTGTGTTGGTTCCTTTTATGGAACTTAAATCGTTCTGCTATCAGCAGCGGTGTGGGGCTTAAGTGGTCCTGTAGGATTTCTACTATGCTTCCAAAATCCTTGTTTACCGGCTTCTCTGGGGTTATTAGATTCCGCAGTAACCCATAAGTTTTTGCACCAATGGAATTTAACAGAACCAGTGCTTTATTAGCATCTGGCACTTCATTCGCCCTGCAGTACACCTCAATACGTTCCACATATGTCGCCCAATCTTCGACTTCATTGTCGAACGTAGAGATTACTGCCACTCTTCGGCATCCTTGGTTGTGCGCTAACTATCCCCAATGGCGCCTCCCGCGCTTCCCCTTCTTCTCCGCTGGCACAAAATGGCGTCTCCCGCGCTTTCCTTCCTTCCCGCGCTCGCCCGTCTTCTCCGCTGCGGCATCGCAAAATGGCGTCTCCCGCACTCTTCCTTCTTCTCCACGGCTCAATGGCGTCTCTCGCGCTCTCCCTGCTTCTCTGTGGCTCAATGGCATCTCCCGCGCTCTCCCTGCTTCTCTGCGGCTCAGTGGCATCTCCCCTTGCTTCGCCCCGCGGACCCTGATCAGCCCGTGATCCCTGGCTGTGCTCTGCGCGTTCTTTTGATATTTGTCGACGCCGCTCGGTCTAGAACCCGGCTGTTTCTTACCCTCTCTCCGGTTTTGCAGTATTTTTCCACGACGCCGCTCGGTGATCAACCCCCGGCTGCGCCCTGCTCTCTTCACCCTTTTTCTTACCCCGTCGACGCTGCCCAGCTCTCTCTCTCTGCCGTCGGTCGGCTCCAGCCGCCGCTGCTCGGGAAGGGTCTGCTCTGGACCTGTCGTCGGTCTCTTACTGCTCGTTGTGGCTGGGGAACCAAGCCCGGCTCTCCACAGCCTCCCCAGCGAAGTTGGATCTCTGCCTGACTGCTGGGCGGTTGCTCGCGGTCAACGCCCGTGTTCCTGGATTCGCCTTTTTTTTGTGTTGCAGGTAGATTCGCATCAACACTCGTCACCACTGTTAGATCCGTGGTTCAGTGGATAAAGAATTACACGGATGCTGTATATAACAAACAACAGGTCTTTACTGGAGGAGGGTCATCTCTAGACTGGAGTACAGAGGCATGCGCACAGCTTATATACCGGTGTGGTTACTGCCGGTACTACAGTATACAGGAGCTGTAAAAAGTAGTTCTGACTTAAAGCACATACACTACACTCCCCACACAAACTTAAGTCTCATAATTAATAGCGCAAGTACCCTTTTAATGATGTGATAATTGTTAATGACTGCCAACCAACCTATCTGGCCCAGAAAGTGAACAATTAAAGGTGTGGAGTCTCATTCCTTCAGGTCGTGAATTGTTGTTGGAGATTTTTTAAATGTCAAATTTAAAATGTTTGCTTTTTTTCCCTTTTCCTTTCTGTCTCTTTTTTTCTCTCTCTTAATCCAATCTTTCTTTCCCTCTTTATTTCTCTTTCTGTACCTGATTTGACATTGAATTCACCCACTCTAATTCACCCTCCTTCTCCGTCCTTCCTCTGTTTATTTCTCAGTCCTTAAATCTCATTGGTTAAGAGGATGCACTGTTGGTCCCATTGTTCACTAAGGTTCCAGGTGCCCTATTGCTCTCGCTGCGCCATTATCAGCTCGCACTTACACCAACTACAGGGCAAAAGGTTTTTGAGCTGAAGGGTGCTTGAAAAAGTCCAACTCACTGGGCACCCGCAAGATACCCTGCTCCAGCAAATTGCGGCCCATTGACTGAACCTTTAAATCCAAGATCTTTAGTTATGAAATCTTTGTCAATCTCACAGGTTAATAGCAACAGCTCACTCCATCTGGGCAATACAAGATGAAGCCTTTAGGAACTTTGTTCCTCTGTAGTTTGAATAATTTTTATTGAAGTATATCTGTAATAAATGTATGAAAATGCCCTGTTTGCTTTTCATTTTAATGAAAGAACAAAAAACATTTTTGTTTCTTAAGTTATTCGCATTGACGTTCTTTAAGTTTCTCAGAACAAGGATAGACATGGTGATTCCACCTGCTCGTGGGAAATAGCACTTGCTCCAGACGGGGGTTTCCTGACTGAAAGAGTCAGAATTTGTTAACCTCCAAAAATTGTCAAGAGAAATTCATTACTTTACCACCCAAAACAATTAAGAAATGTGATTGTAGCCCAGCGCCAAGCACGGGGTATTCTCAAACTTGAAGACTTACTGAACCATCCTAGTACTTTTGAATTTCGGCTGTTCTATGCCTGGCCTGGGGATGAGTATTCTTAACACTGGTGTCTATTTTTCTGATCATGTTATTTTAATGCCAGAATGCTAATCATTTTAAACAGGTTAATGTGGCATTAAAATAATGCTTATCAGAAAATCGAAGTTTGTGTGTCCAAGAGAAAAGTGTTACATTCTCTTGCACAAACAGCCTCACTTTAAACAGCACAAAATTCCACAAAACATCTAAAAATCTACCGTAAAGCTAAGTTACAGTACTAGATCTAAATATCTCATTGTATCGTTAATCACAGCTTTTACGAGCCGGGTGACATTATCCCTTTAAGTAGTACATTTAAGATGCTGTGTTTTTATGTTTTAATTACACAATAAGAGAGAAGGTTATTTCAAAACACTTTCTCGGAACATGCCCCACTGGCATGCCTTTAACTATAGGTCTGTGATGCTGATGTTCACAGGAAATCTGGTTGCTACTAAATTCTGCAGATATTCTAATTAATGAAAGTAAAACAGCAGCATTTTCAGCTAACAAAAATGGCAACTTGCATTTATTTAGTGCTTTTAATATAGAAAAATGCCCCAAGGCACTCCACAGAAGGGTAATCAGACAAAAACCAACACCGAGCCTAAGAAGGAAATTTTAGATGGGGTGACTAAAAGTTTGGTCAGAGGTAGGTTTCAATGAGGTTTCTAAAGGAGGGGAGAGAGGTTGAGGGAGGGAATTCCAAACCCTAGGCGACTGAATACATGATTGTCAATGGTAAAAAGAAAAAGAAAGACTTGCATTTATAAAGCGCCTTTCACGACCACTCAGTGCAGAGGCTGAGGGAGGACAGGAGTGAGGATATCTTGGTTACAAACCTAAGAGCAGAGCTTGCGGGGTGGCAGAGAACGAGGATTTTATAAGAGAGGGGAGAAACAAGGCGAGATGCTCAAAGGAGGAGAAAGTGCCAGAGGTGTAGGGGGAGAAACCATGGTGAGATTTGGTGACGAGGGCCACACAGCCTCCACGACAGGTTGGGCAGACCAGGTGGAATGTATAGCCAGGTGGGGAAGCTTCAATTAGGGGCAAGGTGTCATCACCGTGAGCCAAGTTTCTGCCAAAGCCATGATGTCAATGCAATCTTCCAATAAAATAACAGACGACGATGGCCTTGTTCACGACTGAATGGACATTCTGGAGGGAGATGCAGAGAGGGGTGGTTGATTCGCTGGAAGAGTCCAAGGGGGAAACAAAGGTTGGGGTGAGTAGGATGGGAAGGAGGTTGGCAGGTTAGCCCCCAGTGGGCTGCTGGTTGGGAAGGTTAGTGGAAGAGGAGGATGAGGCAAATGCGGTTGTTACTGGTAAGGAGGCAGTGACATGGGCCCTTTGGAGAATGCATAGAGGGTAGCCTTGTGCTTATTCAAGAGGAATTTAATCCTGGGATGGAGGCAGAGGAATAATGAAGAATTAAGGGTAGGTACTGGGGTTGAGGTGTGGCAAGTACCCAAGAGGGGAAAGATGGCATGGCAGAGGAATAGCCCGGTGACAGTCTCTCTGGGGTCACTTAAGAGAATGGCCACTTGCTCAAGATATGAGGGCAACTAGCACCTGTGAAACTGTACCCCAAAGAAGGGCCTAAGAGGGGCCAAGAGAGAAAAAAAGGAGATAGAAGTAACATAACTGTTTTGAGCTAAAATATTGTTTAATAATGTGTGGTATAAAACAGAAAATGTTGATCATCACCTGGTGAGATGAGACTCTGCAAGATGTCTGAACATAGCACGTCTCGTTTTGGGCACAGAGTTATAATTTTTCTATGACCAAGATGTAAAATGGAGTTAAAAAATGTTTTGACTTTCCCTTTGTCGCAACAGATTTCAGAAGAGAGCCGACACTCTCTCACTCTGCCTCCCGCTCCCGGATGAATTTGCTGTTGCAGTCTCCTCCTGTCAAATTCTTCACCAGCCCAGAATTCTTCACAGTGCTACATTCAAACCCTGTAAGAGAGTTATTCTGTTGTTTTATTTAGCTAGATTTGCTGATTACTGTAAGAGCATAGAGAACAGCTGCTGATCCGATTTGCACCACATTCTGGTATCTACAGACACTTTTTTTAATGTTTCTGTTACCACATTATAGACTTGAGCAGTTTGCAGGAATGAGTGCACCAAAAAAGAGCCACCAAATTTTGGAAACACCTAGAAATGAGCAACCCCCAATGCTATCATTACGAAGCCCTGAAATGCCAAGAGAGGACCATAAAGAAGAATACCCTCAGTCAACTAGTCCTGGGACTCAGTGAAGTCACTACTAACACTACTAACAATAACCAGCCCCAGGACAGTGACAGCGTAACACAAAGAATTCGACCCAACACAATCGTCGCTAAGCAAAAGGAAAAATATCTGTCATATTGGGCAGAAACAACAAAAACCCAAAGCAAACTCAATTGCTACTTGGCCCTAAACAGACAATACAACATGGCTGATTACCTGACCATGGTAAAGGATAGCAAACTGAGAAAAACCTTGACAATGTACAGACTTAGTGAACATAGCCTGGCGATCGAAAAAGGTAGACACAGGCAGACCCGGCTACCAAGAGAGGACAGGATATGCTCTCACTGCAGTCAGGGAGTGGTGGAGACAGAGATGCACTTCCTCACAGCTTGTAGAAAATATCAGGGCATAAGGGAGAATTTCTACCCAAAATTCACAAAAATATGCCTGGAATTCAGAAATTTGAATGACGACCAAAAACTCCCATACCTACTAGGGGAAGAGAGAAATTGTGTAACATTAGCTGCACACTATGTTACAGCTTGCCATAAACAGAGGGACAACCACTAAATATAAGAAAAGAGTATACAAATTATATGAATGTATATTTATACACTCAGGGATATATCTGTTTATACACTGTATGGATAGATCTGTATTTTTGTGTACAACCATGAATGTTTTTCGATGCTTTGGCAACATAAGATGTACCTTGTCATGCCAATAAAGCGATTTGAATTGAATTGAATTGAGTGCATCTGGATAGATGACATGCATGTTAAGCTGGTCCTTTGTACAAACTGGTGCACCCAAAATCCAACAAAGTGACATACATACTAAGCTGTCGTCGTGCTAAAATGTGTCATGCTAACTGTGGAGCTCTGTACATCAATATTATCTGCTTCCACACTCTCTTCTCCTGCCATGTCACAATTTGGAAAATAATAGATATTACATATTTAACTGAGGATTAGTCAAACTCAACATTTTATTTACCCAAATGAATTAAACATAGGTTTGGCAATAATATGAAGTTTAAAAAAAAAAATAACAGAAGTCCTTGCACATTTGACATAAATTCATCTCTTTAGTTTGAAAATGGTTTGGAAATTGCTGCATTTGGAATTTCCTGCCATCTGTCACTTTAGAACCTCTAAACAAGAAGGCACATCAAGGACATCCAGTTTAATTTGCAGCAGCAGTATCACACAGCTTTACAAAAATACTAGAAAGTGGTGATAATGGACAAGGCAGGACTTGTGTGTGTCTGTTTATACTCTCTTGCACTGCCATTTATCATGTGATGTGGAAGAGGGTACTTCTAGAAATATGCAAATTGCTGAGGATAATAAACCAAGTGGCCATTTAATGAGTATAGGGAATGTTAGTGGCATTCAGAGAAAATTATGTGGTTGAGGTAAAGTATAGCAGATGGATTGTGTGGATCATTGTAATATGATGCACATTGGTGCAATAAACATGAAATGTATGGATGTCAAAAGTAGAGTGAGAAAATTTGGATGCCAATTATTTTTTATATAAAAGAAACTGACATGTCTTGTGGGTATCCATTTGTCAAAAAGCATGTGATTTTAACTGGGTACAATTCATTGGTAAGGCTGCGTTTGAAGGACCCTGCAAATCACACCTTCAAAAGGTATTGATGTATTGGTAAGGGTTCGGATAAGAGCGACAAGAATGGCTTCAACTTAAAGTTTTAGGTTCTTAGGAGATTTAACTTGTTTTCATTGCAGAAAAGAAATTTTAGCGAGGGACCTGATGCTGTGGATGGTAGATATTGTGGGTGGTTATTTAGCTTGGTGCAATCACAGAATGAAAGAATATGAGTACAATAAAGGGAAGCTGAACCAAAATTAGGGATTTTTTTTCCCCCACAGAGTAATAGCTATGTTGAATTGACTCTCATCAAAAGTAGTTTATGCTCTATTGATTCAAATGTTTTTAAAAAGGAACTGGAGGGATGTTTGAGTAAAAGCATGATTGAAGGACATCCGACATAGGTACAGATGATCAAACACTTCATGGAATATTATAATTCTAGTTGTACTAGGACTATGGGAAATTTATAAAATGTGAGTATGGGAGAGGATTTAAAAATATTTCATTGCAGATTATGTTTGCAACAGTGCGATTCATTTAGCATTTTCTCAATACCTTAAGTAATAACCTTATGTTGTCTGAGAGATGGGAATTTCCCATATTGTGGTGATCATTCTTGTCAATTTTGAATTTTTTTTATCAGCGTGCCTATCGAATGTTTACAACCAACACATGCTTGAAGCACATGATCACCAAAGTGAGGCGGGACGCCCATAACTTTGAGCGCTATCAGCATAATCGAGACCTGGTGGCATTTCTGAACTTATTTGCTAATAAACAGCTGGAACTCCCAAGAGGCTGGGAAATGAAGCACGACCATCAGGGAAAGGTGAGTAGGACCCCAACATAGAAAAGTGAGTAGGACTCCATGTGCAAGGTTACTTGGTCACAGTATATGACGAACGTGCCATTTTTTTGACACCATGCATTTTAGGATTAAGCCTAATTTAAAAAAAACATTTCCCCCTACTTATTGATAAACAATTCAATTTTAGAGTCAAAATGTACAAAACCAGATATTTATTGATTTCAATCTTCAGTAATAATGTGCACCTTTATAGATAATTTGACTGCAGTTACACTGAGTTTTCAGAATTTATAACTTTTACGGTGTTCAACACATTTAGTTAAGCCAGCATGCTGATCCCTATTAATTACCTGAACCAATGTTATACATAATATTCTTACAAACCACTTAATCTAAACTAGTAATCAGTTGAGTGCTGAGGTATTCTCTAGCAGCAGATGCTCTGTGCAATGAAATAAGATCTACACAGATCAAAATGTGAAAGGGAGTAAGACAACCAGATTTAACTACCTGCAGGTTAACCTTGTGACAGTTGCTATCAATCTTAAATTAATTATAACTGTCAATCAATTTTATTATAATCTAGTGAAATGATTGACCATTTGGATTGCACCTGGAAATTAATTAGTTTGACAAGGATGACACCGTATTGAGACTTTGAATAAAACTACTTGAACTTGGGTTCATATAAACTATATGGTACAAAAGGTCCTTACTGCTGTTCATTCACAATGTAAATAATTCAAATTGAGTTTGTTTCTAACCTCAGAAGAACTCCTTTGGATGTGAGAGAGGAGACATGAGTTTGGCTGACTTTTGATGAATAGAGGCATGTGCTCTATTGTCACTGACAAAGTTGGTTGGTGAAAATCCATTGCGTGTTGAGGCACCTCAAGGGTTACTCAGTCAAACTTGAAGATGCAGTTTTGTAAACAATGAGGTCTTTGTATTTTCAAGCTCTGTGATTGAATGTTCTGTTGTGATATTTTAAATTAAATCTAGAGCTTTCTATACAGCAGTGTGCAGTTGCAAGCACCTTGTGTAATCTGGTGCTGATTTCATTTGTCCTTTTCCAGTCCTTTTTTGTTGATCACAATTCCCGCAGCACCACTTTCATAGACCCACGGCTTCCTCTTCAGACCGCTCGGCCCTCGATTGCATTAGTTCATCGGCAGCACTTGCACAGGCAGCGCAGCCACAGTGCTGGGGAGGTAGGTGCCAGTAACCATTGATTTGACTGCCTTTTTTGATGGTCAAAAAAGTGCCTTAACATTCATGAGTCAAGACTAATCTTGGAATTACATTGATGTGCTCAAATGTTATTTGGATAATCACATTACTGTACACCCTGTATAAGAAGACGCGAGGTGATTAATAATAGGAAATATTTAAACTGAGACCCTTGTGTTCTATTTTAAACAACACATTTTCTTATTCTTGTTTGGAAAGTGCGCTTTTTGTACATCAGGCACCTAGCTTTATTATGAATAGATTTATATAATTTATTTCTTCAAATAGGACAAGTTACCTTTCAAATAAGCTTGAAGGTCAGCGATTGTTTCTAAATCAGACATTGGGCTGGGGTGGAGGCTTAGTACATTGGAGCCAAAACAAACTGATTCATGTGATGGTGGGGCACAGGTTCAAGCACACAATCGTGCAATAAGAAGCCAATCTTTCCCATGGCGTTGTGGAGACATGCTGTGTGAAGGTCAAGAATTTCACCATCAAAAGAAAGGGTAATAAAAGTGGAGTCATCCAGGGTCATTCATGGTCGTCTCTTTGTGGATGAGGCCAGGGAATAAGTTTCCCACTCTCTGTTTGGGTTTGTCTAGCACAAGATAGCCAAGAAAAGAAGTGGAGTGGGGGAAAAACTGAAAATACTTTGCATTTAAACTGAGAAAATGTACATGTTCAGTTCATTATAATATTTTTAGCTAATTGTGGAAATGGTAATCAGAAATGTCTGCTGTGAATGTAGCATCCCATTCCTCAACCCCTAAATAGCTTATTATTTCTGCTAGGTGGCAGATGACTCTCGTCATCCAGGGCCCCCAGTTATGCCCAGACCATCCAGCACGTTTGGCACCGTTAGTCGAAACCACAATCAGGACCTGGTACCAGTGGGTAAGTTAACCTTTACGCTTACTTGGTGCTGAATTGTACAGCTGATGGTTCAAAGGAGTACTACAGGAATGAGCCTGACCTCAGCCTCAGTTATTCAAGCAAGAAATATAATCTAGCTACTTCTAAATACTTTTATTATGCTGCCTGTTAAAATGTAAAAGTTTTTATTAATTCAAATTAAATATATTTTACGCTTAAATGCACTGTAGCACTTTACCTTTAAGGAGTCCTATAATGTCACTCGGGCCCCAAATTGGCTTCCTTGTTAGCGAGCAAATACTTGTGGCAGCAGCATGAAGCATTCCCTTATGGAGACGATTATTGGTCAGCATATGTTACTACTTTATTTACATTTTTCTCCTTTTAAAGCACCTGTTTCCCACAGCTGCTGCTGCTTCCCATCACCTGGTGGCAGCAAATAGCCTGAAGGGTTCCAGCAGTGTCTTGAACAGCGAGAGCACAGATCAAAGCATCTTATAGCATGACTTTGAATTCTGAGATTCATGGAACAACTTCAGTCTGACCCATAATTATTTGCTTCTTTACACAACATATTTGATTTTATTCAAATTGTTCTTTTTTTGTGTGTTTCAAAGTTCTGGTATAAATGAAAAGGACACTTTTCCAACTGTTCTTCAGCTATTGACCCTATATTTACATAAAGTGAATGATGTCGGTTTCTTTCCACTAGTTTGCGTTTCATTAAGAAATGGGAGAATTTGTTGTTTTGATTCATTTGTGTGGAATCAAATGATCTATCAGCATATCTTAGAATATTATTAATTCTGGAGTTTCCTGACATCTATTGTATCCATAAAATCTAGTGAGTAATGTCTGCCATAACCCAAATCTGTAGATTACTTTGCAAATCCTTGATTTGTTGGCAATACACCCACATTAGCACCTATATTCTAAAGTGTTACTTTGTTGAGTTGCTTTCAGAGTTTGTTCACACTTTCTCTGTTCTTGATGAATAAGGAGCTAATAAACAAGCCATAACATTTGTCTTGCACAATCCAACATTTCTTTCACGGAGGGAAAATCCAAGGGCAGATAATGCAGAGGTTCTCGCCTGATCGTGAGAGCCTACCCTCCCTTTCACTTAGAGAATGGTGTATGGACAGGAGCAGAAAGTCAGAAGAGGAGGGGGAACCATCCAGCATTACATTAATCTTTCTTAACTTTTGTTAACATGTCTTCAGACAACATTTCAAATAAAAGTTACATTTTTACTTTTGAGTAGATGGTATGAATCATTCTCTAATTGTTGGGTCATTTCAACAGCTCCAATGTACAGATCAGTTCAGCATTATCCATTTTATAATCCCTGTCCTGATGAGATATTCTGTTGTTTTCAGCTTACAATGATAAAATTGTAGCATTTCTGCGTCAACCAAACATCTTTGAAATTCTGCAAGAGCGCCAGCCAGACCTTATCAGGAATCACTCACTCAGGTAATCCCATTGATTGTCCAAGTGGTGGTACTGGTTGTGTGATGCTGTACATTTTTTCTGTACAGTTGCCCCCCCCCCCCCAATATTTTAGTCTCTGCATCTATGCTGTAATGTTTTATAGGAATTCTCCAGGATAAATGTTCAAAATTAAAGGGGACTTACTGTTAAAACTTAAGAAAGAATGGGGAAAAAGCCATTCAGCCCATCAAGCACTTCCTTTTCACGAAACATACACAATGCACTCTATTATGGAATCTACTCAATGCATTTCATTTCCTGAGGAAAGGTTCTGCAATGTTTCTCCCCACACTCTCACCCCAAAAGGTTAAGGAGCAAAAATGCAAATATCTGTGTTACCTTACTACATTATTCATTAGTCCTTGACTGGTTGATATTTCTATTGTCCCAGTAGCTGAGGAACCATCATCATGTCCCATACAGCATTTGATCTTTTCAATTTATTGTTAACTTTAATTCTGTTCCTAACCAGATATGTCTCCAACTCCTTTTAAAAGGTGTTAATCAGCAGGTCATTGACTGTATTAAACATAGCCATTACTTTATATGACTTTCTCAATTAAAAAAAAACTGGGATAAGAATTCCTTCCATTATTGAGTCGTGTTTGATGCTTGTTAATTTTATGCACACATCCTCTAATTCTCTGCACACAAGTAACCAGAATCTTTGTCTCAGCATTTTAAAAGTTGATCATATTTCCACTCGGTCATCTTTGTCCTTTTGAAGGTTAGCTAATATTGCATGTAATGTCCTAAACTTGACCTCATGAGTGATCTGTATAATAATAGAATAACCAGTTCAGGTTTATTATCAGATGCCCTTGAGATGCACCCCAGTACATGATTAGCCTTGTTCATAACTGTCTTGCAATGACTGGATACTGTAAATGAATGGTCATTAATTACTCCTTTCAATGTATGCATGTTTCATATTTCCATTTCAAATGTCGTCTTCACATGACAACACAAATTGGCACCATCAGCAAATAGTGAAATATTACAAGAAAGCACTTCCGTATCATTAATAGCGCTGTTTCAAAAGACTTCGCCAAATCTGCTTTTACTGTTTAAAAAACATTTTAAGGCATACCACATGCAGATTACAACTATAATACTTATTGTTAGATCATGGCAGAGCAATTATATTCTCACAGGCTGCTCACAAATTCTTCCTGCACCTTCCATTGGCAGGGTAACAATTGAGAGATGCTGACTTACAATCCAGTATGAATTTTGAATGTGATAATTAAGGTAATGTGGACCTGGATGGCAATCACTCCAGACAGACTCATGGAATACCTTAACAAGTTGCTTTTCATGATGAAAGAGGCAAACAAACACTTGGGGACTTGGCTGACTTGTTTCAATCAATGGTAAAACCCAATTTTTTGGGGGTCTTGTTATACAACCTGGAATATATTCCTTTAATTAGTGCACTATATGAGGTAAGATTGAAGTCCAGAAGTATCTTCAACAGCTGTGTTTAAGTTTTCCTGGCATAAATGTGAAGTCGCCCTGGAAACCTGCAGTGGGATATTCTGTAATCATTCCATTTAACTGTAATGAATTAAGAACATCAGACATGCTTCTGTGTAAGAAAAGCTGAAATATGTTGTTCATTACACAGTCTTCCTCCGCTATGCTCCTTCCATTATCAATATTGTCACCTGTCACAAGAATGGAGGTTACTGAAATATGTGGAATGGATGTGTCTATTGCATTACAAGGAATATGTCTAAAATTACATTTCTGAAATTCTCTCTCCCTCTCTCTCTTCTCCCGCTCTCTTGCTACATGTTTTTCCTCTCTCTCTCATGCTGTGTTTTTCCCATCTGTGCTCTCCTTTAACTGTTGAACATCTGGGCTTCTGCTGAGTCCTGGGCATTTTATCAAACTTGGAGTCCTGAGCCTCAGTTTGGTGTAGAAGTATTGTAGTTCCAGATTCAAATGTGATTGATTTGTTTTGCTTCTAGTTTTCCTTTTGTCACTTTATTTTGCTAGCTTTCTATCCGTTTAACAGTAGTGTTCTAGTAGTGATGTCGACATTTATTGAATGACGAGCATATTGCTGTCGAATTTAGTGTTTGTTTTTTGTTGTGAAAAGGGTATTATCTCACACTGAATCCTTTTTTAATATTTTCAGTTGTAACATCATAATGCAGAACATGTAAAATGCTGCACACAACCACGAGAACAAATATGTTTCAATTTTTAGAATATGAAATGTATATTGTCATAAAGTTTCAGTGGTTGTCCTGTGCCACTTAATGGTGTATTTTCCAAATACCATTGCTACCCTCTGTGTTTTACACATTATCTAATGTATACTCTAATTCTTAAAGCTTCTGTTTTCTTTCTACTCTCCCACATCACTAAGTGGGAGAGTTTGTGAAGCACTAATTCGTCACTTCAAAATCCTGATGGCAAAGTGACTTCCTCTTGTCAGACACTGGACTTCTGTTTATTCTTTTAGGTTTGATGGGCCTTCAATAACCACAAAACTAGAAGTTATAGACTTAAACAAGTTGGCTTTTAATCACTAAGATCAGAGCTAACATCTCAACACGCCGACTGGTTCACAGGAATGAGTCATACAGATCCTGGGATCTTTATGTAAGAGAAGTCAGGGGCGGAGCCAAGACCTGGAACCTCCCAGGTTAGTCGGGAAAGAGGAAGTGAAACTATACACAGTGGGGGAGGGTAATATACATGAGTGCAAAACGAATACAGGATCAAGACAAACAGATTTCATTACATTCACCCCTTCTATAGATTTAGTCCATCGGGGTGATGTTTCTTAAAAGTTGGTATAAGTGAGTCTGTCAGGAGGTTTTGCAGTTCTCAGTGATCGGCGCAAAGCCGGTTGGGGTGCCTCTAGGGGAGTGGATTCTGGTTCCTCCGCTGTCCGGGCCTCCGCAGTGTCTTCCAGGTTATCTGCAGTGTCCTCCAGGTTAAAGTTGGGTATTGATACCTCTGGGCGTCCTGTCTCTTTGTAGTGTAGGTCTTCATCGGGTAGTCTCCCATCGTTCTCTCCGCTCCCCGAGGGAGCGAGGTCTTTTATGGAAACAGTGTCCTCTCGCCCGTCAGAGTATTCGATATAGGCGTACTGAGGGTTTGCATGGAGGAGCTGTACCTTTTCCACAAGGGGGTCCGTTTTATGGCCTCTCACGTGCTTCCGCAATAGTACTGTCCCCGGAGACGTCAGCCACGCGGGTAGAGATATGCCCGAGGTGGATTTCCGGGGGAAAACGAACA
Source organism: Somniosus microcephalus (assembly GCF_052327205.1). NCBI lineage: Eukaryota > Metazoa > Chordata > Chondrichthyes > Squaliformes > Somniosidae > Somniosus > Somniosus microcephalus. Next base: position 216,861,259 of record NC_140990.1, read on the forward strand.
TCTTTTCGTGAGGGGTAGCGTTAGTGGCAGTACATAACAGAGACCTTATGGAGTGGAGCACGTCTGGGAGGACTTCCTGCCAGCGGGAGGTCGGAAGGCCTTTTGACTTTAAGGCTAACGTGACAGTCTTCCAAACAGTAGCATTCTCCCTTTCCACTTGCCCATTACCCCGGGGGTTGTAGCTAGTGGTTCTGCTAGTGGCTATCCCCTTTGAGAGCAAGAACTGGCGCAGCTCGTCACTCATGAATGACGTCCCCCTATCGCTGTGTATGTAGTTCGGCATGCCAAACATGCAGAATAGATTACAGAGACACTTGATGACCATGGCACTGGTCATGTCTGGGCAGGGAATGGCGAAGGGGAAGCGGGAATATTCATCAATGATATTGAGGAAGTATACGTTACGGTAGGCAGAGGGAAGGGGTCCCTTGAAGTCCAGACTTAGGCGCTCGAATGGCCGTGTGGCTTTGATAAGGTGTGCACGGTCAGGCCTGTAGAAACGAGGCTTGCATTCCGCACAGATGCGGCAGGCTCTGGTCATTGCCCTGACCTCCTTGATGGAGTGGGGCAGATTGCGGGACTTTATAAAATGGTATAGTCGGGTGACAGAGGTCGTTGTGGAGACCCTGTAATTTGTCCGTATGAATGCTGGCACACATTCCCCGCGATAGGGCGTCTGGGGGTTCATTAAAGGCTCCCGGCCTGTACATAATATCATAGTCGAACGTGGATAGTTTGATCCTCCACCTGAGTATTTTGTCATTCTTGATTTTCCCCCTTTGTTATTAAACATGAAAGCCACCGACCGCTGGTCGGTGAGCAGGGTGAAACGTTTGCCGGCTGGGTAGTGTCTCCAGTGCCGCACTGCCTCCGCTATAGCCTGTGCCTCCTTCTCGACAGAAGAGTGCCTGATTTCAGGTCCCTGAAGGGTTCGGGAGAAGAAGGCCACAGGTCTCCCAGCCTGATTGAGGGTCGCAGCTAAGGCAAAGTCTGACGCATCGCTTTCGACTTGAAAGGGAATGCATTCGTCCACTGCACACACTGCAGCCCTTTCAATGTCCTGTTTAATACTGGTGAAAGCCTCCCGAGCTTCAGCTGATAGTGGGAAGGACGTCGATTTAATGAGGGGTCGGGCCTTATCAGAGTAATTGGGCACCCATTGGGCATAATACGAAAAAAATCCCAGGCACCTTTTTAAAGCTTTGGGATTGTGTGGCAGGGGCAGTTCCTTTAGGGGGCGTAATCGGTCGGGGTCCGGTCCAATTACCCCATCTTCCACCACACAGCTGAGGATACAGAGACGGGTTGTGTTGAAGACACATTTGTCTTCGTTGTAGGTTAGATTCAGCTTTAGGGCAGTTTTTAAAAATCTCGCAAGATTTAGATCGTGGTCTTGCTGGTTGTGCCCGCAGATAGTGACATTGTCCAGATAGGGGTAGGTAGCTTGTAGTTTATTCTCGTCAACCATGCGGTCCATCTCACGTTGGAAGACCGAGACCCCATTTGTTACCCCGAAGGGCACTCTGAGAAAATGGTAGAGGCGTCCGTTCGCCTCAAAGGCGGTGTATGGGCGGTCCTCCGTTCTAATGGGGAGCTGGTGATACGCGGATTTGAGGTCGATAGTCGAGAAGACTCGGCATTGCGCGATCTGGTTGACCATTTCTGATATGCGGGGTAAAGGGTAGGCGTCCAGCTGGGTATAAATATTAACAGTCTGGCTGTAGTCAATTACCATCCGTTTCTTTTCGCTATTTTTAACTATGACTACTTGGGCACGCCACAGGCTGGTACTGCATTCAATAATGCCTTCCCGCAGGAGTCTGTCCACTTTCGCCTTGATAAAGTGTCTGTCTTCCAGACTGTACCGTCTACTTTTGGTCGCTATGGGCCTACAGTTCGGAGCGAGATTAGCGAATAAAGAGGGCGGGCTGATTTTTACGGTTGATAGGCCACAGACTGTGAGTGGCGGCTGGGACCCGCCATATGCTAGCGTGACACTTTCGTGGTGGCACTGGAAGTCCAGGCCCAAGATTACATTAACACAGAGTTCTGGCATCACGAGGAGTTTAAAATCCTTGTAGTCCGTACCTTTTACAGTCAGTGTTACCACACAGTAGCCCAAAATGTCCGAAGTGTGGGGCTTAGCAGCCATAGCAATTCTGCTCCGTGTAGGGGTTACCGTTAATGAGTGCCGCCGTACCAGGCTAGGGTGGATAAAACTCTCGGTACTCCCACAGTCAATTAAACATTTCGTTAAATTCCCGTTTACCTGTATGTCCATCATGGATTTTGTCAATGGGTGTGGCCTGGATTGATCCACCGTGATCGAAGCCACTGTTGGGCCCTGGGCGGCCATTGAGTCGGGAAAAGATGGCGGATCCCAAGATGGCGGCCCGCACGGCACGCACGAGGCGGTGACGGAGTTGGAAATCGGATTCCCTCTGCAGACTTTGCTAAAATGACCCTTTTTCTTACATTTGAAGCATGTAGCGTCCTTCGCTGGGCATCGTTGTCTGGGGTGCTTGGCCTGGCCGCAGAAGTAGCATTTCGGGCCTCGAGACATTGCCGCTGTAGCAGGACTCCTGGGTGAACTTCTGTGTGGGGACTCCGGCGGCGTAGAGCTGGTCTGAGACCTGGATGGGGACGATGGCTGATTCCAAGATGGCGGTCCCCTCGGCACGCACGAGGCGGTGAGGGCCGCATGGCCGGAAGAATAAGAGTCAGAGTTTTTCTGGGCCACGTCCAGCGATCGCGCAGTGGCCACTGCCTTTTTTAAGTCCACGACCTCCTTCTCCAGCAGTCTCTGCCGGATATAATTCGATTTGAGGCCCGTGATGAAGGAATCGCGGACCAATTCGTCAGAGTACGCGTTGGCCGTCACGGCCTTGCAGTTACAGTTCCAGACCAGGTCCTTTAGGCCCTGTAAGAAATCGTCCATTGATTCCTCTGGTCGCTGCCTGCGTGTAGCCAGCAGATGTCTGGCGTACACTTCGTTTACTGGCCTCTGGTATTGGGCCTTCAGGATAGTGATGGCCTCCGTGTAAGAGGTGGCGTCACGGATGAACGAATAAATCCGATGACTTACGCGAGTAGTCCGTAGACTCAGTTTATCTACCTCGCTAGCGGATGAGGCCCCCGCGAAGAGTTCGAAGCATTTGAGCCAGTGTCCAAATTGATTTGATGCTTCAACAGAATGTGGATCCAAGTCCAGACGCTCTGGTTTTAGGAGTCGATCCATCCTAGTATTCTTTAGTGATTAAAATTGATGGGCCTTCAATAACCACAAAACTAGAAGTTATAGACTTAAACAAGTTGGCTTTTAATCACTAAGATCAGAGCTAACATCTCAACACGCCGACTGGTTCACAGGAATGAGTCATACAGATCCTGGGATCTTTATGTAAGAGAAGTCAGGGGCGGAGCCAAGACCTGGAACCTCCCAGGTTAGTCGGGAAAGAGGAAGTGAAACTATACACAGTGGGGGAGGGTAATATACATGAGTGCAAAACGAATACAGGATCAAGACAAACAGATTTCATTACAAGGTTATATTGCCTACTTTTGTTTTTTTTTAAGTTGAGTGTGTGTGTGAGACTTGCTTCTAGGTCTCTGCCTTTATAGGTCTTAAATCTGTGACAGATAAGGGGTGCACAAGAGCAGCATGGTGATGAGTTCTGATTGGGAGATGCCCTGCCTACCCTCGGTGACTGGCCACAGAAGCATTTCTGAGATCAGAAACCCAGAGGTGTGAATCCGTTGGGGGTGGGTTCAACACTGAGTCTCTTGCTGATACTGGGCCACATTAATAATAGACACACTGGGAGCTGTTGATGTGTTTTTCACTGTTGAATTTGCAGATAGTGATGTCACCTCAATGCCCCAGATTTTTGCAACAGCTGGTAAACAATGTTCCAAAGAGGCCGATTCAGTACAGCGTGGCTTGAATTAGCTAAAGTACCACAATGTGTGACATTGAACATTGTAGCTATACTACAATATATTGGGTATAGTGGTCTGGTGCTGCTTTTGGTACATTCATACAGTTGCTTTGTTGGACAGTGAAGAGTTTGGACCTCTTTTGAGCACATTTTGCCTTTTTTTTGTGTTTTGGTTGGCTGTGAAAGGTTATGCTTGGTTGCGAGTGGCTGTGTTTTTAAAATCAGTGGAAGGACTGATGGAAGAATTTTTCTTGCATGTCAGTTAATTTGAACAGCAGGTGTACAGTTCTCCCAGCAGTGCTGTATTATTTCATAGCTGGTGCACATTATACCACCTTAGAGAAGCTGCATTTGTGCTGCTATTCTTTCAGTTCGTTTCACATTTTGCACAAGCAAAGCACTTAACTATTGATGGGCTGTATAATGATACCCTCTTGTAATTTCCCCTGCTCCCAAATCGCACCTTGGTGTGAAAACAGCAACAGCAGTGTTTAGTACATGCATTATGCCACCTTTTTGGAAGAAAATTTGTCTTTTCAGGGGCGAGATCTCTTTATTCAAAATAATTAAAATTACAGATTGGAAAGCATCCCTGGTATGAAATGTTTATTTAGTTTATTGATTTTTGTTTTAAATTAAAAAAAACTGGACTGGTGCTCACTTCATGGCTCAGTGAGTTCAACAGTGAGTAGCTGTGCCATACAGAGCAAGAAAAATACAGGTTCAGTCCCCAGTTTGATCTGATCTTAGCTGGAGCTAAGATCTTAATTACCCTCCATGTCCCTGGGTTAAGGAAGGAAAATTGACTAGCATTTTTGCCCCTGATGGGTATTTTGTGACATTGATGCGGATGTGTGCATGGATGGCTTTGGATAAGGAGTGGATTGAATTAGGCTGCGATGCTCCCATATGGTTGAACAGGTTACCACCGCTCAAACTGACCAGAAATGGATTATTTTTGTCCATGCTATTTTACTTTTTCTTTACTGTGTTTCTTAGTTTTAAAGCAAGTCACTCAAAATGGAAGTTTGACATCCATTTAAAGCCAACTTATTTGCTTAAGTGATGAGACACCTACAGAAACTCAGTGATGGGAACAAAACCTCCTTTTAATATGTGAATACTTTGACTGTAAAACTATTAAGGAGATATGCACCAAAAAAAACAATGGCCTTGAAAGTTTCTGCATAACTATGGCACAAGGGCCGCATTGCAACATTTCTTTCCAAAGAAATTTGCGCATAATAATTTTATGAAATGATGCTACATGCAAATTTCCTCGATCATTTGCACCACTTCCGAAATACACCGCTGAAAACCTTCTGTCACTTATTTACAAGCTCCGCCCCCAGTGAGACTTCAATATACTTAATCAAAGCGCTTTCAGCCTCGGTGTGCATGAAATTCTTCGGAGTGATTATTTGCAAGTCTATGGGGTGGACACCGTACCGCCCCCACCGGAACCGCGCATGAGCACCTGACGTTGCAGCTGCGTATGCGCACCGGAGGTTCCAAACGCGCATGTGCCTAACTGAAGGTTTGGAGCTCGCCGGCGGGGGGGGGGGCTCGCCGGGTGGGGGTTAGAGCACAGAGAGAACATTGGGAATGGGAGAAGAACGTGATCCAGGTCTAAAGCAGGGGCGCGTGCGGGGATGAGAGCGAGAACATGATCCAGATGGGAAGACGGATCACGTTCTCCCTCCCCCCCCCCCCGCCTCCTCTGTTAGATGTGGATCTCGTTCTTCCAACCGGATGAATTAGTGAATCCCTTCTCTCACACTGAGCAGTTGAGCGGCTTCTTCCCAGTGTGAACTTGCCGGTGTGCCAGCAAGATGTTGAACTGAGTGAATACCTTCCCACACATGGAGCAGGTAAACTGTCTCTCTCCAGTGTGAGCAGGCTGGTGTATTCACAGATTCCCGGGGACTTTTAAAGCTCTTCCCACAGTCAGAACATTTAAACGGTCTCTCATCAGTGTGAACTTGCTGGTGTGTCAGCAGGTTGGATGTCTGAGTGAATCCCTTTCCACACACGGAGCAGGTGAACAGATTGTTCCTGGTGTGACTGCGCCGATGAACTTTCAACGCAGATGGGGAACTGAATCTCTTCCCACTCTATACGCACTCGCTGCCCGCGTACGCACCCTGCATGCACGTGCACTGGAGGTACCAAACACGCATGTGCCTAGCCACAGGCCTGCGACCATAACCACACTTTCCTCCCTGTGAACAAGGTGAGGGGATTGGAGGGGCAGGAGAGGGGATTGGGGGTGAGGAGAAAGGAGAGGGGATCAGAGGGCGGGGGGTGAGAGCGGAGAGGGGATCGGAGGGTGGGGTGTGGAGAGAGGAGGGGTGGGAGAGGTGAGGGGATCGCAGGGGGGTGAGAGAGAAGGGGATCGCGGGGGGGTGGTGAGCGAGAGAAGAGGGGATCGCGGGGGGGTGAGAGAGAAGAGGGGATCGCGGGGGGGGTGAGCGAGAGGAGAGGGGATCGCGGGGGGGGTGAGCGAGAGGAGAGGGGATCGCGGGGGGGTGAGCGAGAGGCGAGGGGATCGCGGGGGGGTGAGAGGGGAGAGGGGATCGCGGGGGGGTGAGAGAGGGGAGAGGGGATCGGAGGTGGGGAGGGGGCGAGGAGGGGGGGGCGAGGGGATCGGGGGTGGGGATGGGGCGAGGGGATCGGAGGTGGGGAGGGGGCGAGGGGATCGGGGGTGGGGAGGGGGGGCGAGGGGATCGGGGGTGGGGAGGGGGCGAGGGGATCGGGGGTGGGGAGGGGGCGAGGGGATCGGGGGTGGGGAGAGGGCGAGGCGATCGGGGGTGGGGGAAGTGGAGAGGGGATCGGGGGAGAGGGAAGCGGAGAAGAGAGGGGACCATGTGGGGGGGGCATTGAGGGGGAGAGGAGTGGGCATTGGAAGGAGGGGAAAAAAGCGGATTGGAGGGGGTGAGAGAAGGTCAGGAACTTGGGGATGGGGGGAAGTAGAGAGGGGATCGGAGATGGGGGAAGGAGAAAGTCAGGAGCTCGGGGGGTGGGGTGATAGCGCACAGAGAGAACAGTGGGAATGGGAGATGAGAGCGAGAACCTGATCCAGATGGGAAGACGGATCACATTCTCCCCCCTCTGTTAGACGTGGATCATGTTCTTCCAACTGGATGAAACTGCCTCTCTTCAGTGTGAGCACACTGGTGTATCGCTCTGATCCCGGGGGCTTTTAAAGCTCTTCCACAGTCAGAGCATTTAAACGTTGTCTCATCAGTCTGAACTTGCTGGTGTGTCAGCAGGTTGATGTCTGAGTTAATCCCTTTCCACATATGGAGCAGGTGAATGGACTGCTCCTTCGTGACTGCGCAGATGAACTTTCAACGCAGATGAGGAACTGAATCCCTTCCCACCCCACACACGTACCCAGACACAGTACACGCACCCCGTCACTTCATTCTGGATTGAAGAATTTTTATCACTTCTAGAAGGGAAAAAAACATACAACTCCAAAAAGTAACTAACCCACTAATTAGGAATTAAAGTTTTTTATTTTACCAGCCAAGGACAACTATAATTGCAAGTGCAGAACACTAGATAACAGAGGATCTTCACAAAGCTAACTACACTTTCACTTTCTGTACGTTGCCTGACAAGACTGGATCAAATTACACATTGCAGGTACTCTACAGCAGTGAGAATCAAATTACACATTCCAAACAAATTGTTGGATGTATCTTGTCCTCCCAAGGGGACCAATCAGAAATCCGGTCCAACCCATTGGTGTTGCAAATAAACGCTGCTGAAATTCTTTGCACCTCCAATCCGCCCCCCACCCCCCCCCCCCCCCCCACCCCCCGCAAGCATTTAGAAGGATTAAGCAGCTGGAATGAACTTCCAAATGGACATACCCATGCTCTGCATAATAATGAAAAGGAAGAGGAGCGGCAGAGGCATGAGGCTTTGAGAGTGAGGCATTTTGGGAGAAGGCCGCAGCCTACTTGCTATTACCCCTATTGATAGCTCTGCATTTGTGCTTAATTGACGCTGGTTTTTGCATATTAATAAATGAGCTCCATAGGATATTTTACCATAGGTTCCTGTTGGATAATTCAGCACAGGAACAGGCCTAATTTCTGCGTAAATGCAATCTAAGAAATTCAGGGTCAGTTACTAAAATCCAATGGGCCTGCCTTCTGTGCCATGCTTCTGTCAACTGTTAAAGCTGCTTCAAATCAGATATCAATGGAATGTGTGAAATGCTCCAAACACACACAGTGCTGAAATAACACCATAGGCTATGTCTATGTGTTTATAGTTTAAGATTGTTGACGTCTAAGTAAATAGCCCTGCAGAACCTGTTTTCGAGTGAGTTTTGCATGCTGGTAGGTTGGCTTTGTCTGGCTGTGAGGTGTGGGGATGGCACCGTGTCTATAGTAATCCTCCAATGATTGTGTGCTGTTTGTTCCTTGAAGGAATTGACTTGTCAGTTGGTTTACAAGACTGCATTACATGTGCTGCACAGGCTGTTGCATTAGATTTTGTATGATTAATTTACCGGTTAACCCATTGTGATAAAACTTAGACTTCTGTATTGGATTGTTTCACGTAGCTTATTTATACTGCTTACTGCTGTAAATAACTCTCTTCCTGAAGGATTAACCCTTGATTAAAAAGTGCCTGGTATGACCAACATTATTTGTCGTAACACATGGTGGAATTCCTATGTGCTATCTGCTAACAGTAAAAGGGGCGCACTATATCCCAGCTAACTTTGTGCATAAGTCACTTTTTTTGCATAGAGCGTGAGGTCTTGCCTATGGAATCTTACCTTTTGCATTACTCATGAGAAACAGTATCTGGAGTGAACCCTGATGATTGCAGCTGCAACTCACCATCTTGATTAGCCAAATGGCACATGTGGACTTGTGCTCCACCTAGAACAGGAGAAAATTGAAAGGAAAAGAAAAAAAAGTTAAAAAACTCTTTGCTGAATAGTGCTTACTGTATTATCATTCCTTCGACCTGCATATTCTAATTTTTGAATGTCAACATTTAGTTTCTACCTAGTACTCCTATGCTTTTGTGGTTTGTAGTATCAAATCCTTTCCACAGCCATTCCTATCAGTGCTTAAATCCTATTGTTACAAGGTCACAGACAGCTGACCGATCTCAGTTATGCAATTAATCAATGTTAACACATCATCTCATGCTCATATCCATAGTGTTGTGCTGGTATTCATGATTGGACCTGACCTTAATTTTCCATAGAAAACAATAATCCCTATTGTATATGTGGGTCGAACAAATGAAGGACAGAGACACGATGCTTTACTAGTCAATGTGTTTGCTTCACTAGGCCAGAGCGAACTGAGCATGCTCGTATCAAACCATGTGATAATACATAACACTGCTTTCCCCTTAAAAAAAAAGTGTATGTATTCCCCTCAAATACAACAAAACTATGGTCCCACTTTTCCCAGCATTACATGTACCACAAAACAAAAACTCCTGGCTTTTCTCTCTTAAATGAACTACAAATCCAGTTTAACAACAGGTTTGCAGAGCCTTCCTGATCTCCTCACAAAAGGTTTTGGTGTTGAATCAATATTTGGGCTGTTTTGTTTTGGTTCCAAACTCAAAGAAGTAGGTACTGCCACTCTGTTTCCCCACTTGATACAATCTTGTTCACAAGACAATTCAGTACGACTGTTATGGAATGGTTTCAATTCTGTATTCAGACACTGATCAGCCCATCCATTCAAGGTGTTTTCATACACTCTTTTCAGAACTGAGTCCTTTTAAGTCTCATCTGCAATCTCAGTTGCATTCACGGGAAAGTCTTTGTCAACTGCACCTAGTGTGAAAATCTCATCTTCACTCCCAACACGAGTCCTCATGTGGCAACCTGGACAAGGCATTTGTGATTGCGTTTGCTTTGAAGTACGATATTTAATCGTGCAGTCATATTGCGATGACAGCACTGCCCAATGTTGCATTCTTGATGCGGCCATTGCAGGGATGGCAGATTTGGACCCCAATATTGCTTGGAGCAGTTTGTGATTGGTTATCAGGGTAAACCTGCTGCCGATCAGGAACTGTTGGAATTTCTTGATTCTAAGCACTATGGCGAGTGCTTCCTTTTCAATTTGCGCGTAGTTTCTTTCGCTCTTTGTAATGGCCATCATCCATTATATGGCTTATGACAGCTCCCACACCATAGCTGTCGAGGAAATTAACTATCAGACGGAGACTTCGAGGTTCGCTTTAGGAATTTACTACATGATATCACGGAGAGTCTGCAGCAGTCCCTACTGCTCACCAGCACTCTAAATTACTATGGTACAGCACTCATAGTTATACAGCAAGGTAAAGAACTTCATGTGATTAGCTTACATTACATTTCAACATATGGTTTCATAGGTTCCATTGTTCTCAAGAAACAGATTAACATGTTCACATTTTATCACCAGATGTCCTAAGCCAAAAGGTCAGCTTGACTTTATTATGGCAGTCAGCAGTTCTTTTAGTTTTAACTTGTTTAGTGTCCTTTGTTCAATTAGTAAAGTGGTCAAGTATCCCAGAAGTAACATACAGGGTGGATAAAGGGGAACCAGTGGACGTAGTGTATTTAGACTTCCAAAAGGCATTTGACAAGGTGCCACACAAAAGATTATTGCTCAAGATAAAAAATCACAGGATTGGGGGTAATATTCTGGCGTGGGTGGAGGATTGGCTCTCTAACAGAAAGCAGAGAGTTGGGATAAATGGTTCGTTCTCAGATTGGCAACCAGTAACTAGTGGTGTTCCGCAGGGGTCAGTGCTGGGTCCCCAACTCTTTACAATCTATATTAACGATTTGGAGGAGGGGACCGAGTGTAACATATCAAAGTTTGCAGATGATACTAAGATGGGACGGAAAGTAGTGAGTGAGGAGGACATAAAAAACCTGCAAGAGGACATAGACAGGCTAAGTAAGTGGGCAGAGATTTGGCAGACGGAATACAATACTGGAAAGTGTGAGGTTATGCACTTTGGCAGGAAAAATCATAGAGCAAGTTATTATCTTAATGGCAAGAAACTGGAAAGTACTGTAGTACAAAGGGATCTGGGGGTCCTGGTGCACGAAACTCAAAAAGTTAGTATGCAGGTGCAGCAAGTGATTAAGAAGGCCAATGGAATGTTGGCTTTTATTGCTAGGGGGATGGAATATAAAAACAGGGAGGTATTGCTGCAGTTGTACAAGGTATTGGTGAGACCGCACCTGGAATACTGCATACAGTTTTGGTGTCCATACTTAAGAAAAGACATACTTGCTCTCGAGTCAGTACAAAGAAGGTTCACTCGGTTAATCCCGGGGATGAGGGGGTGGTCATATGAGGAGAGGTTGAGTAGATTGGGACTCTACTCATTGGAGTTCAGAAGAATGAGAGGCGATCTTATTGAAACATATAAGATTGTGAAGGGGCTTGATCGGGTGGATGCGGTGAGGATGTTCCCAATGATGGGTGAAACTAGAACTAGGGGGCATAATCTTAAAATAAGGGGCTGCTCATTCAAAACTGAGATGAGGAGAAACTTCTTCACTCAGAGGGTGGTAGGTTTGTGGAATTTGTTGCCCCAGAAAGCTGTGGAAGCTACATCATTAAATAAATTTAAAACAGAAATAGATAGTTTCCTAGAAGTAAAGGGAATTAAGGGTTACGGGGAGCGGGCAGGAAATTGGACATGAGTCTAGGTTCGGAATGGTCATGGCCCTGTGGGTAGTGGAGTGGGCCCAGGGGCCGTGTAGCCTTGTTCTGCTCCTACTGTGTTCTAATTCTGTGTTAGATTTCAGGAGATGGTTTTATTCCTGTTCCTGGCTGGGGTGGAGATCGCCTTTACAGAAGGTAAGTACTGTAGAAAATATAGGGACAGAGTGATCTCCTGGAAGAATTTCGATCGCCTAGATGGGTCGGAGAGGAATTTCCCAGATTTTTTTCTCCCAAATTGGCCATTGGGTCTTTATCTGGTTTTTCGCCTCTCCCGGGAGATCACATGGGTTCGGGTGGATGCAGAGTGATAGAAGATTTGAGGTTAGGATCAGATCAGCCATGATCTTATTGAATGGTGGAGCAGGCTCGAGGGGCCAATTGGCCTACTCCTGCTCCTATTTCTTATGTTCTTATGTAGCATGCCTTAATGTTTAATACGTTTTCTCCCACAATTCCCTCCTTGTTGATCTTTACTGATCAACACTGCTTTACAGCATTGTATTCAGTTCATTTTCATAGGGAGGATAATATCCCTTTGGGAAAGGACGCATTTTTAGACAATCTTCTTCATCATAGTCATCCTGGTTTGCTCTTTTTCTTTCCTTTCTCGCTAGTACTTTCGTAGGTCTTTTTACAGATGCTACTGATTCTACTGTTTGCGCTAACAGATATCTCACTCTTATCCACATTATACAAATTAATATAAATAAAACTCCTGTCACTACACAAATTATAACCATCGGGTGAACAAACAATTCCAACACTGCGGATGCTTTAGGTGACCATCCTTTAAACACATCCCACCAGTGGTGTACCGTCAAATCTGTTATTTGCGTAGCTATTTGAATCAAACCTTGCTCATCATAGTCCATCACTGCTTTTAAATGGTGCAGATCTCTTCCTCTTTTCGCATAAGCTTCTGCTATCTTTTCATTGTTTTTCAAAATTTTTGTCAGATTAGCCAAATTAACAGTAGGGGGGGCATTTTCTATCCCCAATACAGTTATTCTTTGCATTACCGTAGCCCATTTTCCTAACTGATATGTCTTGTTGGTATGTGGGTCAAACACAGTATAAACATCTTTTATGCAAGTGTTTAAAGGGGGCCTTTTCAAAATCCCATCTACATATATAGGCCAGGCACTGCTAATACACAGATAGTTCTGGCCTATCTCATGCAAGGTAGTATCATTATAAGGTTTCAAATTCCAAATGCATGTACCTCTACTATGTTGTAATGAGCAAGGTTCATATATAGGGGTATGCAATGGGCATACTTTTCCAAACGGCCAATCTTGGCAATCCGAGGCATCGTGGGTCTTATTCCCCTGATCTATCCATTTACCATGAAATTCGGGATACCAAAAGTTTTCTCCAAACAGTTGGGGCAATACCAAGAACTGACACCAGGTTTTGGCTTTTGTCACATTTATCACTTTCATTGTAAAATTACATCCCTTAAAGTCACATTTAGTATATCTTCGATCAGGTTTTACTTCTAGATTATTTCCTTCAAATCCGAAAATTCTCATCCAACTAGGAGCATGTCCTGACATAGCGATTCGCTCTAGCTCAGCCCTCAGTGACTGCTTGGTAATTTCTTTAAACATACATTGAGTATGATTATTGACTTTCTCTTGTCCCTTTTCTACCTTATTTTCTTGCTTCCAACTCATTGTATCTGATATCCACTGTGTTAACATCGCTGCTGTCAGTCCATTGTCCCAAGCATTTCTTAATTTTATAGCATCTCCTGTCAGCCCTCCTACTTGCTGTATTTTATTCTGCAATGTTTCAATATCTATTGCATTAAGGGCTCCCATACCAGTTCCTACTCCTCCCAAGACCGTTGCTAAGTCCCTTCTCCTTCTCCCGATCCTAACTCTCTTATTCAATTTGGCTTGTATAGTAGTAATATTACATCCAGTATCTTTTTTATCCTCATGTTGTACCTGTACTGTCAAATTTAGAGTATATGGGGAGATCAAGACCGGGGTACAGGTAGAATGCAATCTTTGCAAATGGTCCATAGGACTTTCTATCTGTTTCGTTTTCTTTGCAAAGAATGTTTCCCCATACCAGTGAGGTCTTCTATAAGAGTTGCATTCACGCATCCGTACGTCTGACCGTCTTTCAAATATATCGGTTGTTCCATGTCTCCGGTTCTTGTGTCATTTTTATACCATTTCCATAATTTAGTATAATTGTTTAGTATGTCAGTGTCATTCTCTATCCTACAACTTATGTTCACTCCTTTTTCCCATTTTATACTTAGAGTTATATTAGATCCTTGGCTAAATACTATTTTATCCATCCCAGATTTCATTTCGAACATCCCACAGGCTTCGCAATTAATCGTCCAATTAGCAATTACACAAATGGTGCCATTGTTACAAGTGTAAGTTCCCTGCAATTGGTTACTGTCTCTCGCCTTCCATCCTAACTGGCCTGCCCATTCTGTTTTTTCAGTAGGCAGGATGGTCCAGGCGGCTGTCCTTATTACACATAGGCCGATTATCATCATCTGGTTTAACATATTTCCTGATTTATCCTAGAAATCTTTAAATTTTCCTAATTATTGTTATACAGCATTAAATATAAACATATATAGCAATCCGAAAGTAATCAGTCCTTCAATGGAGTGCCAAATTATGGTGGGCATGGATCTTTTCCCGTTTCTGAAGTGGTGTCTGGTGCAGTATGTTTATACTCCACTTCCGGTGTTTCCTCCGGATGATGCAACTTGCACCTTGTAGCGTGTACCCAATCAGGTTTTTCTTTCAATTTGAGAGCTGTTCGAGTTGTAAGCAGCACCAAATATGGTCCTTTCCACCTAGGAGAAAAAGATTCTTTATTTAGCGCTTTCACATAAACTTGATCTCCGGGTTTAAAGGGGTGCATGTTTCCTTCTGTGGGGCGCATCTGGGCCTGTCTCACTTTCTCATGTATTTTTCCTGCTGTTTCACACATGGCCTGAGCATATTTTAATGACTTTTCATCATTCCAAATTAATGCCACCTTCTCTGGAGCCATGGGTGGGCGTGTGCCTGTTGTCATAGGCCGGCCCATCAAGATCTCATGTGGTGTCAGACCTGTGTTTCTATTTTTCTGATTTCTCAGGGCATACATTACTACTGGCACGGCATCCGACCATTGCAACCCATTTTGCTGGCATACTTTGGTTAGGGCGGCCTTGATTTCCCCATTCACTCTTTCCACTATTCCTGAGGATTGTGGCTGGTAAGGTATGTGCAATTTCCATTGAAATCCAAGGGCTTCAGTTAAGTTTTTTATCAGTTTGCTGGTGAAATGAGTTCCTCTGTCACTGTTTATTCCCATAGGTATTCCAAATCTAGGTATTATTTCTTTTAGCAGAATGCTTACTACTGTTCTGGCATCATCCCTCCTAGTGGGGTATGCCTCTACCCATCTGGAGAACATATCTACTATTACCAGTGTGTACTTAAATCCTTTTACTGCGGGCATATGTACAAAATCTATCTGTAGATTCTCAAAGGGCAGCTCTGGTTGGGGTAGGTGATCAAAATTTGCGGGCGATTTCCCTCTATTGTTCTGCTGACATACTAAACACGTTCTGGCAACTTTTTCAATTGTTACCGTTATTCCTGCTGCATACCATTGTTGGGACAATGCATGTGCCATCCCTCCTTTGCCCATGTGAGCCTGTCCATGTGCCAGGTGAGACAGGGGCAAAAACAAGCTTTGTGGGCAAACCACTCGGCCATCAGGATGCATCCACATATCATGATCTTGATAGCAACCTGCCTTACTCCAAGTACGTTTTTCTTGGACTGTTGCCTGACTTTGGGCCTGTCGTAGTAGATCAGCATCAATGCTACTAGGAAGTTCTGGAGGAAAGTTACTAACGGTATTTTTGGCGGCTTGAAGCTGTGGGGCCTGCCTCAGTGCGACCTCTTTAGCCGCACTATCAGCAAACCTATTTCCACACGAGACTTCATCACCTGCCATGGTGTGGGCCTCACATTTTAGTACTGCAATTTTACTTGGCAACTGAATAGCCTCCAACAAATTTAACACCATTTGCGCATGCTTAATAGATTTTCTTGAGGATGTAATAAAACCTCTGTTTTTCCATAATTGTCAAAAATCATGCACTACCCCAAATGCATAACGGGAGTCAGTATAGATATTGACGCTTTGATCTTTAGCCAAAATACAGGCTCTGGTTAATGCATATAGTTCAGCTGCTTGTGCAGATGTGCCAGGTGGCAACGCATAAGCTTCCAATAATTCATGAGGAGTCACCACCGCATAACCTGCTAATTGTTGATCATCACTAGGTCGATGCGAAGAACCATCCGTGAAGAGGATCATGTCAGGATTATCAATAGGATCACTTAGCAAATCTGGCCTGGGTGTAGTGGTGGCTTCAACAGTTAACAAGCAGTCGTGTTCTGGTTCACCTGGATATTCTGTTGGTATTGGCACGAAGGTCGCCGGGTTGACAGCTGGTGATCGCTGGTAGGTATAATTAGAGTGTGACAAGAGGATTACCTCATACCCAGTCCTTCTTGCCGCCGTAAAGTGCTGAGTAGCTGCCAAATTTAATAATAGCAGCACTGCGTGGGGAACAATTACCACACAAGGGTGATCAAGCACAATAGGGATGGATTTTTCCACTATTGTGGCGATTGCAGCAACGGCTCGTAAGCAGGCTGGCATGCCTCTCACTACGGCTGGTAAGGCTACAGAGTAATATGCTACAGGCCTTTTTCCTCCCCCATGTTCTTGTGCCAGTACTCCTGTTGCAAAGCCTTCTCTTTCATTGACGTATAACTGAAAAGGCTTATTATACTTAGGTAGTCCTAACGCGGGAGCACTGACCATAGCTTTTTTAAGATCACTGAATGCCTTATCTCGTTCTGGCATCCATTCGACTATGGGGGGCTCTGTCTGCAGCGTAGCTGATCGTAAGACCGCATCCATTTCTCTGTAGTCATATATCCATTGTCTACAATAACCCACCATTCCCAAAAACGACAAAATGTCCTTCTTTGTTCGCGGGATCAGCACTTTATCCACTGCTCTTATTCTTTCCAGTCCCAATCTTCGCTGTCCATACTCCAACTGAAAACCCAAATACTGGACGGATGTTTGGCAAAACTGCAACTTCTCGGAGGACACCCTGTGCCCCCTGCTAGCCAGATGCTGGAGCAATTTTATAGTATCTTCTTGGCAGTCTGGCCCCGTTCGGGAGGCAACCAAAAGGTCATCTGCGTACTGGATTAAGGTGGACTGATCCGATAACTGACATTCCTCCAAGTCATTTTTAACCGCTGCCGCATACACCGCAGGACTTTCAGTATACCCCTGGGGCAACCTGGTCCAGGTATATTGCTGATTTTTATAAGTAAAGGCAAACAGATATTGACTATTGACTGTCCTTATGCAGTGGTATGGAGAAGAAAGCAGAACACAAATCGATAACTGAAAAGGTAGTTGCATCAGCTGGTATAAAGGAGAGGATGATGTTGGTATCTGGCACCAAGGGAGCAATGGGAATGACTATTTTATTGATCGCCCGGAGATCTTGCACAAAACGCCAGTCATTTGGTCTTCCTGATTTCGGGATGGGCAAAATAGGAGTATTGCAGGGGCTCTGTGTTTTGACTAAAACCCCTTGCTGCAGTAAAGAATGTATTACCGCTGCTATTCCTTCCTCGGCCTCTGGGGCCAGGCGGTACTGCTTTAGACAGGGCAAAACAGCATTCTTCTGTAGCTGGACCCTATGTTCAGGTGCCGAATGCACCTTTCCCACATGATTCTTGTGCTTTGCCCATAATTCAGAAGGTACTTTAGTCAATGCCCATGGTAACAATTGCGGATTTTCCTTAGGGGGCTGCTGTCTTTCAAAAATAGTATCCCATTTTCTTAACCAGTGAATTTTTCCTTCTGTTTCATTAAAGAATTCTATCTCCACCTTTCCAGCTTGAATTGGCAACGTGATGGAATAGACTGGCTTGTGGTGTTGTATTTTTATCATCTCCCCCACTTCCTTCGCCTTAGCCGGGGCTCTGACTGCTATAGTCAGGTGGGGTTCAGATGTGTGATGCATCCTAAATCTTTCTTTTTGTTCGTATGTAAGGTGAACCAACATTCCCAGGCCTTTATCTCCAAAGAATAAATAAGGTGAAATCTGCAGCAATTCTGGCTGGTTTAGGTATGAGCAAACCAATTCTTGATAATTGGGTGTTTTTTTATGCGTGTACCATGCCGTACAATGGGTCAGTTTCTTTTCTCTACTGGTTTCAATTAGATATTGTAAATACTGCCCCTGAGGATCTTCCAATTCCTGCAAGGCTTGGTATACATTTTTTACCAATTGGCCATAAGGATTGCTATTCAGCTGCCAGCAGTACAAAATGGGGGCTCCTTCTACTTGCTTTTCCTCTATCATTAAATTCATTAGCTGATGAGTTTGTATTTGAGGCAGTTCCATGAACATGCCGTCTCGAGTGCAGTATATAACTGCTCCCAATTTACATAAAGCCTGTCTTCCCAACATAGGGAGAGGGGCGGTCTGAGAAATTATGAGGGTGTCTGTGACGGATTGCCCGTGCACTTGAATTTCGGTAGGTTTGGAGAGGGGTTCTAACATAGGGATACCGGCTACTCCCATGCTTACAATGTTAAATTGACTGGCGGGTATACCCACGGAGGGGGGTACAGAGGACATTGTTGCACCGGTGAAATAAAGAATAGATTTGCCTTTCTAATCTAGGCTTTATTAACTTAAAAATCCTGTAGCACATCTTCAACCCAGTCCCAACTAAAGGCTGGAAAGAACTGAATTTAAGATGGCCACCACAAATCACATGACATCAACTACCAATGAGATTACAGCATATATCCCAAGGCAGGAAACAAACAACCAATCACAATACTTCTTACTAAACATAAAGAATAATCACCACATTCACCCCTCCTTTTAAAATATACTCCAACCTAAATAACCTTTACAATTTATAATTAACTATTTACAACTAAAACTATGCACAGACAAAATAAAACTATTCAACATGACACAATACTAAGTGAGCAACAACAAATAGTAACATTGCACATAAGTATTAAGTATCTCTCAACTAAAACAATATAATATAATATTTCAACAATTTTAAAACATTACTATCAATTTAAAAGTCCATTTTCAATCGGTCGACCGGATATCTTCGTGTCGACCTTCTTAACCTTGGTGAAATTCCTTGCCCTCCCACACCAGGAGACACAGAAGTATCTTCTGCAGGAAGGCTATCCATATCCCGATTTTCAACGGTTTCCGGATTAGAAATCCCATCAGGAGGTAAACTGGGACGGTCGTGAACATCCATCGAGGGCTGACTAATAGAAGTATAATTATCTGCAGTCGGATTGGAAATATTCGTAGTATCTGTAACAGCATCCACATTATCTGAATCATGACTATTGTTAATATCCTCAGAAGAGGGCTGGCCACCACAAGGAGCCAAGTCTTTAATTGAAACGGTACTTTCTTTCCCATCTTGGAATCGAATATGAGCATATTGGGAATTTGCCTCCAACAGCTCCACCTCCTCCACTAAAGGATCATATTTTGACAATCTAACATGGCGTCGAAGCAGCACAGGTCCCTGCATAGTAAGCCATGAAGGTACCGAATATCCCGTAGTAGATCTCCGCGGATAGTTAAAGAGCCTTTCATGGGGGGTCACATTAGTAGCCGTTGAAAGCAATGATCTAATGGAATGCAGGGCATCAGGCAGTACCATTTCCCACTGTGTATTCTTAAGGTTCCGGGATGTCAAAGCCAACATAACTGCCTTCCAGATCACCCCATTGTATCGTTCGCACTGTCCATTACCCTGGGGATTATACGGGGTAGTTCTGCTAGTAGAAATTCCCCGACTCTGAAGGTGTTCCTTCAACTGGGAAGACATAAAAGAACTTCCCTGATCCGAATGGATATACGCAGGCATCCCAAAGATGACAAAAAGTTGAGTCAGACGTTTGATAACTGTAGCAGCTGATACATCTGCGCAAGGAAAAGCAAAAGGGAACCTTGAAAACTCATCCACAACAGTAAATATATATCGGTTTTGAGTAGTTGAAGGAAGAGGCCCCTTGAAATCGACACTCAAACGTTCAAAAGGAGAAGTAGCCTTTATAAGATGAGCTCGTTGAGGCTTAAAGAAATTCGGTTTACACCGAGCACAGATAGAACATGATGAAGTCATCCACTTGACGTCTTCAACTGAAAAGGGCAAATTCTTACTGCGTACGAAGTGTATCATCCTCGTAACCCCAGGATGGCATAAGGCATTGTGAAGATTAATAAGCGTATCTCCGTGAATCACAGAACAATAAGCCCTCGACAGCGCATCAGCAGCAACGTTATCCTTCCCCGGACGATAAACTATATCAAAATGGTAACATGCCAACTCAATCCTCCACCTCATTATTTCATCATTCTTAATCTTTCCAAAATGTTTGACATCAAACATAAAGGACACAGACTTTTGATCAGTTACCAACGTAAAATGTCGCCCCGATAAATAATGTCTCCATTTACGCAGTGCTTCTACTATTGCATACGCCTCTTTCTCTATTGAAGAATGCCTTTTTTCACTATTGTTCAAGGTACGTGAGAAAAAGGCCACAGGTCTTCCATTTTGGTTCAGAGTAGCCCCAATTGCAAAATCAGAAGCGTCCGTCTCAATCACAAAAGGAACCTGCTCATCAATAGAATGCACAACTGCTCCAAGGATATCCTTTTTAAAATGATCAAAACACGTCCTGGCCTCCCATGATAGAGGATATGTCGTAACCCGAATAAGAGGCCGGATCTTCTGTGAAAAATTTGCAATCCAATTAGAATAGTAAGAAAACAGTCCAACAACTCGTTGCAAAGCCTTAGAATTAGTAGGACAAGGTAAATCAATCAATGGTCGCAGACGTTCTGGATCTGGTTTAATCTTGTTTCCCGAGATAATGTACCCCAGTAGATTTACCTCAGTGGTCGAAAAGGTACACTTCTCTTTATTGAAAGTTAAACCAACTTTTTCCGCAGCTTGAAGGAATCTTTCTAAATTAGAATCGTGCTCCACCCTTGATTTGCCACACACCGTGATGTCATCTAAGTATGAAAAGGTGTCAGAGAGAGAGTTATCACTTATAAAAGCATCCATTGCCCGTTGAAAACAAGCAACACCATTAGTAACACCAAATGGTATTCGGCAAAACTGATACAGCTTTCCACCAGCCTCAAAGGCCGTATATGGTTGATCCTTCTTAACAATAGGAATCTGATGATAAGCACTCTTTAGGTCAATAGTGCTAAAAACCTTATACTGAGATACTTTATTGATAAGCTCATCAATCTTAGGCAAAGGGTACGCATCTAATTGAGTATACCTATTAATAGTTTGGGAATAGTCTATCACCATTCGTTTCTTATGTCTCTCGTTAATCGTGACAACTACCTGTGCCCGCCAAGGCGAACAACTAGGTTCAATGATTCCTTCCAATAAGAGACGTTGAACTTCAGAATTAATAAATTCTCTATCCTGACTGCTATACCTTCTTGACTTGGTAGCAATTGGCTTACAATCCGGCATCAAATTGGAAAAAAGTGATAATGGAGAAATGGATAAAGAGGTTAATCCACAAATAGATAAAGGTGGCTTAGTCCCTCCAAATGAAAGACTAAGAGACTCGTGTAACTGAAGCACATCATGACCAATCAAAATATCCGCACAGAGATTAGGCAAAACAGATAGGCGTATATCAGTATACGTATTACCTAGAAGAATCAATTTCACACGGCAACAACCAGCTACTTGTGAAGTGAGAGTCGTCTGAGCCATACACACCTGATAGGAAACAGGCGAAATTTTCAAATGCTTCTCCTTTGCAAACTGAAGACTTATAAAACTCTCGGTACTGCCCATATCTATAAGGGCCTTCACTTCCAACCCATTAACTTGGGCCGTAACTATAGCTTTGTTTAGGCCATGAGCAAATGCAGCAGAAATTGATGCAATAAACGCCCTATCTAAAGGCTGAATAGTCACAGAGGAGGTAATTGAACCTGATGATTTACACACACGTGCGTAATGACCTCTCTTGCCGCATTTACTTCACACACCCTCCCGAGCAGGACACTTCAGACGAGGGTGCCGGACGTTCCCACAAAAATAACACTTCTGAATCCTAGAGGCAACAGCCGCTGAAGTAGAAACTGTTTCAGAATCTAGTAAACCACTCCTATTAAGTCCACATAATTCCTTTTCATCCGGAACTGCCGAAACCACAGTCACAGGCTGATTAAAAAGAGCATAAGAATCCGAACTTCTGAGCCACATCCAATGTAGAAGCCTGCTCAGAAGCACTCTTAAGATCCAAAGTCTTATTTTCTAACAACCGCTGACGAATTGATCTAGACAGTAATCCATTAATAAAAGCATCCCGTACCGATTCTTCCTTATGTTCTTCAGCCGTCACGGCCTTATAATTACAGTTAACACTAAGGCACCGAAGTGCTTGTAAATAAGTATCCAAAGATTCTCCCACCTGCTGCCTACGGGCAGATAGAAGGTGACGTGCAAATACCTCATTCTTTGGTTTAACAAAAATCTTTTCCAATGTAGAAATAGCCACTTCGTAAGTTTTACAGTCCAAAATATACTTATACACATCCGGAGCAATGTAGTTGATCAGCATATTCAGCTTATTTAGAGACTCTTGATCCAACACGCCCAAAAAGTTTTTAAATGTACAATACCAATGTTTCCATTTATCATCCACTCCTGCAGAATTAGGGTCAGCATTGAATCGTTCTGGTTGAAGATATCGCTCCATTCTGACATAAAGTTAATAAATTGAGATAAAGAATAGATTTGCCTTTCTAATCTAGGCTTTATTAACTTAAAAATCCTGTAGCACATCTTCAACACCCAGTCCCAACTAAAGGCTGGAAAGAACTGAATTTAAGATGGCCACCACAAATCACATGACATCAACTACCAATGAGATTACAGCATATATCCCAAAGCAGGAAACAAACAACCAATCACAATACTTCTTACTAAACATAGAGAATAATCACCACAACCGGTATCGACCAGAAGGTCCAAATGGCTATTTCCTATTTTAACTGTAGCCATAGGCTGTTCTCTCATGGATTTGGACAATCTGATCACAGCCGCCTGTACCACCGCTTCTCCGTGGCACCCCTATGCGGATGGATTAGGGTTACTGAAAGAAAAGGAAGTTCCTTCTGCCCCTGGAGCTGGATACCCTCCTTGTTGGGCGTATCCCTGCTGTGGCCTTGGGGGGCATCGGCAATCTCTAGCCCAATGTCCTCTTTTCCCACAGTTCCTACATTCATCCTGTGATCTATCTCTCATTTGCCATTGTCCTCTTCCCCTTCCTCTGCCTCTACCATAACCTCCTCTTCCTGCAAATCCTCTTCTATTCTGTTGGAAATATTGTCCCACTGTTTTTGGCTTTTGCTCTTTCGACTGAGTAAAGAGTCCTTCCCTATCCATATTTACCAGAGCAGTAACTAGGTCCGCCCAGGGCTGAGTCTGCCAATTTAGATTAATCATTTTAAAGGCTTGAGCTTGAAAGGGTAACATGCAGTTTAGCAGTGTTTGTACTGCCAAAGGTCCATTGTCTGCTAACGGAACTCCCGCATGTTCCTCCCACTTGCTCTTAAATCGAGCTACAAAATCAGGAATTGTCTCCTCCTTTCTTTGCAGACATCGAGTAACTTCTCCTATGTCACTATGCTTCTTGGCTCCTCTCATTATAGCCTCTTTACCTCTATTTTCTAACCAGTGAGCAAAAGACTCATTTCCCTGGTCCAGTTGTACATCATCTTGTCGCCAATCTCCATTTTCTCCCGGGGGAACAGCAAATCCGTCCCTTAGGGTCGACCATGAGGACCCATACGCACATTTTAGCAGCATTAGCACATCCCCAAGAAGAGGGCTGTAAATGGTACATATTTGTTCTAGCCAATTATGAAAGGCAGTGGGCTTCTTGAAGGGGTCTGGTGCCTCGGCTATCATAACTCTAGCTTCCGCTGGAGACCATGGTTTTAACACTGCCACCTCTCCTATCATGACTCGAGGAAGTTGATGGGTAGTAGTGTCAGGTTCGAGCGCGCCTCTGTCTCTAGGGGCTGTTTCTTTTGTTTGTGACCTAGTTGTAGGTCCGTTACGTGAGGGTAGGTCCTGTACATTACTACCAGGCAGTGCAGCAGCTCCTGCTTCGAGTGCCTCTGTTGGAGGAGGAGGTTCAATTACGGGTTCATCTGCGGGTGGGGGTGGAGCTCCAGGCTGTGCCCCTGGTAGGGGTACAACTGGCTGTGGTGCCACTAGGCCTGCTGGATTGTATGGAGGCGGCGCCGGAAATCGTGCTGGTTGCTGTCTTAGAGCAGCCGCTATCATTAGTAAATTATTTAACTCTTTCCCCCATCTCAACCGGATCTCCCGCTGGGGTTCGGGGATACATTCCCACAACAGGAGCCTTAGGCAGCACCTCTTCCTTTTTCTGACTAGCCTCTGCCTCTTCCTGTTTCCCCTTCTTCTTTGGGGGTTGGTGTCTTTTTGCTACTTCCATCCACCTAGCAAAGCACCATAACATATAGGGGGTGTCCTACTCAGGATCCCCTCCTTCATTTCTAGTAATTTCTTCCCATTCTTTTATTAAAGGTATTTTAAAACTTCCCCCATAAGGCCAATCTCCACCCGACCATCCATACAGATCACTACTAAAAGTTACCGCATACCGATCGTCTCCTGTTTCTTTTATTACAGTATCGGCTGGCGATCCCGGTGGAACGATGGGATCTCCTACCTTTTTTCGATGTTGCACGAGCTTTTTTATTCTGTCATTCGTTCTTTTACATATCTTGATTTTACCATTTGCAGCCTCCTGTTTTACCTTGCTTCGGGCTCCTTTCTTGGCAGGATCAGACGAATCCGCTTCGACTGCCGTTATTTCCCATCTTCTCCTTACTCCTGTAACTTAGTTTTAAACTTACTGGTTATACAACCGCGGGTTATTTTATATACACAAAATATAATGAGCGCTCACCGGTTTTTCCGTCCGCGAGTCTCGAAGTCAACCCTTTATTCTCTTTGTAGCTACTTAATTCGGTGCCATAGTCTTTTCTCTCTTCTCAGCAGTCTTGCCTCAGCCTGACGGGCTTCTTGGCTCAGCATGAGTCACCGACCGGATAACTAGGCAACCGCGCGCTGTTCCCCTTTCAGCTGGGACGCGCTAGGTGCTCTCCCCCTTTCAGCTGGGAGGCACCGGGCACTTTCCATTTTTAGGAGAGTCCCTTTTTAAATTTCCTTTGTCTAATTGGAGCCTAAGCGGGCCAAGTGATATACAAGGTCGACGCTATACCCAACTTAGACCTTCTTAGTTCTTTTGGATCCCGTTGTTAGGGATCCTGCACGACTACGCCAAATTCTGTCAAGGAAATTAACTATCAGACGGAGACTTCGAGGTTCGCTTTAGGAATTTACTACATGATATCATGGAGAGTCTGCAGCAGTCCCTACTGCTCACCAGCACTCTAAATTACTATGGTACAGCGCTCATAGTTATACAGCAAGGTAAACAACTTCATGTGATTAGCTTACATTACATTTCAACATATGGTTTCATAGGTTCCATTGTTCTCAAGAAACAGATTAACATGTTCACATTTTATCACCAGATGTCCTAAGCCAAAAGGTCAGCTTGACTTTATTATGACAGTCAGCAGTTCTTTTAGTTTTAACTAGTTTAGTGTCCTTTGTTCAATTAGTAAAGTGGTCAAGTATCCCAGCATGCCTTAATGTTTAATACGTTTTCTCCCACAATAGCTAGAAGCATCACATGCTAACCTAAGCTCACGCTCTGTGTCATTGTGCACAAGTAGAGCATTGATAGAGAGACTTCTCTTACAAGTGTTATAAGCTTCCTGTTGCGATTTTATCCACTGGACATCCTTCTTGAGGAGCTTGTGCAATGACACTAACATGGTCGCTAACTCAGGTTAAAAAAAAAAACATGCGTAGTACTGGACCATTCCAACAAAGATCTTAACTCAGACACGTTCTGTGGCTTTGGAGCATTGACGACAACATCAACCTTTTCCTTAACTGGTTGCAAGCCATTTGCATCATCTTTCAGACCAAGGTATACAACCTCGAACTGCACAAAAGCACATTTGCTCCTTTTCAATTTTACATTGTGGGCATTCAACCTTTGAATCTACCGCTTCTAGATTTTCTTCATCGATGCTTGTTGCGATCAGCACATCGTCTTGATTGCAAAAACAATTTGGAATTCCTTGCAAAATCTTATCCATTGTAGCCTGGAAGATTTTGGGAGAGGATTTTACACCACACGGCAGCTTGGTGTATGAGTACAGTCCCTTGTGTGTGTTGATGGTGAGATACTGTTGACTCTTTTTGTCAACATTCAGCTGAGTGTAAGCGTGCAACAGGTCAAGCTTGGAGAAAACCTTCGACCCAGAGAGTGCGGCACACACATCTTGTGATGTAGGTAACAGGTACTGCTCGTCGTAAACTGCTTGGTTGATAGTAACTTTGTAGTCACCACACAAGCATACAGTTTGTCTGCTTTGGCCACTACCACAATCGGGGTAGCCCATTCACTGTTACCAGTTTTTACTAGCACTCCGTTCTCTCTCAGCTTCGCTAGCTCTTCCTCCACCTGACTTTTCAATGCATAGGGGACGGGCCTTGCCTTTACAATAGACAGGCTTAGTGTTGGACTTGATGCGGATATGCGCGTCAAACCCAGTGATGCACTCATAACTGTCTGTGAACATGCTTTCGTACTTGTTCACAGCATTGTGTCAAGTCGCTTCTTTGACTGAAGATGTTTTTCCAGTCTAGTTTTAACTTTCTCAACCAGTCTTTGCCCATGAGAGTTGGCCTGTTGTTGTAGCTCAGTGCAATAATAGGCAGCTTCACTGACTGGCCATTATGTTGAACTGTACATTCCATTTGTCCACATGTCTCTAGGATTTCTCCAGAGTAGGTTTTTAACTCTACAGTACTCTTTGTAAGTGGTAGTTGATTACATTTGCTCTCATATGTGTCCTTACTCATGATAGAGCAGTCCGCCACTGTGTCGATACACATATCAATATATTGCTCGTTGACCAAAAGTTTTGTACGAAAGTCTTTCTCACGACTGCTCGTGTTGCCGCTAGTGGCATAGATACTATAGATGCCTAGTTCTTCAATGTCGGGTGTGTTCACGTCAATTTTGTGAATTCCTCCCTTTTGTTGTCACTGCTTTGCATTGCCACTAGAATGGTTCTTACTTCCTGCTTTCGATCTAGCTCTGCAAGCTGTTTAAATATGGCCTTGCTCCTGGCAGTGAAAACACTTCACATTTTTGTATTGGTAAGACTGTGGGGAGTGATTTCCATTGCAACGATAACAATTCACTGAACTGCTCTCACTGACATGCTTTTGACTCGGTCTCACAACTTTAGGTTTGGCGGTGGCTTTTTGACGGTAGACCTCAGCTGCACTAGTCACTTGAGTTGGACGGAGCTCCCTAGCATTCTTAGATGCCATCTCCATAGATAGGGCAATTTTACATGCTATGTCAAACGTTAGGTTTGGAGTGTTCAATATCTTGGATTGTGTGCACTCATCCACCAGTCCACACACAATCTAAAAATGTGCCGAAGTTACAATGCAAAGACAGAGTTTTAAGAGCTACAATGTACACAGTTGGTTTCACTGTCTTTTTGGTTTCTGGTACCAAACTTATAGCTCTCTGCTATTTCTAACGGCTTTGGGTCGAAATGGTCCTCGAGTTTCTCGACACTGTCTTCAAACGACACATCCTTCGCACTCCCTGGCGAGAGTAGGTTAGTCAGAGTTCCGTAGACATCTGGCCCGATCGCCGTTAGAAAAATTGCTTTTTAACGTTCACGAATTACGTTATTTTGAGCTTGAACATTCTCGTCTTCGGTCTCAATAATGTTATTGGCCTTAAAAAAAAAAAAAAAAAAAAAAGAAAAGAAAAGAAAAAGAAAAAGAAAAAAAATCTCCATCCGCTCAGTGTAAGAACTGAATAGTTCATGAGCTCAGTCATACCACTGAGGCTTCCGATGAATCCTGTAGGTGTGACCATGATTGTCCCGATCCCGCCGAACGGTGACTCAGCATGCTACCTGTGCGAGTCAATGCCGCTGCACACGAAGGTGAAGCACAGACGATTCTGCATGAGTATTAATGGTAAAACATTGCAAAAATTCAGTTTTGGTGTCACAAATTCACCTTAAGCTTTTCCACTCGAGGGTTGAACACTGTCCTTCCACGATCCCTTAAAATGGCTTTGGGATCCCATTCTCATCGCCAAAATTGTAGTATATATGCGTAAAACAAATGAAGGACAGAGACATGATGAGTTGCTAGTCAATGCGCTTGCTTTACTAGGCCAGAGCGAACTGAGCATGCTCCTACCAAACCATGTGATAAACCATGCGATAATACATTACACCTATGATACAAATGTCTGTTTCTGAGATAAAGAATGGAGGAGGAAGATGGTTTATTTACTACTGGGAGAATGTGAGAGCATTTCCCAAGCTCCATCAGTGGAATGCCATTGAACGCTGCAATTGTCCATCTTTGAGTCTCAGATTGTTGGCTACTAATGTTGCTATTCGCAACAGCTTGTGATGATTTACCCCATCCCACTAAGCACATTGCAATTTACGAATATACAGCCAGGAAAAGACCAGCTGGTCCATCAAGCCTGTCCCACACTATGATGGCCGGAGCATCATGACTCAAAATACCAGGGCAGATGACATAGTTGAGCTAAATATGTCCAATATTTAGTTTTTGAGTTATTTCTTGTTTTAGCTCATTTATCCACCACCCCTGCACCCCTCCCAACTTTTTGTTGCTTTCTGCTATTTTAAGATTTTGATTTATAACTGGCATAACATTTCTGGGTTCTAATGAAACAAGTGAATAGAATTCTATGTGCTGCCACAAAGTTGAACTTATTCAATATGCTACAACGTGAAGCCCTCCGACACCAAACAAATTTCTATGTTCATTTCCTAATTTTCATAGAATTTTTATCAGGTGAGGGTAGCATTTGCTTTGTCGTGTCCTGTGCTCTGTGAACTAGTTTGACTATAGCTTGAGGTACATGATTTAAAATTGGATCAACCAATTTGTTGTGAATATGCTTGCTCAGATAATGGACAAAGATGGCAGAAAGCTCAGCTTACGATTGGAAATAAACGCGCGCGATTCCTAAATACACTCATTAGATTTTTTTTTAAATAGTAAAAAATGTTAGTGGATGAGATTTCAAGCAATTTCACAAGGTTTATACTGCAGCAAATATGGGGCAGAAATTCCGATTCCTACAGGTGACTATGTGCTGTGTACTCACCCGTAGGGACATCGGAAATGCTGGTTTTAGGCATGCCCTGCACATGCGCTGGAAACCGGCATTTCCGATCTGTCAAGAAAGCTCTTGACGGATCCTCTGGCTGCGCTGGAGCAGGGCCTCTGTGGGTGGAGAATTCTGTTTTTTGGAGACCCTCCGCCCGCAGAAACACTTACAATTCTTGCACCTGGTAAAAGCAGGCGCATGGCCTGCTTTTACCAGGATAAGAGTTGAAAAAAGTTTTTTTTTTAATTTCCACTGATTTATCATTTTAAAATATTTTAAAGAAAGGTAAGTTTATTTTTAACCCCGTTAAAAACTTTAATTTTTTTTAAAAATTTAATTTTTTAAAATAGTTAATTTATGTAATTTCAAGTCATTTTAAAAATGTGATGTTTTTTAAAAATGTATTTGAAGTTTTACTATGTTATGGGGCTGATCTCTATTCATATGTGAAATAAAGAATAGATTTGCCTTCCAAAGCTAGGCTTTATTAACTTTAAAATCTGCAGCACATCTTCCCACATCCAGTCCCAACCAAAGCTGGAAAAGAACTGAATTTAAGGTGGCCACAACACATCATGTGATCATCAACTACCAATGAGATTACAACATATATCCCAAGGCAGTTAACAAACAACCAATCACAATACTTTTACTAAACAAGGAATAATCACCACAATATGTTTGATCTATGAATGGAGATTCCCTTCTCTGATTGGCTCCCCATGACCCGCGTGATCCCAGGGACGCTGCGAACCGCCTGCGCCTCTGGGATACGTGGGCCCTGCGCACTGGCAGTTTGGAGGCCCAGGTAAGGAAATCTGCGCCTCCCAGGAGCCCAAGCGCAGAATTTTCCAAATCGCAGCCCACCGCCCGCGGGAGGCCTGCGAACGGAATTTCTGGGCCATTATTCATTGTTGGGATATGGGTGTCACTAGCAACCCTCGTTGCCCCCGAGAAGGTG
Source organism: Somniosus microcephalus (assembly GCF_052327205.1). NCBI lineage: Eukaryota > Metazoa > Chordata > Chondrichthyes > Squaliformes > Somniosidae > Somniosus > Somniosus microcephalus. Next base: position 216,891,366 of record NC_140990.1, read on the forward strand.
ATGGTGAGCTGCCTTCTCGAACTGCTGCAGTCTTGTGGTGAAGGTGCTCTCACTGTGCTGTCGGTAGGGAGTCCCAGGATTTTGACCCAGCGACTGTGAAGTATGATGGAAGACGCACAATCACTTACAGCTCAGCAAAGTTGCAGGATTATATAAACAACACAAACCTATATATAAATGTGATATACAAATGTATGTTTAGAAAGAAAACAAAATGCTGGAAATGCATAACAGCATCTGGAAAGAGAAAAGAGAGAGTAAAAATTAACCACAAATATTACGTTTTAGAAAATTTTGCTAAAAACAAAAATAAATGAAACTGACTCACCTTCTGTTGTCCCAGTGACATAATTTATTATATATAATGTATCTATTCATTTAAACTATTACAAAACTAGAAGCGCCTACATCACCTTTAGTGGAGCCACTGACCCGCTCCACGTAAACCAATCAACTGATTCTGGAACCCGCTAAATCTGTGATTCTGGCGCCCTCCGACATTCCGAAGGATGTCAGGAAGTCGCGGCTGATGGAGCTCCGATGCCGCAGCCACATTCCGAGGAGCCAACCAGTGGCAACTGCTGACGGCCTTGGGGCCCTGATTGTGCTCAGTAAATTGCCAGGTTTCATGCCGGTGTGCCCCAAGGAGCATAGGTATCCTTTCACGGGATTCGCTTGGGGCCCCGTGCAATTGTACCACCCGTGTCATCAGGCCAAACAATTGCCTGTTTGTCTCCAAGTAATTTAGCTTGTTACCTTTGTTTATTACTGGCATGCTTGTCTTTGATAACAATAACCTCATGCTGGCATTTACAGTTTGATTGTTCATTGGTGGGATTTGTTGCTAGGCTGAAGTTGCAACCTACTAAAGTATTAATGGATCTTGTTTTTAAAAAAACCTGAATTTGTGCCTTAGTTTCTATCCCTGACTTTTGAAAGGCTGGTGATGTGAATTATAGTGAATCTGATGCACTTCAAACCTAAGTAGTAATGAGCTGTTATGAGCTGTTTATTTTCAAAGCTTAATGGAATGAACCCGTGGCCTTTTGCTACTCTCCATTCTTGTTAATTTGTCTAATTTATCATTCTATTGCTTGCCAAGGTTAAAGTCTGTCGTGTTCAATTCCTAATTTTGCCACTACACATCTCAAAAGGAGTAGTCTCCTTTTATTTTGCCCATCAGGATTGAAGCTAAAGAGTAGAGATTAAAAAGAAAACTGCCAATGCTGGAAATCTGAAATAAAAACTGAAAGAATGCAGATCGGCTGGTCAACATCTGAAAGAGAAAGATAAATTATCACTTAAGGTAAAAACTTTCACCAGAACTGCAGTGGAGATACCCACCTAAAATGTTAACTTCCCTTTTCTCTTTTGGGTGCTGATCAGCCTGCTGCACATTGTCAGCATTTTCTCTTTCCATAGTTAGTCTTTTTAGCAAAGCAGGTTCCCTGTAAACTATGAACACTACAGTATGTTTATATATCTATATATTGTGATCTGTTGAAAACGAAAATCTTTACACTTAAGACTTCACACTGAAAAATGTATAGAAGAGAGAAAGAAAGCCAGTTGTTTCCTGCTGCTTTTTCTGAACTTGATAATATGGCCTCTCCCATGGGCAGAAACCAGGGGTTTACAAGTGGGCAAATTGTGGCTAATTGTTCTGTAAATTGGCCTGCCAAAAACCTTACTTAACTACCCCGATAGAAAATTAAATAAAAATGCATTTCTTACATTACAGGTTAAGAAGAAAACTCCACACACAATATATACAAGACAGTAAATTCAAAAGCATCGTAGCACCATGTTAGCTGTCAGGTGAATGTCTGCTGATTCTTTAATCGATGCTCAATGTGTCCAATTGCATGGGCCGATTAATTGGTTTGATTCAGGCTGCTGGATTTGAACAAGGCATTTCTGTGCTGGCAATTACGTTTTTTGGGTACGTGCAACCAAATCCTATGTATGCACGTAAATACATCTTCCAATGTCATCCTACCCAAATGCTATTTCATAGCTACCTACTGGACCGAAGCAGACATTATCTTTGGAATCCTGCTGCTGTTAGTGAGAGTGGTGGTTTTGTGACCTTCTGGTAGATCTCATTGGAATAGAATTTGTCTGGCTGTTTTGAAGATATGTTCTAGTGGAGGTTATGCTGGCCTCTGCTTTTGTAGGAGTTTAAATATATCTTTGTATGTAACAGAACTTAATTCATAGGATTTGTTCCATGGCTGCAGTCCTGTTTTGCCTTTGTACCTTTACTATATTTTTAATTGTGTGTTTGGCAATTCTGTTTGTATGAATTTAACTCATACAGGAGTAGGTGACCGGTTTCATTACTGCCAATTTTCCAGATCTAATGTAAAAGTTTTTCATAAACTCCTGCTCAAACCTTTTGGTGTGCAGGGTTATTGGCTTGGCACTTTTTAAATCAGTTGTGCTTCAGGTGTAGAATGCAGTTGTTGAGGGTGGTAAACATGCATGCATTTGATGCACATGTTGGTCTAATTTCAAATGCATTCCCTATTTCATCCTTGTAAGTGGGATCAGAGTATGAAGGCTGTCACCAAGTTTTCTTTTGAAGTTATTTCTTAATTTGTGCTGCTAAATATTTTGGCTATCTGTTTAATTTCCTCTAAATGTATGTAGAAAATTAAGAACAAAGTCAAAATGTTTCTCTTTCCCATGCCCTTGGGCTGTTCTTAAAAAAAAAAAAAAAAAAAAAAAAAAAAAATTCTCTAATGCATGCAAAGCAGTCTTGCTGCTATTTTTGTTCAATGATGTGCTGGTTAGCATCTTATTCTGTGCCAAAATGGAGAGGACAAGGTCATCCAAGGCCCAAACCATTTGCAGGTTTTTGCCATCGTTGGCTTTTATTGCTTTGATCTAAAAGGCCCCCCTGCTGGAAGTTGCTTATTTCACAGTCAGCCTGTGAACCATGGGCAGGGAGTGACCTTCTCTGGGCAGGAATGCTTTTCCTTACAACAAGTAACTTGGTGGATCCCATCCATTGTTTGTCATCAGGAGTTCAACACGCACAGAAAAAAGATTCTCAACTGTATGAAATCATAGCCTCGACTTGAAAGGCAAAAACATCTCCATCCCTCTTCTGGGTACTCACAAAGGATGCTTGAAAGTGAAGCTGTTCTGCATATCCTATCTTTCATATCTCCAGCCAAAAGAAGCAAGTCCCTCACCTATATTTCTGCCAGGTGGTTGAGTGTGATGTAACATCTGTTGTATCAATTACAGTTCTTGTATAGGATAAGTACCCATTCAGCATTGCACATTATCCTTTGCAAAGCTATATAAAACTATCTGTCTGAACTGATCTCAAAATCTAATTCAGTTTGACTCTGTGGTGCTGTTCTGAACCTATTGTGAACCTTTTATCAGTTGTACAAAGATTGAGAATACCATAAGAAGAGGAGAAATTTATATAATCCATTTATACCTGCAAGTGTACACTGTCTGGTATGTAGTGGTATAAAGCCTGTATCAGTGGAAGTATTGTGACCCAGTTAAAGGAAAAGCTTTTTTAATTGTTGTGCTCAGAGGTAGGAACTTTATTTTCAAGAGGGGAAGCAGGCAGAGTATTTTTTAGCAATCTAGTCTTGAATGATCTAAATTGGAATATACTTACGCTGCCTTCCATAATGTGTTCTCTTTCTATATTGGCAATAATTATTACAATATTTTTTTAATTTTTTATTGATTGCTTTGTATGTTTTAGCATTATCTATTGAGTGTAGAGTGAGTCGAAGTGTAATTGTGACATTGTTGTGATGTGGCCACTTAGTGTGAATTGTGGCCACCTCGATGGGAATGAGTTTGTCAAAGAGCATGTTGACAATTGAGGGAATGCAGTAGATTTGGGCTAATGGGGCTAAATTGTTTGGTCTGATTTAAAATTTATACAATTCTGGTGGTGCAGCAGGTTGGAACACCAACATGGCTGCATCGCAGAGCAGTGGGATGTGGGTTCACATCCGGCAATTACCCCACAGATTAGGAACTCAGAGGGCAGTCCATTTCCAAAGGTTATGAAGGATGATCAAAGGGAGGGAATTGCTCAGTCTGCTCGTTTCATGCAGAATTGGCAGAGGCGTTGGAGTGGATCTGCAGCCCTTTCAACCACAAATGCATGTGTGGGTGCAGGAAGACCAAGAAGGAATAAAAAGAGTTGGAACCTCAAAAAAAAAAGGCTCATGTATTTGAGATACTGTGTGGTTAAATCTGGGAAATTGGAGTTTACGTTGTTGATTTGATTACATCTAGACAGAAGTGACAGTGAGTAGTGAGTGTGCGCTGCTTACTCTGACTTGGTTTACTTTTTCCCTTTAGTGTGTCATATAAAGTTGTACTGATAGGCTTGGATTTTTATTGCACTGTCTATAAATATTACAAATCTCTCAATGAGGGAGTGGCCCCATACACTTTTAATCCCACGTGTTACTGTTCCTTCTCTGTGTACAGTGCAGTGAGCTAAGTTTAAATGGCGATTTAAAATACTCACCTGGCACAACATAATTCCACATTGCACTCCTGAATGAAATACCAGTTTTTCTGTTCTGATACTAATTCATTGTTGGCATAGGTGGAGAGGCACATAGTGAATATGAAGTCTTGCACTATTTTGTCCAGTATAATTGCATGCAATTGAAGTAATCTTTCGCAAATGTGACATGTCTGTGTAAATTTGTTGTACAATTCAGACAGATTCGCTCGATCATTAAATGAGATGGTGTCCACTGAAGTAAAGGTAGCAGTATTATTCATTTCATAAATGGTATTCAAATTAAGTTGTGATTGTATTTTCACTAATCTGTGCAGTTAAAAGCAAGCAAAACAGATGGGTAATAGTAAAGGTGAATATTACTTTCTGTGGGACCAGGTGGTAGTATCTTTACTGAATGACAAAAATCTATCACAGCAGCCCTTCTGATTTTTTTTTTTAAACGAGCACTGGCCATGAAAATGCTGTGCCACACTGGTGCAAAAATGCAAGCTTGCAGCTGTGACATCTTTGCCGTCCATCGGGGATGGGTGATTATAATTCAGCACAGGTCTGTCATCAATGCCATAAAATGGATGACCTCATTGGTCAATTTTGCTACCTGAAATGAGCTGCCAAAAGCAGGAAGGGCGTCAGTGAAAGGAAGCAGTGCAAAACCCTCCCTCAACAGGAAGCACACACGATGCTGAAATGAGTGACTCACAGGCACACCAGCATGTCAAATCACCCTTATCAAACAATGTTTGCAGACCCAGTTGTGATCATCACAAAGCTTTACCTCATCTATCCTGTGTTTTTTGTAGTTTGTATGTTATATATTGCTTCATTGTTTTGTAAGGATATTATTGGATTGTTTGGACATTTTCATAGGGAGAAGATTCAGTTTATCAGAAGCGAGGGAACTAGTGGATTGGGGCGCTTATCCAGCGATGCAGATCTTGTTATGCTGTTAAGGTAGGTGCATATGCTGTTAAGGTAGGTGCATCCCATGTCAGTGATGAATGTTTCTTGGGAAAGAGATGTTGTACAATGTATCAAGGTTTAAGTGTTCTGCAGGGCTTTATATTCACTAGCAAAAGAACATGATTGATGAGTAACATACGCCCATCTAACCGACTTTTAAGCCGTGGTTTAATCGAGATTGGCATATTTAAAAGGATTGTAGGAATGCTATGGATGGTTAGGATGTAAGCTTGCACCCTTGATCCCTGCACATCAAGTTTCTGATCTCAGTCATACAATGAAGAATAAGTGATGAGCAGAAACCAGGTGCTTCAGGATAGAGTTGAGAAAAAAAACTATCCAAGGGAAAATAGCCTCAGAAAACTCTCACATCCCGATAGCCTGCATCGGAGGTGATCTTGTAGCTATTTAGCTGCTTGCCTCCTCAGTTTGGGGTAGTGGATGGCATTGGAAGACCCAAGAAAGGGACAAAATACCTTAAATTGGAGAGTGACTTTCAACAAGTGAATAAAAAGATTGATGATTCAAACAGTTAATTACAGGATTAGATAGTGTTAATTCGAGTGGATCCTGTAATATGTTAATGCCAGTTCTCTGTGTCTCCCCATTGGTGAATTGTTGGAGGAAGTTCAGATGGTTTATTCTGTAATAGTTTAAATGTGTCCATTTCTTTTGAGTAATGGATCTCCTGTTTTATGCATTCTCACCTCCTGCTGCCTTCTTGACATTACTGGAGTTAGATTAAATGAGTGAAAGATGTTTTTATGGGACGTAGTGGGGGGTTTAAACATATACACAGACTTGCTTGAAGTATTACATTTTCAGAGGTTGAGGATATTCTAAGTTGTCAGGGCAGATGATGATTTCAGTTGGCAGCAATAAATGTAGGTCTAGTTGGATTGTACTCTCAAAATCCCATACTGAAAGGAAGGCAATTAACCACTTAACCCTTTAAATGTAGAGAAGTTTTAATACCTTTCAGTATGTTACAATGTTATTATCCTATACATTATTCAGTGGATATCCTTGTATTACATTTGAAGAAATTATTTTGCCATATCCCCATTCATGCAGGCTCATGTAAAAATATGTTACATGGCCAATATTTTCTTTGTGCACCTACTTCAATCACTGCAGCAAATGTCAATTAGAGCAATGAACATGGGAATATGCAGAAATAACAACAGAAAATGCTTTAAAACTCAGCAAGTCAGGCAACATCCGTGGAGAGAAATTTGAGTTGACGTTTCGGGTTTGACCCTTCTTCAAAACTGGAGAGAAAAGGAACTAGATCGAAGGCAGGGCTGCGATCGGACAAAAGAATAAAAGAACCAAAAGAAGTAAAAGAGATTAGAAGCTAGACGAGATGGTAATAGGCTGTGATTAGGTGTAAAGTGTACTGGCAGGGCAAAAGATAGCTGCCAGGTGTGAGAGAGAAACAAAAGGAAAGGGGGGGGGGGGGGGGGAAAGGAAAGGAGTGGAAAAATATAAGTGAAAATGAAATAGGGGCCGAGGTTATGATCTGAAATTGTTGAACTCGATATTGAGACCGGAAGGCTGCAGAGTGCCTAATCGGAAGATGAGGTGCTGTTCCTCGAGTTTACGTTGAGCTTCCGTGGAACAGTACAAGAGGCCAAGGACGGTGAGGTCCGAGTGGGAATGGAGCGGTGAATTGAAATGACAGGCGACCGGAAGCTCGGGGTCACCCTGACGGACTGAACGGAGGTGTTCCGCAAAGCGGTCACCCAATCTGCGTTTGGTCTCCCCAATGTAGAGGAGACCGCATCGTGAGCAGTGAATACAGTATACTAGATTGCGAGAAGTACAAGTAAATCGCTGTTTCACCTGGAAGGGGTGTTTGGGGCCCTGGACAGTGGGGAGGGGGGAGGTATAGGGGCAGGTGTTACATCTCCTCCGCTTGCACGGGAAGGTGCCAGGCGAAGGGGAAGGGCTGTTTGGGGTGATAGAGGAGTGGACAAGGGTGTCTCGGAGAGAGCGGTCCCTGCGGAATGCTGAAAGGGGAGGGGAGGGGAAGATACGTTTGGTGGTGGGATCACTTTGGAGGTAGCGGAAATGCCGGAGGATGATCCGTTGAATGTGGAGGCTGGTGGGGTGAAAGGTGAGGACAAGGGGAACCCTATCGTGGTTCCGGGAGGGAGGGGCAGGGGTGAGGGCAGAGGTGCGGGAGATAGAACTGACACGGTCGAGGGCAGTGTCAACCACGGTAGAGGGGAATCCTCGGTTGCGGAAAAAGGAAGACCTGTCTGAAGCACTGGTGTGGAAGGTGGCATTGTCGGAGCAGATACGGCGGAGGCGGAGAAACTGGGAGAATGGAATAGAGTCCTTACAGGAAGCGGGGTGGGAGGAAGTGTAGTCCAGGTAGCTGTGGGAGTCAGTGGGCTTGTAGTAAATATTGGTCGATAACCTATCCCCAGAGATGGAGACGGAGAAGTCGAGGAAGGGAAGGGAAGAGTCAGAGATGGACCATGTGAAGGTGAGGAAAGGGTGGAAATTGGAGGCAAAGTGAATGAAATTGTCAAGTTCGGGGCGAGAGCAGGAAACGGCACCGATACGGTCATCAATGTATCGGAAAAAGAGGTGAGGGAGGGGACCCGAGTAGGACTGGAACAAAGATTGTTCCACATAGCCCACGAAAAGGCAGGCATAGCTAGGACCCATGCGGGTACCCATGGCAACACCTTTGATTTGGAGGGAATGAGTGGAGTTAAAGGAGAAGTTGTTCAATGTGAGAACAAGTTCAGCCAGGCGGAGGAGGGTGGTGGTGGATGGGGACTGGTCGGGCCTCTGTTCGAGGAAGAAGCGGAGTGCCCTCAGGAATATGCAGGACTGGAAAAGAGCAGCGTGGTCCAGCTGGACTGTTCCACAGTTCTATCATTCCCCCCATACACTTCTTTATTAGACCACTCAGTTAATCCTTCCGCCAAGAAGCAAACAAGTTCTCAGCTAGAATCTATGAAAGTAAATAAATTACTATTTCTCCTTTAAACTAAGACCTTATTGACCAGAGGTTACAATGGTGAATTGTACCAGTATTAGTTTTTATCAGTTTTTAATGGGTATTCCAGGAAGATTCAGGGCAGTTCACTTCCTGTCCCAGACCTAATTTTTCTTGTGAAACTATTAGCTATCAAATGGCTGTTTCTCCACTGCTGCACAAACCTAGTTTAAAGTAGATTGTCTGGAGTCCTCCTCATAAGGGCTGAAGAATCCTGAATCTACTTTAAGTTAAAAAGAAATACATGAATCAGATAAATTTATTTGGGAGAGGTTGCTGGAAGTGGGTGTTGGAGGAAAAGGATGTCTTTGCTTACCTGGCATTCCCTAGCAATACCTGGGTCCTTCGGTCGTGTAACTGCCCTGTAACATGTCCCTAGCTATTTTATAATATTGCTAAATGTACTGTATTTATTCTTAATATTCTCTCTGTTAGATGAAGAATGTACAGAATGTTTATTTCTTTTGATTGTTATTCATCTTATCTTAAATGGTAGGCCACAGATTTGTCCCCTATAGTTACTTGTTGTTGGAGAGTTTGCATCAAAAAGGCAGCTCTGATTTTTTTTTTGGAGAATAACGACCTTGTAATAAAGTTTTCAAAATGAAGAACTGCTTTTGGCAAAATGTAAAATGAAAGTTGTATAAAATATTGCAAAACTCATTTTTCATGCAGTTCGCACAGCTTGTTGAAATATTTATTTCCAGCCAAAGGTGAAACATTTACCTGACAGGGTAACGAATGTTTGTGCAACTGGAACATCCCACAGGTTTGTACCTCCCCATTGTAATCTCCAGCTCAGAGCATGGGCTACTGTACAATGTTTATGAGCATGCAGTTCAATGGGGAACATTTTTTTTGGCAGGGGGAGAGAACAGGAACCGCATCTTTCCTAATTAGTGTTTTTAGTTCTGAAACAGTCTACCAATAAAACAAAATCTGTTTTTTTTTCTTTGCAGCTAAAATAGTGAAAGGGTTTTGTTCATTTATGGTATACAGTGACAATCCCCAGTTATAAATGTTGTTGTTTGGCGAACTGACCTCTACCTAGCGGAAGCTGAACGCCAACTCTCCGACACCTCCTCCTACCTCCACCTGGACCACGACCCCACCACCGAACATCAAACCACCGTTTCCAAGACTGTCACTGACCTCATCTCCTCTGGAGATCTTCCCCCTGCTGCCACCAACCTCATAGTTCCCCAACCCCGCACAGCCCGCTTCTACCTCCTTCCCAAGATTCACAAACAGGACTGCCCTGGTAGACCCATCGTTTCAGCCTGTTCTTGCCCCACGGAACTTATCTCTTCCTATCTTGACTCTATCTTTTCTCCCCTTGTCCAGTCTCTTCCCACCTACATCCGCGACTCTTCGGACGCCCTCCGTCACTTTAACAGTTTCCTGGCCCCAACCGCTTCCTTTTCACCATGGACGTACAATCCCTCTACACCTCCATCCCCCACCAGGATGGCCTGAGGGCGCTCCGCTTCTTCCTTGAACAGAGGCCCGACCAGTCCCCATCCACCACCACCCTCCTCCGCCTGGCTGAACTTGTTCTCACATTGAACAACTTCTCCTTTAACTCCACTCATTCCCTCCAAATCAAAGGTGTTGCCATGGGTACCCGCATGGGTCCTAGCTATGCCTGCCTTTTCGTGGGCTATGTGGAACAATCTTTGTTCCAGTCCTACTCGGGTCCCCTCCCTCACCTCTTTTTCCGATACATTGATGACTGTATCGGTGCCGTTTCCTGCTCTCGCCCCGAACTAGACAATTTCATTCACTTTGCCTCCAATTTCCACCCTTCCCTCACCTTCACATGGTCCATCTCTGACTCTTCCCTTCCCTTCCTCGACTTCTCCGTCTCCATCTCTGGGGATAGGTTATCGACCAATATTTACTACAAGCCCACTGACTCCCACAGCTACCTGGACTACACTTCCTCCCACCCCGCCTCCTGTAAGGACTGTATTCCATTCTCCCAGTTTCTCCGTCTCCGCCGCATCTGCTCTGACGATGCCACCTTCCACACCAGTGCTTCAGACATGTCCTCCTTTTTCCACAACCGAGGATTCCCCTCTACCGTGGTTGACACTGCCCTCGACCGTGTCAGTTCTATCTCCCGCACTTCTGCCCTCACCCCTGCCCCTCCCTCTCGGAACCACGATAGGGTTCCCCTTGTCCTCACCTTTCACCCCACCAGCCTCCACATTCAACGGATCATCCTCCGGCATTTCCGCTACCTCCAAAGTGATCCCACCACCAAACGTATCTTCCCCTCCCCTCCCCTTTCAGCATTCCGTAGGGACCGCTCCCTCCGAGACACCCTAGTCCACTCCTCTATCACCCCAAACAGCCCTTCCCCTTCGCCTGGCACCTTCCCGTGCAAGCGGAGGAGATGTAACACCTACCCCTATACCTCCCCCCTTCCCACTGTCCAGGGCCCCAAACACCCCTTCCAGGTGAAACAGCGATTTACTTGTACTTCTCGCAATCTAGTATACTGTATTCACTGCTCACGATGCGGTCTCCTCTACATTGGGGAGACCAAACACAGATTGGGTGACCGCTTTGCGGAACACCTCCGTTCAGTCCGTAAGGGTGACCCCGAGCTTCCGGTCACCTGTCACCGCTCCATTCCCACTCGGACCTCACCGTCCTTGGCCTCTTGTATTGTTCCACGGAAGCTCAACGTAAACTCGAGGAACAGCACCTCATCTTCCGATTAGGCACTCTGCAGCCTTCCAGACTCAATATCGAGTTCAACAATTTCAGATCATAACCTCTGCCCCCATTAATTTTTTACCTGTAATTTTTCCACTCCTTCCCCCCCCCCCCCCCCACCTTTCCTTTTGTTTCACACTCCCACCTGGCAGCTATCTCTTGCCCTGCCAGTACACTTCACACCTAATCTCAGCCTATTACCATCTCGTCTGGCTTCGAACACCTTTTATTGTCTCTTCTACCGCTTTTGTCTCTTTCACTTCTTTTGTCCGATCGCAGCCCTGCCTTCGATCTATTTTCTTTTCTTTCCAGTTTTGAAGAAGGGTTCGACCCGAAACGTCAACTCAAATTTCTCTCCACGGATGTTGCCTGACCTGCTGAGTTTTTCCAGCATTTTCTGTTGTTATTATAAATGATTAGTTATTGACTTCCTGTTTTGAGATATTTTATTTCTGCTATTCTAGCTTTTGCTTTTCCACAAAATGGTGATAAATATTAAACAAATACTCCAGCTCCCTTGCTATAATCTTAGAGCTAAGAGACTTGTGTTTTAGGAAATAAGCACCAGATGTTTCACATTCAGATTGTACTTTTTGCATGAGTCAGTACAAAAGTGACAATATCTTCAATTTTTAGACCCCTTGCATGTTGAACAGCTTGTTGGTGAATGTTATCTCCAGTGCTGATGATAGTTGTCACATTAACAATGAACATTCATTATCAGCAAATAACATTTATTAAACTGTATGAACAATAGAAAGAAAGAACATGCTTTTATATAGCGCCTTTCATGACCTCAGGATGTCCCAAAGAGCTTCACAGCCAATGAAGTTTTTTTTAAAAATTGTAGTCACAGTTGTAATGTAGGAAATGTGACAGTTGATCTGCGCATAGCAAGGTCCCACTAACAGTAATGACATAAATGACCAGATAATCTGTTCTTGATGGTATTGGTTGAGGGATAAATGTTGGCCAGGACATCGGGAAAACGCCTCTTGCCTTCTTTGAATAGTGCCATGAGATCCTTTACCTGAGAGGGCAGACGGGGTCTCAGTTTAATGTTTTATCCAAAAGTAATATAAACTCTCATTAAATTGAGAGAAAGATGTAGTAACATTACGCCAACTCCAGACTGAAAATTTATGTTTGTGAAATAGTATGATAACAACCTAAACCATGTAAATAATGAAAAGGAAGTAGATATTTTTGAAATAATGATCTATGCTTTGATTTCTGTCCTGGACAGTTTGTTTGAAGATGAGATTATGTCCTATGTGCCACCACATGCCTTACTTCATCCCAGTTATTGCCAGTCTCCACGTGGCTCCCCTGTATCGTCACCTCAGAACTCCCCAGGTAAATGACAGATAATCTGGCCATGTAATGATTAGAATGATGAACTGTGATAATGTAAATAAGGACAACATATCCATGCAGCACATTGTAATAACACTGGTGCGTCTCGTCTGAAGAGAGATTTGTCACCCATGCTTATTAACTTGCATATTTGAATTTGAAACCATTTTTCATTAAGCAGATTCTAAAGAAATTCAAAGGGAGAAGCAGTCAAATAAAAACAGGGGTATAAAGGATTTGGAGGGAAAGTTCAGAGAGATGGGTTTAAATTACAAACCTATGAATTAAACAATAAGGAATCTTAATTGCTTAGAGACATTAGGCTGTATATATTTTATCATCTGTGCTGGTGACATTACCACTGATCTTTTTCTAGAAGTAAAGTTAATTAAATAGGAGAGGGGGAATCTGGTAATATTGCAAACTACTTGAGGAGGGATTAACTGAAATGTAAGAACTGTCTACATACTGATATTTCTATGAAATTGTTAATAAAGTGAGTGCATAGGGCCTTCCACTTGTCGGCTACACATCAACAGATTTACATTGTTAATTAAAGATGGGCTTTGGCCAACTGTGGTGCTTATAACTTGGAGTAAAAACAGGGTGAGCTTTTTAAGACAGCACTGTGCTATAAAATGCTTATGTCAATAAGTAGCTTTTATTATGAGGGGTTGGTTTTGTCAGCTACCTTTTAATTTTGAGTGAAGTATCCAAATCTTTCTCACCAGAGAAATATAAGGTCGGTTGCAATGTGTGGATTTTTTTTTTAATATGTGGCAGTTTTCTAGAAGAAACATGAAATTTACATTTACTTTGAGAGCAAAGAAGTATCATGCCATTTAAATGGTAGTAGTGGATTCAGTGCAGACTGGGCAAATGTGATAAAATTAACCAAAGTCATTTAATCCCATTTCCTGCGTTACCCCCCAAGACCTGCCCTCTGGTGAGAAAGATTTTAAAAGTCTTAAAAAGCTCACCCTGTTTTTACTCCAAGTTGCAAGCTCGCGTCACACATTCAAATTTGAGATTAATGGAGTCATCTGTGTCTTGCACAGTGGTGGTGGTGGGGAGCTTGAAACAGGGTCAGTTCTTCCTGTGCTACAAAACTTTGTCTTGTATTCTTATTCAGAACCAATTAAAGACAATTCAGAAATAAAGCAGAAAATGCTGGAAATGCACATCATTTTTCTCAGCATCTGAAAGAGAAAGATAGGTTAACCTTTTACGGTAGGACGATTGATCAGAACCCAATTTAAGTGAATTAGAAGTGATCCACTAGGTTGCTTACAAATTTTAGTTTTATATAAAATATACAATGCGAAGTGCATCACTTAAGTCTGCTGCACATTTATAATAGTTCACATGTCATGACAAAATCCATTTTGTTGGCGCGAGGAGAGTGAGGGTTTTTGCCTAGTTTTAAATACTGCTGCTTGCAGGTACCCAACGTGCTAATGCCCGAGCTCCAGCTCCTTATAAGAGGGACTTTGAAGCTAAGCTCAGAAACTTCTACAGAAAACTTGAAACAAAAGGCTACGGACAAGGACCAGGAAAGTTAAAGTGAGTCATTAATGGGGAATGTTGATAAGTAATTCCATTGAGGTTTGTGTGTTGAGGTTTTTCCGCAAATATCTGTAATTTAGTGGAAATTTTCTGCTGTGCACATAAGATGTGGTTTTCACTGATGTCTCTTGTACATAGTGAATCTTTTTGTGATTTTATGACTGAAGAAAACAGAAATTGCAGAAAATAAATGTCAATGGTAATGAGTATAAGAAGCCACATTCTTGTTTTAAATTGGGATGATTCTACTTTATTTTGAAGCATTTTGTAATCTTCCCTTTGTTTTGCACTCCATTGTACTATCCTGAGCGATGGGTGGGTGGCTTGCTCCCAAGTTTTCACTTACACCTCTTTGATGTCAGCTGGTAGTATGCCTGGGAGTGTAGCCCAAGGTGGTTGTCCATTCAGTTTTCTATCCCTTCCTCTCTGTGGGGAAACAACTAGGCTCAGATCAACACTTTGCTAATGGCATAGTTGAAATAAATAATGTGGAGCATTGTGGTCACGAACCTGCATCCTGCCCTTTTCTGGAACCCAGAGTGTTGCAGCAAATTGGGCCACCACAGGAGACGTTGCATTCTTATTTGAAATGCTAGATAAAATTATGGTTTGTTCTCGTTTTTCTCTTTTTCAAAAATAAATGAATATATTTTGATAATCTTGCGTAATTAAGGTTGATCATCAGAAGAGACCACTTGCTTGAAGATGTGTTCAACCAAATTATGGGCTGTTCCAGGAAAGATCTTCAAAGAAATAAGCTCTATGTTACATTTGTTGGGGAGGAAGGGTAAGTACACAGATAAATCAGTAAAATATTATTAGAATCTGAACCATGTTTAATATTGTATAACTGCAGTAGACAATGAATAAAAGCTTCTCCTTCACTCACAGAGACTGCATAGCTTATCTATACTTTTTCATAGGATGATGTGGTGACAGGGCAACATCAACAAAGTATGAGACAGTATCTGAGTTGAGCTCAGGCTCATCACAGACCAGAAATTCATTCACCAAGTACCTCAGCATCACTAAAATATACACTAACTATATGGTAATGTACAGATGGATTGCTGATTTCTAATGAGTGTGTGCTGTACTCTGCATAAAAATGCATGCATGCCTGACAGACTTGCAGTGCTTAATGTATCTGTCAAACTGCAAATGAAGATGATGAGATCAGCACAAAATGAATGGTGCATTGGTTTGTAAATAACTCTTAGATTACAGGGCTTTATGCAAAGGCTGAGCTTGGTACCTATCCAACAGACTGGGTTGGTTGGTTGGTGAAATGTGAGCTGTCGGGTTGGATTTCTAGTTAATAGATGTAGAACTTTGTCAGATGTGTTATCCTGCCTCATAAATTGTAATTAACTTTGATTAAACTTTGGTGTTTAGGGCAAGATTGAGAGAGAATGGTTGAATAAGACGACAGAGCAGGGCATGCTTCAAAATATGTTAGAGTAAATTTATTTAATCATTTCTAACACTGTGCATTCTGTATAACTTTTATGGCCCAGCTGTACAAGGTAGAACTAATGTTTTACAGGTAGAAAATGTAATATTAGCTTCCATACATTAAAATCTGGCTGAAAACAGTTGATTCTAAATCGAATATATTTACAGTAGATAACCAATATCACCACGTTCATGGGGATGATTTTTTAATACAAATTAAAATTCACAAATATTTGCAATTTTATTTCAATTTTTGACACAAAATTCAAGGACCACAAACTGAAGGGTCTTCAGTACTAGTATTTATACGATTGTCAGTGAGCAGGACAATAAGCATCAATGCTGATATACAGTCCTATACAACAGAAAGCGCTAGACCGGCAAAGTGTATAAGATATAGTTTATCCAATGGCTTAATCTAATTGTCTTATTCATCCATGAAACCCCGTTACACTTCATTGTTTCTTACTGAAATATACTTGATTTGTACCCTCTCCATCTCCTGTTCAAATATTTCTGATTTATATATTTTTTTATATTTGTTCCTGGAATGTGGCCCATCCCTAATTGCCCTTGAAAAGGTGGTGGTGAGCTGACTTCTTAAACCACTGCAGTCTTTGTGGTGAAGGTACTCCCACAGTGCCGTTATGGAGGGAGTTCCAGGATTTTGACCCAGTGATGATTAAGGAACGGCAATATATTTCCAAGTCAGGATGGTGTGTAACTTGGAGGGCAACTTGCAGGTGATGGTGTTCCCATACGCCTGCTGCCCATGTCCTTCTAGGTGGTAGAGGTTGCGGGTTTGGGAGGTGCTGCCGAAGAAGCCTTGGCGAGTTGCTGCAGTGCTTCTTGTAGATGGTACACACTGCAGCCATGGTATGCTGGTGGTGCAGGGAGTGAATGGTTAAGGTGGTGGATGGGGTGCCAATCAAGCGGGCTGCTTTGTCCTGAATGGTTTCGAACTTCTTGTGTGTTGTTGGAGCTGCATTCATCCAGGCAAGTGTATTTATTAATTTTTCCTTGCATTCATTCTAGGCAAGGCCCCTTTTCACCTTGCTATAATTTTCTTTGTCCTTTGTCTTCGACGACTTTTTTCTCCTATCTATTCTTATACTGAACTCAACTGTATTGTGATCACTGTTCCCAAATATTTCCTTAATTTTAGGTTGCATATTTGCTCCGGTTCATTACTCAGAACCAGATTAAGTGGTGCTTCCTTCCTTGTTGGAGTAGCAACATATTGACTGAAGAAATTTCTTCTCTTCTTAGGCTGTCCCTCGGAACCGAGGCTGACTTGCTTCCACACTAAAAATGAGTTCTCAGGTGACAGATGAGTCCAATGCGGGACCTACAGTCTCTGTCACAGGTGGGACAAACGGTGGTTGAAGGGGTAGGTGGGTGGGGTGCTTGGGTTGACGTGCACTCCTTCCGCTGTTTGCGCTTGGCTTCCGCTTGCTCCCGGTGAAGAGGCTCCCGGTGAAGAGACTCGAGGTGTTCAGCACCTTCCCGAAAGGCTTCTCGTCCACTTTTTGCGGTCTTGGGCCAGGGATTCCCAGGTGTCGGTGTGGATGTTGCACTTTTTCAAGGGGGCTTTTAGGTTGTCCTTGAAGCATTTCCTCTGCCCACCTGGGGCTCTCTTGCCGTGTCGGAGCTCCGAGTAGAGCACTTGTTTTGGGAGTCTCGTATCGGGCATGCGGACGATGTGGCCTGTTCTTCGGAGATGATCGAGCATGGTCAAAGCTTAGATGCTGGGGATGTTGGCCTGAGCGAGAATACTGACGTTGGTGTGCCTATCCTGCCAATGGATTTGCAGGATCTTGCGGAGGCAGCATTGGTGGTACCTCTCCAGTGCTTTGAGGTGCCTGCTGTACATGGTCCATGTCTCCGAAGCATACAGCAGGGCGGGTATCACTACTGCTCTGTAGACCGTGAGCTTGGTGCTGGGTTTGAGGTCCTGGTCTTCAAACACACTCTTCCTCAGGCAACCGAAGACTGCACTGGCACACTGAAGGCGGTGTCTGACTTCGTCATCGACATCTGCCCTTGTTGACAGTAGGCTCCCGAGGTATGGAAAGTCGTCCACGTTGTCTAAGGCCTTGTCGTGGATTTTGATAATCGGGGAGCAGTACTGTGTGGCGGGGGCAGGTTGGTAGAGGACCTTTGTCTTACGGATGTTTAGTGTAAGGCCCATGCTCTCGTACGCTTCGGTGAAGGTGTTGATGATGGTTTGGAGTTCGGCCTCAGAGTGTGCGCATATGCAAGCGTCGTCTGCATACTGTAATTCGATGACAGAGGATGGGACGACCTTGGATGTGGACTGGAGGCGATGGAGGTTGAACAGTTTCCCGTTTGTTCTGTAGATTAGCTCCACTCCAGTGGGGCGCTTACTGAGGGTGAGATGGAGCATTGCAGCCAGGAAGATCGAGAAGCGTGTTGGTGCGATGACACAGCCTTGCTTGACCCTGGTCCGTACCTGAATTGGGTCTCTGGTGGATCTGTTGGTCAGGATCACGGCTTGCATGTCGTTGTGAAGCAGGGGGAGGATGGTGACAAACGTTTGAGGGCAGCCGAATTTGAGGAGGACACTGCATAATCCCTCACGGTTGACTGTGTCGAAAGCCTTTGTGAGGTTAAAGAAGGCCATGTACAGCGGTTGGTGCTGTTCCCTGCATTTCTCTTGTAGTTGATGCGCGGTGAAGATCATATCCATTGTGCCCCTTAGTGGGTGGAATCCGCATTGCGACTCAGAGGAGCTCTTCAGCCACTGGGAGAAGGCAATTGAGGAGGATTCTTGCGATAACTTTCCCTGTGGCAGACAGCAGGGAGACTCCTCTGTAATTACCGCAATCGGACTTTTCACCTTTCTTGAAGGTGGTCATGATTACGGCATCTGAGATCCCCTGGCATGCTCTCCTCCTTCCAAATAAGAGAAATGAGTTCATGTATTCACGCCAATAGTGCTTCTCCACCATGTTTTGGCACCTCGGCGGGGATTCCATCTGCTCCTGAAGCCTTGTTGTTGTTCAGTTGTCGGATGGCCTTTTCAACCTCATGGCGGGCTGGGATTATGCTGAGGTGGTGGCGGGTAGCATTCTGTGGGATGGAGTTGAGGACACTCACGTCGAAGACAGAGTCTCGGTTAAGGAAATCTTCGAAGTGCTCCTTCCAGCGGGCAATGACTGGCTCTCTGTCCTTAATGAGTACCTCTCCGTTCTTTGTCCGCACTGGGGTAGGACCTTCGGTGCTTGGGCCGTAGGTGGTCTTGATTGCCCTAAAGAATCCACGCACGTCGTGGTTGTCGGCTAGCTGCTGGATCTCCTGTGCTTTCTCCACCCATCATCTATTCTTTAGGTCGCGAGTTTTTTGTTGGACCTCGGCCTTCAGGCGTTTGTAGAGCTGCTTTCTTGCTCTCGAGTTCTGTTGCTGTTTCCAGATCAGCTTGCGGCTTATTAGCTCCTGGATCTCCTGGTCGTTCTCGTCGAACCAGTCTTGGTGTTTCCTGGTCGAGTGACCGAGTGTCTCTTCACAGGTGCTGATTATGGAGGCCTTGAGTGCAGACCAGGTGCTGTGGGCACTCTGTGTCTCTGCATCACTGGGAGTCGTCAGGTTGGTTGTGAGGCGCAGGCTGAATAGGGCTTTCTTATCGGGGTCTTTAAGTGCTCCAGCATTGATTTTCCTGTGGCATTGCTTCTGTTGCCGCCGCTATTTTAGGGCTATGTCGATGGAGATGACAGAGCGGATTAGGCGGTAGTGTGTCCAGCAGTCATCCGCTCCTTTCATGGTGCGGGTGATGCGGACATCCTTGCGGTCCCTCGCTCGAACGATGACTTAGTCCAGCAGATGCCAGTGCTTGGCGCGAGGGTGTTGCCATGAAGCCTTGTACTTGTCTCTCTGAGGAAATAGTGCTGAACACACTGCAAAAACTCTCTTACCACAAAAATGTTCTCTATCCAAGTCCATTTTTGGACAATTTAAACAGTATTGTACATGTACCTCTTAAATCTGCCTACAAATTTCATCCTCAATTTCCTTTTTACTCTTCTAAGGTCTATGACATAGTTCTAAGCTGGGTATATAGCCTACTGACAATGGGTCACCATGGATTAAATGCACACTCTCCTCTTACTGGACTGATGGAAACTGAAATCCTCCAACTAAACAGACAAGGACTAAATGGGTACTTTTCCCTTCACTTGGACCTCTGCACATCTGTTGATCATTCAGAATTGATAAACAATATGCCAAAAATATTTTAAACATTTTTTTAAAAAGGGAACTCTACCCACCACTTTTCATACGATGCAATAACTTCATGACCAATCATGTTCGCACAGAAAGTTGTTAAAAACATTTTTGAGGAGATAATGAGGGTAGTGCGTTTGATGTAGTGTATATGGACTTTAGCAAGGCTTTTGATAAGGTTCCACATGGCAGACTGATCACGAAGTTAAAAGCCCATGGGATCCAGGGCAAAGTGTCAAGTTGGATTCAAAACTGGCTTGGAGGCAGGAAGCAGAGGGTAATGGTTGATAGGTGTTTTTGTGACGGGAAGGCTGTTTCCAGGGGGGTTCCGCAGGGCTCAGTACTAGGTCCCTTGCTTTTTGTGGTATATATCAATGATCTAGACTTGAATATAGGGGGTATGATTAAGAAGTTTGCAGATGATACTAAAATTGGCTATGTGGTTGATACCGAAGAAGGAAGCTGTAGACTGCAGGAAGATATCAATAAAGTGGTCAGAACAGTGGCAAATGGAATTCAATCCGGAGAAGTGTGAGGTAATGCATTTGGGGAGGGCTAACAAAGAAAGGGAATACACATTAACTGGTAGGACACTGAGTAGTGTAGAGGAACAAAGGGACTTTGGAGTGCATGTCCACAGACCCCTGAAGGTAGCAGGCCAGGTAGGTAAAGTGGTTAAGAAGGCATACGGAATGTAAGCTTTTTATTTCGACTGGCATTAAATTGACAGCAAGACCAATTCTTTTGAAACAATTTGCAATAAGTTTATTAAGCACACAAACTCATGCAAGTTTATTAAACACACACACTCATGCACATCAAAACAATAACCTACTGGTATTTATGGACTCTACTCGATTACAATTCGTAAGGTAATGGGTTAGCTTTACACAGACTGGTACTTCCCTGAGTTAAGCAATTCACGTGGCCTTTTTCCTTGCTTCTTGGTCTGGTCTGTAGAGGGAGGGCTTCTTGTTCTTCCGCGTGGTCGTCCAGAGAGAGCCTTTGGGTTCCTTGTTTTATATCTTTTTAAGTCCATTGTCTATTGCTAAGACCCCAGGATTGGGTCTTAGATTCATGGCAGTTCTTGATTGGCTTTCCTTTGAACATGTGTCTGTCTGCAGTGGCTGGTGCCATTTCTTGCTTAAGTTAATTGTTTGTTGACACCTTTTAGAGGCTCTTGAGTTTCGATGGTGTCTCTGTGGGGGGTTATCCTGTTATGCAGGTTTCCTTTGTTAAGTTTCGCGCCGTTGCCTTACCCAGGGGAGATACATACACATCAAATTTATCTTTGTTACATACATCTTATAGTAATAGTCTCGAGTCCATCACACATACAAAACATATATTTTTATTCTTACAGGAATGCATGCCTTTATTAGCTGTGGCATAGAATACAAGCGCAGGGGGGTTATGCTTCAACTGTATAAAACACTAGTTAGGCCTCAGCTAAAGTACTGCATGCAGTTCTGGTCACCACATTACAGGAAAGATGTGATTGCACTAGAGAGGGTACAGAGGAGATTTGCAAGGATGTTGCCGGGAGTAGAGAATCTTAGCTCTGGGGAATGACTGGATAGGCTGGGTTTGTTTTCCTTGGAATAGAGGAGGCTGAGGAGAGACCTTATTTAGGTGTATAAAATTATGAGGGGCCCAGATAAAGTGGATAGAAAAGACCTATTTCCCTTAGCAGAGGGGTTAAAAACCAGGGGGCACAGATTTAAAGTAATTGGGGGAAAGTTTAGAGGGGATTTGAGGGGAAATGTCTTCACCCAGAGGGTTGTGGGTGTCTGGAACTCACTGCCTGAAAGGGTGGTAGAAGCAGGAACCCTAACCACATTTAAAAAGTACTTGTACGATAGCAAAATACTGCAGATACTGGAAATCCGAAATAACAACAGAAAATGCTGGAAAAACTCAGGCCAGGCAACATCCGTGGAGAGAAATTAGAGTCAACGTTTCGGGTCAAAACCCTTTATCAAGACTAAAGAGGCACAGGGAATGAAATAGATTAAGAGGCCGGGCTGGGAGAGAACAAAAGAGAAGAGACATTAAGAGGTATTCAAAACGAGACGAGATGGTGTTAGGACTAGTGGAGACAAAAGACAGCTCTAGATTAGGTGTGAAATGCGCTGGCAGAATGGGAGACAGCTGCCATGTGGGAGAGAGAAAGAAAAAGGAAAGGTGGGGGGTGGGTGGAAACCAAAACAAAGGTGTGGATAAAAAATATAAGTAAAAATGTAATAGGGGCCGAGGTTATGATCTGAAATTGTTGAACTCGATATTGAGTCCGGAAGGCTGTAAAGTGTCTAATCGGAAGATGAGGTGCTGTTCCTCGAGTTTACATTGCTCAGTGGAGTAGCTAAGGAATACACTGCTGACCTCCAAACGAAATCCACACTTACCTGGTGCGATGCCCCAAACGAAAACTTGCTTTGAAATGCTGCAGAGTAGTGCAGAACATAGTGGCCCACGGATCCCAGCGGAATTAAGCATAGCAACCTGACAGCCTCACTATAAAGACTGGCTGGCCTTCACTCTTAGAATGCAAAACCCTGTCTCCTCAGAATTGTGGTGACCAAACCCTTTTGTCAATGAAAGTAAATCGATAGATTTTTTAAAACTGGCAATACAGTTTTTTGGTTGATATTCAATTTTGAAATGAGAAGATTGACTCTGCAAGATTAAAAAAAAATTAATACGATCGCATCTCAAACCGAGCCTTTACAGCTGCCTGGTAGGTTCTTTTATGTGTTTGTTTTTAATTATTATGACCCTGAAATTGCAATTTTCTCATCCTCCCCCCACCCCCCCCCCCCCACACTGTGCAAACAGACACCTGCGCCTGTTTGCACCAACCGTAAAATTTTCCAGCGTAATTGATGCGCAGTTGTTGGGCAATTAGTCCAACTTTTCACCAGCAAGGAGGATTTGAAAGTCGCAGAGGATCATCTTTCTATTTGGAACTTGACAGATCGCAAGTTCAGGATTTAGCGCAAGTGCATACGGAAATCTCGAACTTGCTGTCAATTTCAAAAGCAGTATGTCATCGTACTCTGAGAGTGCGCTGTCATACCAACTGCAAATTCAGGGCCTATGGGTTAGGCGGTTAATAGTGCCACAGGACTATAGTACAAGTAATTTAGAGGAGAACAAATTAATCTTAAATTTTTCTATATCACCAAGGAAGATTCACATTTGGTAACTCTCCATCATTGGAGGGATACTTACTTGGGGCCACTGTCTTCGATAGTTATCTCAAATGGACCCAACTAAGCAAGGCTCAAGAAGTGATGTTGCAAGTGCATTAAGACTGGGTTCTTTTACTCGATAAATGATGTATCTAACTGGACTATGGCATAGTTCTTTTAAATCCCAAGGTTTGAGGTGCTTTAAGATGCATTTTACAATGGCCCGGATTTTGCATTGAGAATAACAGTGAGACTAACAAATAAATATTTTACTTTCTCTTTCTGTCTCTTTTATCTCTCTGTCTCTCTTAATTCCATCTTTCTTTCCCTCTCCTTATTTCGCTTTCTGTACATGATTTTACAATGAAAAATCTAATTTATACTTCCTGGTTTCAACTCTACGAGTCAAAATTCGGATCCGTAGCAACTGTTTTTTGGGCGCTACGAGTGCCCTTCGAGGTCCAAAATGGTGTCCGCAGCGACACGCACAATTCTGGTGCAAGTCGTGCAGGACGCCACATTGGTGAGGGCATTTCTGCGTACGCAGTGATCGTCCAGTGGAAGTATACAGAGTAGGCTGACCATGACCTGATTTGACGCCACGCTGCCATTTTGGAGCTCAACACTGCAGTTAACTTCCTCTCTTAATCTCGCACAGCTGAACACGCGTTCAGCAGCAGGAAGGACCCCTCACCAGCTATTTAAAGGGATCATCAACTACTTACAGGTTAGTTTGCTGGTTGATTGCCAATGGCTGTTGCTATTATTCTACAAGTGTTTGGTGCTTTCTATAGTTGTTTAAAGTTGCTATAGTCTACAGGGTGTGATGTGGCAGGTGCTGAAGGACTTTGTCCTGACTTCAAGGCTTCTGCACAAACCACTTGCTGACTGGCATGGGTGCACTAGTAGGCAGTCCCCTTGGAATACAGCATGACAGGGAGAATGAACAGAGGCCATGCAGAACAGGACAATTTGCTGAAAGACGGGGGTGGTGGAGGAGGAGGAGGAGGGGGGAGAAGGGCTCTCAGCAAGAGGCCATAATTAGCCCAGGGTGTTCGGGGAACAATTCTCCTATCTGAACCTCAGAGTGGAACAATGTGTGAGATGTCAGTGCTTCAGAAAGGATGTCCTCACTAAAATCTGTCACCCGCTGCAGCCACAACTGCAACCTCAGAGCAGGGCAAGGACCACATTGCCAGTGGCTGTGACGGTGACCGTGGAGATGAACTTTAATGCACTGGTCACTTTCCAGGCTAAAGCAGGAGATATTTGCAACATCCTGCAGTTTGCCATTCACTCTTGTGTAAGGGAAGTGAGTGAAGCTCTCTATTCCAAGAGAGCTGACTACATTTCATTCTCTCTTGCCAGAGAGCAGCAGGCGGAGTGAGCACGCAGCTTTGTGAGGTTTGCAGGCTTGCCCATGGTGCAGGATGCCATTGACTTTACGCACGTTGCTTTGCAGGCGCCGCATGTTCATTCTGATATGTACCTGAACCGAAAGGGATTCCGCTCCCTCAACGTCCAGCTGGCATGTGACCATATGCAGCGAATCATGCAGATCAATGCCCGGTATCCTGACAGCAGTCATGATGCCTTCAGTCTGCGGCAGTCCGCTGTGCCATCTGCATTTGAGCCACCACGGCAAAGCAAAGGGTGGCTACTGGGCGACAAGAGCTATCCATTGACGACGTCGGTCATGACTCTGTGCGCATCAGCGCAGTTATAGCTGGCTGCAATCATGTTAATCAACAGGCAGCACAAAGTTGGTGTGCTGCCTGCATCGGAAGCAATGGACACAGGTTAATTGCGCATTGCAGTCCCCACGCCTGTCTTCAGGGGCTTTTGAATTGCCCGATGAACAGCTATCCTGCGTGTCTCTGAGAATTCTTCAATCTGGTTGAAGAGCCACGCTGTTTCTTGCTCTGTTCACACACGCCACAGATCCCCTCTAGAGGGCGCCATGCTGGATCAGACGCCCAATGACAGCAAGATGCCACTCAAAATCCCGCAAACTGTCTCTGGGCAGCTGTCAGCGGGATGAGCGGCAAGCGCTGTTCCTTTGCCACTAAACGCAAAATCCGGGCCAATATGTTTTTTTCCTTTAACAACCTCAGGATGTCCCAAAGCATTTTACAGCCAATGAAGTACTTTTATGAAGCAGTCACTTATAAAATGGGGTTAGTAGAATGCAGAACAATATCTTCAATGTTCTGGTGACCCAGATAATTTTTCTGTTAACATAGAGTTGCTGTTCTGCTGTTGCCCATAAAAGTCAAATTGTTATTTAGAGGGTTGCAGGATCCTAACTCATTGTATACACATTGGATAATTTAGTAATTGTGGGGGAGATAGCTTTGGCATAGTGCATTTGTATTATTGTCACTTCTATCAGTCAAAAAGTGAGAGGAAAATTGACGTGCATTTCACTTGAGGAGGAGGATTTTTTCTCAGAGAAAGCCTCAAAAGTTGATAATGTTACAATGAAATTGGTTTCAAATGTCAGTTTTCACAGTTACAGGGAAAACAGTGACAGGATCGGACAAAGTCAACATGGATTTACAAAAGGTAAATCGTGCTTGACTAATCTACTGGAATTTTTTGAGGATGTAACTAGTAAAATAGATAAGGGAGAACCAGTGGATGTGGTGTATTTGGACTTTCAGAAGGCTTTCGATAAGGTCCCACATAAGAGATTAGCGTGTAAAGTTAAGGCACATGGGATTGGGGGCAAGGTATTGACTTGGATAGAGAACTGGTTGGCAGATAGAAAGCAAAGAGTTGGAATAAACGGGTATTTTTCTGAGTGGCAGGCAGTGACTAGTGGGGTACCGCAGGGATCGGTCCTTGGACCCCAGCTATTCACAATATATATTAATGATCTAGACAAGGGAACTAGATGTAATATCTCCAAATTTGCAGATGACACAAAGCTGGGTGGACGTGTGTGCTGTGAGGAGGATGCCAAAAAACTACAAGATGATTTGGACAGGTTGGGTGATTGGGCAGAAGCATGGCAGATGCAATATAACATGGATAAATGCGAGGTTATCCACGTTGGTGTCAAAAACAGGAAGGCAGATTATTATCTGAATGGCAATAGATTGGGAGAAGGGGAAGTGCAACGAGACCTGGGTGTCCTTGTGCACCAGTCGCTGAAGGTAAGCATGCAGGTGCAGCAGGCGGTTAAGAAGGCAAATGTTATGTTGGCCTTCATAGCGAGAGGGTTTGAGTACAGGAACAAGGATGTCTTGCTACAGTTGTACAGGGCCTTGGTGAGACCACATCTTGAGTATTGTGTGCAGTTTTGGTTGCCTTATCTGAGGAAGGATATTCTTGCCATGGAAGGAGTCAGCGAAGATTCACCAGGCTGATACCTGGGATGGCAGGAATGACGTATGAGGAGAGATTGTGTCGATTGGGCTTATACTCACTGGAGTTTAGAAGATTGAGAGGGGATCTCATCGAAACCTATAAAATTCTGTCAGGCCTGGACAGACTAGATGCAGGAAGGATGTTTCTGATGGCCGGGGAGTCCAGAACCAGGGGTCATAGTCTAAGGATAAGGGGTAAGCCATTTAAGACTGAAATGAGGAGTAATTTCTTCACCCAGAGAGTGGTGAACCTGTGGAATTCTCTGCCACAGAGGGCGGTGGAGGCCAGTTCATTAAGTATATTCAAGAAAGAGTTGGATATATTTCTTAAGGCTAAAGGGATCAAGGGATATGGGGAGAAGGCAGGGACCGGGTACTGAATTTGGATGATCAGCCATGATCTCATTGAATGGCGGAGCAGGCTCGAAGGGCCGAATGGCCTACTCCTGCTCCTATCTTCTATGTTTCTATGTTTACTGAAACCTTTCAGCAGACGTCTCATGTCTAGTAACTGAATAGCGTTTCAAAGATGAAATTAGAAAAATAATTACTCACATTTATGAGGTGCCTTCTCATGTCATCAAGACTTTTCAAAGCACTTTACACAATGGAATACTTTTTAAGTACAGTGACTTGTTATGTAGGCAAATCCAACAGCCATTCTGCACCAGCAGTATCCTGCAAATAGCAATGAGATGTTTTTGGTGGTGTTAATTGAAGGAGGATTGTCAGCCAGGACACCAAGCAAAATTTCTGCCCTTTGAATAGTGCCCTGGGATCTTGTACAAAGGACGGTAGCTCTGATAAATCAGCACTCCCTCTGCATTGCACTGCAGTGTTTGCCTAGATTATGTGCTCAAGTCTTATGTGGTACTCAAACAAGCTGTAAATGATTGTGATTCCTGATTTTATTGAATGGAATAGGCTGGATTTTCCTCTTTGACAGTGTTCCACCAGGGCATGTTTTCTGGGTAGGGGATCATTATCCATGCATGGAGATTCCCACTGCCAAGAAGCAGCCTGCCAGTGCTACAGAGGAGTATTGGGTGGTGCTGCAAGGGTCCCTAAAGGGCAGAGGAGCCCTCAAAACGGCAGGAACTGCAGATGCCGAGGCCTACAAAAGTAAAGTACTGAAGGCCAGATTGGAGGGAGATTTGATCTTTACTTGGATCTCTCCCTCCACTTACTATGCTATCCCAGGTCTACCACCATCTTCCACCTCCTTGGGAAATAGCGGAAATGAGGACGGATGGGAGTGACAGGGCAGCTTGCCTCCCCACCCCCTGGGCCAGCATTTACATTGTGGGCAGGGAAGGGGTGGCCAGCGGTGGTCCTGGAGGAGGGAAATTTAGTTTGGACAGGAACTCGGCAGTAGAGCTTACTGCCTGATTTTGACCCCATTGCTGCAGTTATCTGGCCCGAATTTGGGTGGGGTAACACAGGAAAATCCAACTCTATTTCTCTTATTTGGGATGTAGCACTGCACAGTTGACACAAGTCATAAATGTACAGCTTGAATTTGAAGATATGATTCCATTAGAAATGGAAAGTTATTTAGTACGATTGCATTTCAGAGAGGAAAAAAAATCCACCCCTCAATGCCTTGTTTGATGTCTTGTTAACTGTAAAGCAGAAAATTTACATAAATGCTTGCTGTGAATCCCTGTTATCTGTGGGGCAGAATTCAGTCCATGTGTAAGGCTGACAACTTAATATGCGTGGCGAGTGATCTGAATTGGCAAAATGAAAA
The DNA here is from genome assembly GCF_052327205.1 of Somniosus microcephalus. NCBI lineage: Eukaryota > Metazoa > Chordata > Chondrichthyes > Squaliformes > Somniosidae > Somniosus > Somniosus microcephalus. The sequence continues at coordinate 216,919,519 of NC_140990.1, forward strand.
TGTTGAGACCCTGTAGAAGGTTGTAGTGTGACTTGGGGCTTTGGCGTTAAAATGACTTAAGGGTGAGCTTTCAGAGGCTTATTGGTGCAGGAGGATGGGGGCAATGCTTTGAATTTGTTTCCAATTCATTAGGATCATGTGGTTCTATTTACATTTTGTCAAATTTCTTATCTCTGTGATTTGGCTGGCACTCCTACTGTCTCCATGCAGGTGTAGTGATGGGAATCACCAGAAACTGCAGAGGAATACCAATTGGTTAAGAAATCAAATCTTATCGGACATTCAGAACTCCCAGAAAATACATTCTTAATTTTGGACTTCAGTTCACCCATTCCTGTTAATCCCTGTTAACTACAAACCACATGAAATGCTGTGCATTAATCTAAGTTTGCCATAAATAAGTAATCACAGAGTGCATTGACAAGAGAAATAAGAAACTGCTGATTAACATTCATAATAATGAAAAACAGAGGAAAGCATCTGATTTAAGGAAGGCAATTACTTTAACTATTTGTGTGACTAAGTAACCAAATAATGAATCTTACTTTTTCTTTTAGGTTGGATTACAGTGGCCCTTCTCGGGAGTTCTTTTTCCTGGTGTCCAGAGAACTCTTCAATCCATATTATGGCTTATTTGAATATTCTGCTAATGACACTTACACAGTGCAGATCAGCCCCATGTCTGCATTTGTAGACAACCACCATGAATGGTAAGCACTTCTCTCTACAGCTCTTCAGGGTTGATGAGTGGTTTCTCAAATTTAAAATGAATCCAAAAGCATTTTGTTGTTACAATTAACACAACATAAAAACAACCTAGAAAAACTATGTCACATGTGTAATTATTTAGGGGAAGAGAATTATTTGTAAAAACAGAACCATAAAGCTATTGTAAAATGTTATATACATTTGTTATTTTAAATCTCCAATAAGCTTGTATTCCCTAAAGACTCGCTCAGAAATGCACTGTATTCTCAAAATACTTTTCGGATTATGTGACCAAGATATAATCTTAAAAAGTAATTGTCAAGAAAAATCTTGGTGGAAGGAATTGCAGATGATGATTTATTGAGAAGTTTGTAGAGCTAAAAAAAAATTGTGCAGGATAAAGGACAATGAAAATGGGAAATTAGTACCTTGAGGTGGTAGGAACCCAATACATCCAGTACTCTCTAGTGTCATTGATTGCACACACTGTCCCATTTTGTGGCAAAAAATCCTTTCCTCAGGTTATCCGTTTGCATGGCAGTGTTGGAAAAAGATGTTAGTTTTGACTGGGAGACACTGTTCCTTTAAAATGCATTTTGACACAGAAATTGCTGTGAAAATGTGTAAACACTCTTTGTAACTGGCAAAATCAGTGGGAAAGGGCTAGATCCTACAATACTGTGGGTGCTTGTTGTGCACCACTAGAGATGGTAATGGACTGGACGAAGTTAGTTGTGTTATAGTGGAATGTGGTGGAGGCCTCAAACACTCACATCGAGTGCCTCAAACGTGACCAGAAGTAGTAGATAGAAACCGCAAAATAGAGTAACAGAAAGAAACTGGACCATCTTTGGTTGTCTTTGCCAGGGGCTGGGTGCTGGGCTGCAGCATTACTCGTCTGCAGACTGATGACTGCATCTAGGGATCCCTTTCCCTTCACCTTGGCCTGCTGCTTCTTAATCCCTCGTCCCTCAGCCTTGGCAAAGGCTGCTGATGAGTTGAGATTCTGTTTAAAACTTTCCAGAAGCTGTTTGAATTTTTGTCCTCTCATTTTGTCACTCCCGTTTATTTGTTCCTATCCCTTTAGTTTCACTTGTACACACATTTCCTCTCCACAATGATACTATCCCTTGAGCTGCTTGAATTTGTACTTGGAATTGTTAATTATGCAATTGAGCTGAGACCAGAGAATTGAATGTTTGCACTAGAGATTCAGGCAGATTTTAAAGCAAATTAGAATTAAATTAAAACTGAAAATTACCATACTAAATCAGGGAAGTGATGGGTATGCCCTAGAAGTTTTGATGAGGTAAATTGATAAAAACTATTTTACTGGTCAGAGAGTTAGTAACGAGAAGGCATAAATGTACATTCCCAAAAAAACAGGAAAAGGTTGGCAGAACTCTACTTTAACATAGACAGAAGCAGAATCCATCATAGCTTTTAAAGAGGAAATGAATAAATATTTTTTAGAAAGGGGTTTGGGAAAAGACCAGGGCATTGGAATTTAGTAGAAACTTCTTTCAGAGAGCCAGCACATTGCAACAACACAAATGGCCTCCTTATGAGCTGTAAAACTCTTGAGATTCTAGAGGTATGGGGTCAGAAAATCTTTGCCTTTGGGGTTAGGTTTAGAAATTTGATGTCTCTCTTTTAGAATTAGTCTATTAACTAATTAGCCAAAAGGTTAACCCATCACTGACTGTGAGAAATCTTTTCATTTCAAAGCTAAATATCCTGAACAAGTTAATCAAGTATGTAGTGATTCTGTGCAGTTAGAAAATAACCCCAGGTCTTAAACTGCCAACTTGGCGATGGCGACTTAAACCAAACCTAGAACAAATTCTGTTAAGATATTCCTTGGACTCTGCAGTCAGTCATCGGGCGGGACTCCGCCCCTCAGTCTATCAATCACCACGAGTGACCTCTTCCTCTTCCTGTAAATCACTGGGATGGACCCTTCTCGAGAGCCACCAGCGTCACATTGGAAATGACCTCATCTCCACCTTGGCCTAGAAATTCAGCTGTTAGCGCCAGCCGCTCGTGCCTTAAGAGGGCAAGAAGTGGGGCGCGAAGCAGCTAGCGCCCAGGTGCGGCACGATCTGCGCCTCTCGCAAAATTCAGTTAAGATTTAGTGCCGGCGCAAAACCTTTGCGCGCGCTCAGCTGCGCGCGCAGATCCTGATGTCATTTCATGGTGCAACGCCCTTTGTGCGCCCCGAACTGGAATTTCCGTGGCGCCGGCCTATTGTGCGTCTGGCGCCCCCAGCAACTGGTAAAGGGGAACATTTCCCAGTCGCTGCGGGGCGCGGGGGGCCCAAATTAAAGGGGACTCCTCCTGCAGTATAAATGTCAGCCATTTTGCTCCACTCCTTTTTTGTGAGAGACGGATATTTGGAGAGAGACTAAGGGAGAGAGCTTTCTGGTTTGACTCAACACTCGCTCAGGTACTTGTGGCTTCAGGCCAGAGCTTTGCACTTGGATTTAACTTTCAGTGCCATAGCATTGATTCGAAACATATAATGGGGGCTGCAGTGGGTGCAAATGTTGGCTTACTGCATTGCATTCAAAGGGCTCAGAGACGCCGTGAGAGAGTGCCAGTCATGGCCAGACGGAGAAGGGCCAACAGGCGTCGGCACAGGAGGCCTTACCCACCCAGGGTATACCGCCAGCAGTTCTCATATCTGAACATGTCTGAGGAGCAGTGTGTTTGGAGGCTGCGATTCAGAAGGGAGGTGGTCACAGAGATCTGCCACCTGCTTCAGAGAGATCTGCAGCCACAGCTGAGGAGCAGGACGTCTCTGTCGGTGGCAGTGAAGGTGACGGTGGCTCTCAACTTCAATGCCACCGGCTCCTTCCAATCCGCTACTGGGGACATTTCCAACATCTCCCAGTTCGCGGTACATTGCTGCATCCGCCAGGTGACCAATGCCCTTTTCAGAAGGAGACGTCAGTTCATCTCCTTCCTCATGACTGTGGACAAGCAGCAAGAGTGTGCAATGGGATTTGCAGCATTAGCGGCCTTCCCCATGGTGCAGGGCACCATTGACTGCACGCATGTGGCTTTGCGGGCACCTCTAGAGAATGCCGAGGATTACCGCAACCGGAAGGGCTACCGTTCGCTCAACGTGCAGTTGGTGTGTGACCACAGGCAGCTCATACTAGCTGTCAATGCCCGCTTTCCAGGCAGCAGCCACGATGCCTTCATCCTGCGCCAGACTTCTGTGGCAGACATGTTTGAGGCCCAGCCTCCCCCACGAGGATGGCTTCTCGGGGACAAAGGCTATCCTTTGTGCACCTGGCTGATGACCCTTTCCATGCGCCCAGCACCCCTGCTGAAGAGCGATACAGCGACAGCCATCAAGCAACCAGGAACATCATTGAGCACACAATCGGTGTGCTCAAGCAACGGTTCCGCTGTCTGGATCGTTCCGGGGGAGCCCTACAGTACTCGCCTGAGCGAGTCTCCCATTTCGTTGTCGTGTGCTGCATGCTGCACAACCTGGCTATCCGCAGGACTCAGCCACTGCCAGCAGACATTGGAGGACCACCAGAGGAGGAGGAGGAGCACCAGGACGGGAGGGAGGCACAAAGTGCAAGGGCCGTCCGTCGGCGGCTTATTGCAAATCGGTTCTAGGCCCCCTCTCAGGGAATGGCTTGTGCCAATGAAAGAAGATGAATGTAGCCGCTCCACAAGCCCTCAGTCGATCAAGGCAACAAATTCTTCCAGAAGCAAACATGGACAGTGCAATTAAAGAAAATGTTTTACTCTGATAACTCTGTGCCCTTGCTGCATGACAAACTAATTCAGAGAAACCCCCCCCCCCAAAAAAACACACCAGTCTTGGCCTTTATATAAAAAACAGAAACACCAGTCTCGGCCTTTATATAAAGAACAACACATTTGGCCACACCTTCTACTTTTTCCCCTGCGAGGGTGATCCGTCTCGCTTCCGTGACTGGACCCTTCCCGCCCTGCAGCTCCTCCTCAATCGGACCCCAGTGGCTGCAGCAAGGCTGGGGGAAAGGCTGCTGAGGGTCAGTTGGTGAGACGGCAGATGCCCTTGGGGGTCGGCCTGGACCAGCTCTGGGCCTGGAGGGGCCGGCTGCTGACTGCTCCAACTCTGCTTGGGCGGCAGCAGTCTGTCCGACGGGTGATGGCAGCTGCAGTGGAGGAGTGACAGTGTTGGTTGCAGGAATGCTGCCAACCAGACAGAGCACAGGCACTCCCTGGTCGGCTGATTCACTGGCACTCGCACGGGCCAGCACAGCAGCATGCACAGCAATCTGCTGAAGCACAGACTGCTGGGCTGCTGCGGCGCGGCGAGTGCTCCGGCGATGCCTGGCCGATCCAGCGAAGGTGGCAGCAGTTAGTGCCCGTGTGGCCCTGGTCTGTGTCTGGATGACACCAGCCAGTGAATGCACGGCATGACTGACCACTTGGCTGGAGGCCGCCTGTGCTGCCGTGAAGTCCTGCAGACTCCTGGCCTGTGCTGCACTGAATTCTTGCAGACTCCTGGCCTGTGCTGCACTGAATCCTTGCAGACTCCTGGCCTGTGCTGCCCCGAATTCCTGCACACTCCTTGCCAGTGACTCTATGGAGTCAGGCATCCTTGCCACTGCAGCCATGAGCTCAGTGTGCCTGCGCTCAGCCTGGGCGCCCATTTCCACGAGGAACCGCACCTCCTGTGCGCTCACTGTAGCAGGACTGGAGGCCACACTCTCCCTCCGGGGAGAAGGCCGCCGAGCTTCCCCACCCCTCCCGCGTTGCTGCAGCCCGCTGGGCCACGGAGCTTCACTCTCCTCCGACCCTTCCCCCCTGCTCCCCTCCAGGGAAGACGTGTCCCCATCATGGCCATGGGCTGCCTCGGCTGAGGGTGTCCCTGATGGGCCGGCTTCCTCTTCCTCCTCCTCTATCTCTGACTCAGACAGTGCCAGCTTGAGGGGCCGCCTCCTCACCTGGCGAGTCACCATCTGAAATCAGGGAGGCACAAGAGTTGCTTTAGAGTGAGGACAGGGCGACAGCAAGGGAGGCATGAGTGCTGCTATGCACTGCATTGGTTCGATAGTGGCAAAGGATGCTGGTGTAAGGCGCAAGTGGAAAGAGAGAGGTCAAAAAGGTGATGACCTTACCATTGGTACCCAGAACAGGGTTGGCATCTCCAGTGGCGACGGGGCCAATCAGCCGGCCTGCCACGATCCGCTCCACTCGTTCCTCTAGGTCGCTGAGCTGTTTCAGGTCAGGACGGCCTCCCCAGGTCTGTCGCTGCTCTCTCTGGTTGTGAGCCAGCTTGCCCTGCAAGAGAAAGGACGGCCTCCAAGTACAGTGTGAAGCCCTCATCTTGCCTGCACAGCCTCCCATGGTGGAATAGCACTGACAGTGTATAAACTCCTGAATGTGCAAGTGCTTTTCATGACATTACCATAGCTGCTGGATGAGGGCTGGGCATTAGGGCTTTCAGGTCCCTTTGGCCATCAACTGAGGTGCACATGCAGGGATGAGGAAGATACTGGAAAGGGTACTCGCCCTGACAACCCGTTGAATTTTTTCCGGCATTGGAGGGGAGTCCTGGCAAGCACGCTGTTGGAGGTGACCCTGTTTGCCACCTCCCTCCAGGCTTTCTGATAATTGGAGGGCAGCGGCCTCCTGCCACCTTCAGGGAACAGAACATGGTGCCTGTGCTCCACTGCGCCAACCAGCACCCTCAGGTCACCCTCGCCGAAGCGCTGCGCTCTCTCCCTTGGCTTCTCCATTCTCCTGGTCGTGGAGCAGTTGAAATAGCACTGGTCAGGCCTTCCCTCAGGGCTGCAGTGTGCAGGGCGTGGCAGCCAAACAATTCCACCCCCCCCCCCCTTTAAGAGCTGACCGGCGCCTGACTGTCTGCCTTCAATCTGCAACTTGTTGCGCCCGCCCTCGGTGGTAGTGCCCCGGCTCGCCGGCTTAGCGCCTTATGATACTCGTGCATCGCCTGCTTTAGCGCAGCTCCAACCTCTTGGGGCGATGCAACTGCTGTAAGGAGGGATGATATATTAACAGGTTCCTCTAATGAGGCCATGTGGGTAGAACTTAAAAACAAAAAGGGGGCAAGCACTTTGCTGGGAGTGTACTATAGGCCCCCAAACAGTCAGGGACAAGGTGATCTGCTGGGCTGCCTTTAAGTTTCTAATATTAAAAAAAGAGCTGATTTAGGTGTCTTCTAATACTAAAAAATTCACACGGGTTATGAAAGTTGTGAGTGGATTTTTGTAGATGCATGCGTGGCAAGAGCCCTGTTTCTGCTGCTGAGAGTATAAGGAGGGTGCTGTAACTCATCAGCATTGTTCACTTACTCTGCTTTAAATGGAGGTTCTCCTACAACTGCAGTGCTTAAAGAATAGAAACATTATCTGTGGCCACCAGATGGCCCCTGAACACTACATTACTGGGAGATTCTTTGATTATGAAAAGATATTCCAAGAGGAGCAGAAGTCCTGTGTAAGATGTAGAACGGGTTCAGTGTCGAACTCTCTCATTTTCTGAAATGCTTGTAAGATCAGTCTGAGAATCGGCATTGTTTGTTTTCCTAAGAGGAACATAGTAGTCAAGAATCAGAAGCTAGGTTCTTTGAAGGTGAAGCAAAAAGAATTTAAGACCATAGGTTCTTGTGTATGAATGCCCTAAATTAAAAAAAACTTTAGTAGGAATTTTCTGTTTAAAACTATTTTGAACAGACAAAAACTAAATAAACTTCATGTAAGACTCATTGTTTGCATCCTTTTATAACCTTTGGTGTTTTATTTTTTAAATTTTGTTTTCTTTCACACCAATAAAATATTTGAATTGAGGTGGGAGAAAATAAGAAAATGTGGACATCAAGTTTCAGATTAGTATGCAGGTTATCCTAAGTAAGATCAAAAATGCCCACCAGTAGCCTTCATACTATTGGTTTCTAGTCGATGGTTTATACAATGACTTCAAACACCATGGCCAGAATTTTCTGGGGTGGTAGTGGGCGCGATGGGTGGCGGGTCGGGTGGGAAAGTTGTTATTTTCACCCCGCTCCCACGCGCCTTTCCCCCAGGCGCGCCTGTCATCGCGGAGCCGACCTGACTGGCAGCGGCGGGCGACCCAATTGAAATGATTAACAGCTAGTTGTCGGACCCTTAACAGGCTTTTAAAATTTACTTTTAAAATTTAACTGCATGGCCACGGCAACTACGTTGCACGGGAAGCACGTCTGTCAATCTGAGGCAGGCGTTCTGTGGCCATTGCTCCAGCTGATTACTTGACAGCATCAAATATACAGTAAAAGTTCCCACCTGACAGATGATCACTTTCCTCAGGCAGAAGCTGTTGCTCAATCCATTTCCAGCACAGATTCTGCAGGCTGCAAGTCTTTCCAGAAAAGTCTCCATCCAGTCTCACCTCATTGGAAGAAGTCTCTTACCATTGACAGAATGCTTCTGTCATCTCTACTTCACCTGCCATCTATTCCATCAACATGGGTGCTGTTTATACTCACCTTGGTCCTCAGAATCAGACCACGAGGAGCCCCAACATCAGCACCCGAGCACATTGCTGCCCGGGAGGCCAAGGATGGCCTCATCATGGCCGGATTTAGTTAACTTTACGCTGCACACCCATATGGCTGCTGCATGATGCGCCAGGTTGGGATCCACCCCACACCAACACTATAAAGCAACCCTACAATGCTCAAGCCATTCCTTTCACACTCATCACCATTGCAGGGGGTACCGTTATGTCTCACCATTCACTACAACTTACTAAGCCACTTTCAAAGGTGCACACAAATCTGTCCAAGACTGGAAAGTGTTGAAAATAAAGATTTTTATGTTTGACACCATATTTACATAAACTTTACATAAACATTGGATAAAACACCCAAGTGACTACTCTTGTGTGTTATTAATTGGTATGATTGGACTAGGATGTGAGGGTGAGTGTGAGCGGTGGTAGTGAGATGGGGAAGTGATAATGTAGATAGATAGAGGGGGATGGGTGGAGGTGCAAGGTATGTTGGTGTGAGTAAGGATGTGCAGGGGTAGGGAAGGCAGAGTGATGGGGATGTGATGAGAGGCACAGCAGGATGAAGTTGAGTGTGGCTTTGTACTAACGTTTCGTGATCTACTGAGATCATTGAAATGTTTGCGGCACTGCACCCAGGTCCTCCTGACCACATCCCTGCTTGTGACCTCCTCTGCAATCTGCAACCAAGCTGTTTTGGTTTCCTGGGGAGGTCTCTTCCGCCCATCGAAAGGGATGAGGACCTCCCTGCGTGCTCTGACTCAGAGAACCTGGGTGCAGTCCTCTACCTCTGTCATTGTCAGTGTTTGCAGCACTCCGAAGCTGCAGTACACTGAGAGCAGAGTGTTAGATTAAACATCAAATCTAATGTGGCCATGGTCCCTTTAAAGATCCCAGCTGAAAACGCATCATGAATGACGTCACCAGACCCGCTCCATTTAATTGGGCCAGGTAACGCGCTGGGTGGGCTTAATAGACCCGAGTAACGTAAGTTCGTTTTCAGCAGTGGGATGGCGCTGGCAGTGGGGTCGCGACCCGCCATAGCCACCGCCCGCATTGGACCTGCCGAGGAAGGCAAAATTCTGGCCTATGTGTTAAATGCTCTGTACTAAATGGAGTCTTTTGACATGAACAGAAGTTGACAAATGTATCTGTGTGAAGAAGCCAATAAAATGCTCATTTGCCCTGTGTTTCTGTGGTCTTTGACTGTTAAAACTATTTATAGGAAAATGTTACTTTGGATCTCACCGTAAACAATAAATTTGTCCATTTCCCAGCTCCCTGATGTACTTGCCAGAGATTTCCCAGGTCCTCTTAATTGACAGCCTTGATAGTCTGCAGCATCTGATGCTAAATCAATGATTGCCAGAGTAAATTGGAGGAGGGTGGCGGGGGGGGGGGCGGCTGCGAGGAGCGGGGGGATGTTGGGGGAACTATCCATGTGGGAAATCATTCATGAAGAGTCCTCTTCCCTCATACAACTTCTAATATTTAGAAAGTTGGCTACGGAGAAAAGAGAGTTTTTTTTGTTCTAAAAGAAAATAAAAACATTAATATTGTTTGCACATTTAACAATAGAACACATTTGTGAATTTATGCGCTTTAATGAAAATAACTATGTGACTAGGATCCCATGTTCCTGTACAAGCTACTTGGGTGTTTTTATTGTATAAATTAAATGGACAATAAATCAACTAACTTGCTGGTTAATAAATACCAGGAATTGATATTCAAATTTTGACTTCAGTTTTGGTAGCCTGAAAATAGTTACAAAACTAAAGACCCAGGTTTTATCTGGCAATTCCCAGGCCATCAGACAACAAGAAAAGGTATGGTAGCCTGGTGGTTATGTTACTGGACTAGTAATCCAGATGTCTGGACTAATAATGCAGAGAAGGCGAGTTCAAATCCCATCATGGCAGTTTGAGAATTTGATACCAGTTTTTAAAAAAAAAATATATATATATATAATATATATAAACTGAAATCAGTAAAAGTGACCATGAAGCTGTCAGATTGTTTTGAAAACACAACAGGTTCACTAATATCCTTGAGGGAAGGAAACTTACTATTCTTACCCAGTCTGGCCAATACGTTACTCCAGTCTCACACCAATGTGGTTGACTTTTAACTGGCCAGTGAAGTGGCTGAGCCAGCAGGCCCACCACCGCCTTCTCAGGACAGCTAGTGATGGGCAATAAATGCCAATCTTGCCAGCGATGGCCACATCTCGAGAATGAAATTAAAAAAACACATGAGTATTCTTCCCTCCTCCTTCAATCAACAGGCTTCTCCCTTCCCAATTCATAATCCTTCTCTTGAAGGCACTGACTTTTGCCAGTATACTGTACTATGGAGGCAATAGACCCTTGGTACTTCGTCCTAATGGCCTTTCTTATTTATAGGCTTTTGAAGCCCAAGTTTGATATCACCTAATTGATTTACATTAGTGGGCCAAATATCTGAAGGCAAGAAGCGGCGTAAAGGGTGGAAAACTCCACCCATTACGCTGCTACCATCAGGATCTTACTGCTATCCACAATCTCAGAACATGTTGTCTCTGCAGTGATACTGCCACCATCACGGTTACCGACCGCATTTGCATTACTTCATGATGCCTTGAGGATACTGCTGCCCTAACTTTTCTGCCATCTATAGAAATGTTGCCAAATTCTAACAGCAGGCCAACAATCTTCATGAAACCCACCACCTGCCTCTATGAGGATGTGATCACTGTTTTTCAGAGGCAATGTCGTTATTCTTGAAGCTACTGCCACCAGCAGTGGCCCATCTCCACAGTCAATGCAGGACCGCCAGCCTCCATTTATTTCTGGTCTTCAACATGTTTACCATTGTTAAAAATAGCTTGTAAGAAAAGCAAAAGGAGTTACAATGTTTAATACTGCTGTGATTTTGAAAAAGAGAGATTTTCTAGCTACATTCAGTGTGGTGACTAATAACCCACTTCTTTATCGTAAAAGATATGCTATCTTCACATAACATCTGTTTACATTACAGGGACTGGAAGTGGTGTTGCTCATGGAAACGTCTAAGTTGTGCACTGTTTGATGTTACCAGAACTGACCTTAGGTGGATCCACTGTAATACAAATCCTTCAGAGTTCAACATTTGTTCTGAAGGATTCTATTGTAATTGAACCATAAACTTGATAGATAAAAGTCAGCAGGAGTTGTCAAAACGATACCCTTCAAAATATTTTAACAAAGTTTCAGTAATTTACACTAATACAAAATGTGATCAATTGAGTGGAGCATCTTAAAGGAGGACAGAGAGGTTTAGGGCCTAGGCACGGCCGCTATATAAATGCAAGTTGTTGGTATAGCCAGTATAACAGACTGTATATTGCTAGTCTATGAGTAAGCAGTCTCAAACCTGTGAAAAGGCATTTTAACAAAACAAAACACTATTGTGATGTATAATTTGCCACTATCTAAAAGTTGTCTACCTGTTCCTGTTTTAGGTTCAGGTTCAGTGGTCGAATCCTTGGCCTTGCTCTTATCCATCAGTATCTGCTCGATGCCTTTTTCACCAGACCATTTTACAAGGGCCTCCTTAGAATGTAAGTATTTCTGCTATGAGGAGGAAATATTAATTGATATGAGCATTATATTAAAATGTAAAACTGTTATACTGTTTAAGCACCATCTTCATTGTCCCACGTGTATCATCTACACATAGTGCTGCCACAAATACTCTACAAGCCACAAAGGATGCCCCGAAGTATATACCTATTGCAAGATTACATTTTTTTCTTCATAACTTGTTTGTCTTAGAACCAAGAAAATGTTGATGTTATAGTTACTACTGAGGGCAGGCTGCCACACATTTCTTCATTGAGCATGTCCTCCTTTTGCTGAGATTTCCGTGTAGCAGTATTTGAGACAAAACGAGGATTATTATAGTAATGATACCGATGAAATTGACATCAGTGAGTAGTTACGCAGACTTAACTGATTGGAATTGTTTTGTACCGTGTCATACTTGTGAATGAGCTATAGAAATGCTGCCATGGACCTTACAGAAGCAAGATAAGAAAAGTGATTCTGAGCAGACCAGACTCTGGCATCTCCCTCGCCACATTTTGTGCCTTCACTCACTGGCTCCTATTTTATTTTTTCCTCACCCACCTGACTCTGCTACTCTGTCTTAAAACTGGCAGTTAGGTTTAATGAATTCATCAATCAGACAACTTAATGATGAAATTGTACAATCAGAGCTGTTTTTATGGTTTCCTTTTCTCCCATGATCTCACCATATTATTGTGATTTGCTTTTCAGTATCATGCTTGTAACTTAAGAAATCTTCAATGAATTTACATCAAAATTGGTGTGTAAATTTAGCTCTTAATTATGCATCTTCAAGGACAGATAGGATTATTTCAATCACATTCGTCAAAGAATAACGCCTCATTTTCGAATAGTTATTTAAACAATCATTTTGATAACTATGGGCCCCAAAATTCCTCCATTCATCTACTAATGGTGCATTCAGGGATTTTCAGTGTCTCAGAATTATTCTTTTAACTGTAACAAGCAAAGTTATAAGTGGAATCCATTCCTCTTTACGTTTGGATGAAAGTATTTCTAAATGCCCTGGAAGCACCATTAGGAAGAGACAGCCAAGTATTTTGGAGAAGGTTCTCTGTATGTTTGACTAGTACAGTTCTAGAATACATGCAGTAATGTCCCTGATTCTGTCTCGTATCACTACCAATATGCATCCTTTCATAGGTTAGTCTTATGTATACATGGAGGGGAAGGCCCACTTTAGAAATGGTGAATTATTTTTAATTCCATAAGTCTTTGAAACCTTTAGTATTTATCCAAAGGCTCCTAAGAGCACATCTTTAATAATTCTTGGCATTGGAGTCCAGAGGAGAACTATTCAGATCCATTGACTTGCCTAGAGGCATATTAAAGATTGTATTTCTCCCAAGAATTTCCTCCAAGGTGAACATAGGTTCATCATTAGCATCAAGCTCTAGAGAATTCAAATAAATAGATCTATGGTGGGGGTTCATGGGTAGCGTTTCAACAAATTTAGTTTTGTATTGAAAGAAGCAAAAACTGCATTTATTTCTGCTGGGTCAGGGTAAAAGATTGCTTATTTATTTCAGTATTGATAAGCACTTTAGCCTTACTTTTCTGAAGTAAATTTACTTGGAGTTAGTCTGCTGTATCAGCACCTTTGTCTTCAGCAGAATGAGGCCAGTTCTGTTGCATTAGATAAGAGTGCATGGTCTCTTCCTAACTTAGTGAGGTGATTTTAGAGTCAGGAGGTCGTTATTAGAGGCAAATTGTTTCTCAGGAGCTTTTGTTTCATCTTAATTGTTTCTGTTTGCTTTATATTTTGTTTTTTTTCATTTTAGAAGCAAAATAAAGCTTGAAGTATGTTTTCCAGGTGTCCCAAAGCAAGACGCTATTTGTACTGGAACATATTTTTTTAATGATAGACTTTTATGTTTCTTGCTTTACAAAGTGAGAGAGAATTGTGTTTGTTAAGTTTTAACTTCATCTACTTCTATATGATTGGGCACCTGGGCTAATAGTAGACAATGCTTTCATTAGCTACTGAGTGTTAGGCGTTTGTGTTTGCCATGGATATCTTGTGTTCAGTGTTGTCAGTGCCCTCTTGAGGGTCTGAGTGCCTGCTTTTTATGGAAGTTGAGTCCCACTGTCCTACGTCTACTGGTGCGGTAGTGGGATCCAGGACTGTAACAATGAATCTCCCTCGTGTTCTGTACTGGATGTCTACATCTTAAACAGGTATACTTCAATCTCTCTGAAGGCAAACTGAGTTAACACCAGGCGAGACAATGTTCACCTATGATTTTTAAGCTGCTTTACTTCACAGTAGGCAAAGCCTACAGGTCTGACAAAAGACACTTGGTATGATCAGAATCATTTCTGTTCACTTACTATTACAAAAATAAAGACCCACACTATGGTAGCCCACTTCGGTGGGCACATAATGTAAAAGCACAAACTCCCTGACCAGGGCAGAGATTCCCCCCTTAGTCTGCTGCTGCTTGACTAATTTTCTAGCGTGTTTTTCAAAATACACGTTATAAACTGCTCAAGTTCAAGTCTTTTTGGTGGAAAAATAGCCAAAGAATCCTGAACACAAGGATGTAAACAGCCCAGAAATATGCACTGTGAGCTTCAGAGAATGTTTGTTAGTTCCAGCGCACTTCATATATTTGGAAGACCAAGCTTCTTGTTGATCTGAAAGTGTGACTATCCATGATTTAGATGGGTTTTCCCTAATCCCAGAGCATCTACTAAAGAAATAACCTTGAACCTAATTAAATTTTTCTCCTAATTTCATTGAAGCTTCTCTCATTGTGAATCGTTGGATCATTTGTGATTGGAACATAAATATTATGGAAATCTCCAGGATTTGATTATTTTTCCTGGGGAGTTACAAATGGATGCTTGCAATTTTCATGCGCGTTTTCCCGATCCCCTGCCATAACTTCAGCAGGAGATCGCTGGAAACCCAGAGAAACAACGATAATGGCCATTTACACTGATTCTGAAGGTTTTCTGCCGAAGTCACAGCAGGAGAACTCTGAAGAAATCGCCATCATTTACATCATCTTCCCTATAGAATTCTAGCATGGACCGCCAACCTTTCAATTTTTTGATGAAAATGTTAGAACAAGTCCCTTCCTTCTATCGGGTCCCTCTTTAGGTGTCTCTTCTGATTTGATTTATTGGGTCATTTATCCTGCTCACTTTCCATGATACTATTTTGGTAGATTACATCGACATCCTCTGAGGCAGTTTAACATGGAGCTCATGCAGGCTCCAGGGATGTTTTCTAATTGCATAGTGATCAGAAATAATCATAGTCCATTTAAAAGCTGCTGTGAAGTAGCTTTTGATCAGAGTCTGTTGTTAGAATTATTAACTGTGAACACTAATACCCACTTTACATTACAGAGTTGTCTAAGACAAGCAAGAGACATCTCTCGGACATAAATGATCCATTGCCATTGTATTTTGAAGGCACTGAAACCCTCTTCAGGAAGCATTTTCATAGGGTGCCTCCAACAGCAAAGATAAGAAGGGTTCACCAGGTTCAAGTTCCATTATTGTCAAATCCACTCCGCAGTATAAACAGGGCAGATTTGGCAAGATGCACACCAGTACAAATACAGAAATAGTTCCATAATATAAAGAAAGCATTGGAGAATAATGAACAGTTGCCTTCAACTGGCCTCCTTAATCTTGCCTGTAAGTAAGGAGAATCTTCAAGAATCTAGGTCCCAAATTTAAAAATCCCTTATTCCAATAGTTAGACTAATTTAATACATTCCACAATAGAGTGTAATCCCTTCAAATCCAGGGTCTATGGTAAAATCACCAAAGGTTAACGGTGGTCATTGAGATTTTTCCCATCTCTCTTAATAACCAGTTAATTAACTATTTTAGAATTAACTTCGAGTCACATGTTCTAATGTGAGCAAGTCACAGTAAAGGAGGAGGTAGTAGAGAAATTGTATAGGATAAAAATGGATAAAGAGGATAAATAGATAAAAGGTTGGCAGTGCTCAAAGTAGAAAAGTCACCTGGTCCAGATGGGATGCATCCTAGGTTGTTAAGGGAAGTAAGGGTGGAAATTGCAGAGGCTCTGGCCATAATCTTCCAATCCTGCTTAGATTTGGGAATGGTGCCAGAGGACTGGAGGATTGCAAATGCTACACCCCTGTTCAAAAATGGGGTGAGGGATAAACCAGCCTAATGTCGGTGATGCAGAAACTTTCAGAGACACTAATCTGGGACAAAATTAATTGGAAATTGGAAATATATGGGTTAATAAATGAAAGCCAGCATGGATTTGTTAAAGGCAAATTGCGTTTGACTAACTTGATTGAGTTCTTTGAAGTAACGGAGAGGGTTGATGGGGGTAGTGCGGTTGATGTTGTGTATATGGACTTTCAAAAGGCATTTGGTAAAGTTCCACATAATAGACTTGTTAGCAAAATTGAAGCCTATGGGATTGAAGGAGCAATGGCTGCGTGGATACAAAATTGGCTAAGGGGCAGAGAGTCGTGGTGAAAGGTTGTTTTTCAGACTGGAGGGGCGTATACAGTGGTATTCCCCGGGGTGTTAGTATTAGGACCACTGCTCTTTTTGATATATTTTAATGACCTGGACTTGGGTTTAGGTGGCATAATTTAGAAGTTTGTAGATGACACGAAACTCGGAAATGTCGTAAAAAATGAGTAGGATAGTAACAGACTTCAGAAGGACATAGACTGGTGAAATAGGCAGACACATGGCAGATGACATGTAACAGAGAGAAGTGTGAAGTGATGCTTTTTGGTAGGAAGAATGAGGAGAGGCAATATAAACTAAATAGTATTTTAAAGGAGGTGCAGAACAGAGAGACCTGGGGATGTACGTACATGAATCTTTGAAGGTGGTAGGATAATTCGAGAGTGCCGTTTTTTTTTTAAAAAAGCATATGGAATCCTTTGCTTCATAAACAGAGGCATAGAGTACAAAAGCAAGGAAGTTATATAAAACCTTGTTAAATCACTGGTTAGGCCCAGCTGGAGTATTGTGTTCAATTCTGGGCACCACATTTTAGGAAGGATAGCAAGGCCTTAGAAATGGTGCAGAGGCGATTTACTAGAATAGCACCAGGGATGCAGGGCTTCAGTTAATTGGAAACTAGAGAAGTTGGGGTTGTTCTCTTTAGAGCAGAGAAAGTTAAGGGAAGATCTAATAGAGGTGCTCAAAATCATGAAGCGTTTTGATAGGGTAAATACGGAGAAATTATTTCCAGTGGAAGCAGGGTCGGTAACCAGCGGACACAGATTTAAGGTAATTGGCAAAAGAACCAGAGGTGACATGAGTGAATAAATGTTTATGCAGCGAGTTGTTATGATCTGGAATGCACTGCCTGAAAGGGTGGTGAAAGGAGATTTAGTAATAGCTTTCAAAGGGGCATTGGTTAAATATTTGAAGTATTTCCAAATACATTTTCTAATTTCACAAAATAGAGTGTTTAATTTTAACCACCCATGAAAGGCAAAGCTTGACTGTGTATACGAGTAGATATCTGATACCTCTATACCTAACCATGTTATAAAGTATCAAATTTCATCTGTTTATAACCCATCTCGTGAAAAATCAGGAAATATTGAGATGCATGAGCATCCCAGCAGATTCTTTCTCTTTATGGGAAGTGCAAGACATTGCCTTGTTAGCTTTTTAAAAAAAAATTGGGTTAAACTATGGGGCTCGATTTTAATAGCCCTGAGGAGGCGGGTTTGGAGGTGGGTCAGCTGCGAAAATTGGAAAAAATGGCTTCAGACCTTCCCTCCATCATAAGGTCAGAAGTGGGGATGTTCGCTGATGATTGCACACTGTTCAGCACCATTCGAGACTCGTCAGATACTGACGCAGTCCGTGTCCATATGCAGCAAGACCTGGACAACATTCAGACTTGGGCTGACAAGTGGCAAGTAACATTCGCACCACACAAGTGCCAGGCAATGACCATCTCCAACAAGCGAGACTCTAACCATCTCCCCTTGACATTCAATGGCATTACCATCGCTGAATCCCCCATTATCAACATCCTGGGGGTTACCATTGATCAGAAACTGAACTGGACCAGCCATATAAATACTATGGCTACAAGAGCAGGCCAGAGGCTGGGAATTCTGCGGCGAGTGTCTCACCTCCTGACTCCCCAAAGCCTGTCCACCATCTACAAGGCACAAGTCAGGAGTGTGATGGAATACTCTCCACTTGCCTGGATGAGTGCAGCTCCAACAACACTCAAGAAGCTCGACACCATTCAGGATAAAGTAGCCCGCTTGATTGGTATTCCATCCACCACCTTCAACATTCACTCCCTCCACCACCGGCGCACTGTGGCTGCAGTGTGTACCATCTACAAGATGCACTGCAGCAACTCGCCAAAGCTCCTTCAACAGCACCTTCCAAACCCGCGACTTCTACCACTTAGAAGGACAAGGGCAGCAGACGCATGGGAACATCACCACCTACAAGTTCCCCTCCAAGCCACACACCATCCTGACTTGGACCTGTATCGCCGTTCCTTCACTGTCGCTGGGCCAAAATCCTGGAACTCCCTTCCTAACAGCATTGTGGGTGTACCTACACCATATGGACTGCAGCGGTTCAAGAAGACAGCTCACCACCATCTTCTCAAGGGCAATTAGGGATGGGCACTAAATGCAGGCCTAGCCAGCGACGCCCACATCCCATCAATGAATTAAAAAAAAGACACCCAACCCACCTCCATCCCGCCCCCATGCGATTTTCGTGAGTGTCTGTTCAGTTACTCCCAAACTGACCCGACTCCAACCTGTGGGACAGGTAGTTAAGGCAGTAAGAGCCTGTTAACTGTCTTGATAATCCTATTTTGACAGAGGTTTCCCATTTTCGTGCCTCTGGCTCCTATTTCCCGTCTTGTCAGAAACAGTCCTGCTGCAAGGAGACGAGTTGGTGGAGGACATGATCTGTAGTCATTATTGATGCAGAACTTTAAAAGCATTCCTGTAACATGGCTGGCATTCAAATGCAACAACTTTGTTGTTGGAGGTTTGGGATAAGATTTTGCAAATCTACTGACCTTGTGACTGGTCAAGCTGACACACATCTGCTGTTTGAATGGATTGGAATAAATCAGGCCACTTTGAGTGTGCGCTTGCAAGCTTATTGCCTCAACTGAAATCTATAACAATGGGCTGGGAACCATTTACATCCTCTCATCCTAGTCGTCAGATTTGGAGGAAGAGCAGCGCAGTTTAGTGCTGCTGGATGAACAAGTGGCTCAGCACACAGCCTCCTTGGATGAGGAAGAGGACGAGGAGGAGGAGGAGGATGAGTAGGAGGACGGGGAGTGACACCTTGCAGGGCTGGATGTGGCCAATCCAGCAGCAGGCGACCACATTGATGGCCGTCAGGCAAGGGATGCACTCAGCCATGCCAGATTCACGTAAGCTAACACTTCAACCACAGGAGGCTGGCACATGGAGATGAATATAAGTCCGACAGTCTCAAACCCCAGGCATCATCTGTCCAATAAACGGTGGTTTGCACTCAGTGTCACCGTCATCATTCTACATGGAAATCGCCCTGAGCCCTCACTCTTGAACTTCCATGTCCGAGAACTTTAGGTGATCTCAGCAGATCATTAAACCTTTTGACACTAAACCCATGTGCATCTGCACACATATCTTGAGCTCGCCTCCTCAGCAGTTTGCAGCCAAGCTGCCTTGGTTTGCTGAGGAGGCCTCCTCCTTCCGTTTCCAGGGAAGAAGAGCTCCTGACGTCCTCTAACTCCCTCAACAAGAGCATGGAAGGTGCCCTCATTGAACATGAGTGCAGCCTTAGTTTTTGGGGCTGCCATTCCTGCAGCTCTCAGCACCTTTAAGAGAAAAAAACATTAATATTACTAAGCAAATGATTGGAACACATCTGGCATCTTTCTCATTTCATAGTCAGATAATAAAATCATATATCAAAAGATTCATTAATCTCTTTCTGGAATAATATGACCAGCAATATCATTCATTAAATTTTGCTCAGAATAGACGCTGTCAACTCCCCTTTCAAGATAATAAAGCACCAAGCCATCCCAATGACATTTGTATGCAATGGGGACATGGCCCCTTTAAATTTTCAAACAAACAACGCGTCATCAGACGCGAGAAACTGACATCCTGCAAGCAATTGCCTGGAGGGACCCGCACGTCGGCTGTAACGAGGCCAATGAAGCCAAAATTGGAAGTGCTGGGAGGCAGCAGCCGGGTGTGGGTCCGAAAGCTGCCGAGCAGCGGGCCCGCCCTCAACCCGCCTCCGTTAATAAAATCGAGCCCATGGACTCTTTCCAACTTCAAAGCATTGCAGAAACAATTAAGGCCCAGGATTAGTTACTGCTTTATTTTACAAACTCCATGAATTTTCTATCATTGATTCTGCCTAGACCATGATATGTAAATTGATACATCAGCCTTGTAGCATTCTCGCCTCTAGAGTTAGAAGATTGTGGGTTCAAACCCCATTCCAGTGACTTGAGCACATAATCTCGGCTGGCACTCCAGTGCAGTACTGAGGTCGTGCTGTACTATCCGAGGCGCTGTCTTTCAGATGAGATATTAGCATAGGCCCCATTTGTTTTCTCATATAGACTTAAAAGATTCCAAGGCACTATTTGAAGAGGAGTTGGGGAGTTCTCCTGATACATTTCAAAAGTAGTTCATTGCTGCGAAGCAGTTTGCGATGTCCTGTGATCGTGAAAGGCACAATATGTGTACAAGTTTATTTTATTGTGGTGACATCCATTTTCAAGATCATTCAGCCATCTTACCCATTTTATCTTGCCTGTCAGCTCTCCTCTAATTTACCCAGCTGAGACTCTGTTGTAGCGCCGATGAGTAGCAGCTCCAATGTCAGGCACTGCAACAGCTGACAAATTAGTTTGAAAGTTGATAAATTGAGGTTAAGCTCCTACAAAGCTTTATTTGCACCTTTTACTATTGTTTGCAGGCGAGACCAATATACGATGCTGTTTCAGCATATTACTACACTGGTCATTTTCCAAAGAAAGGCACGATGATAGTTTAACCTTTCTGGCTGTGTCAATTTCAGCCCTGCTGGAGTTTCCACAGTTTTTTTTTTAAGAGGACGTCTTTGTGCTACTCTAATGTATGCATTTAAAATATTTAACCATGTTTTTCAAGTCAAGATAAAATAATATGTTGATTTTGGCAGAAAATATTCAATAAGCTCCAAAATTGCTGACATGTATTTTCTAAAGTATTGTGGTTTTTTTTTTAAGGACTGCAGTACAAAATGAAAAACATTATTCTCGGCATATTACAAGTACATGATAAAGCAGTTTTCCCATCCAAAAAATGTCTTTGCAAAATCAGTCCATTTAATTCAAGATAGAAGTGTCAACATAGATTATGGGCTGAATTTTGTTGGCACTCAGAGTGTGGGTTTGGAGTGGGGTCCGCTGTCAAAATTGAAAAGATTGACGGCGGGTTGGGAGCCCGCTCCAAACCCGCCTCCATGTAAGTTTCCAAAGTTTTGGGTCTGCGATTTCAGTACAGACCCGACACCAAGAATGCAGAGGAGGCATTTAAGATAGTTAAATGCTTGTTAATTTCTATTTTGCCAGCCTATTTCTATTTTCTCACTTTTTTAATGGGTTTCACGCCGTTCAGAGATCATGTCGGCTAAGTAGGTCGGGTTCGCTATGTCTCCCCATTGCAGTGAATAGGTGACAGCTGCAAAAGTGGTATGAAAGCTTCCATTTCACAGCTGTTCACTTTCCAATGTCAGAAGCTTGAGCCTTCAGGAGTTGGAAGACACTTTTGAGCTTTATGCAGTTTGGAAGTGTTTGGAGTAAACTCTATCCATTGTCACCTCCTTGGAGCAAGCTCTCTCATCATTGATGGATCGCTTCTGTCATCTCAACTTCAGCTGCCATCTATTCCAGCAATATCGGTGCCCTTGAAAAACCTCACCGTGGTCCTCTGAATCCCTCCACGATCAGCCCTGACACCAACATCACCAGGCACACCAACAACAATACCAACCTTCCCCGCAATCACCTGATGCTGCAGAGGACACAGGGCATTAGCACTTGATAACATTGCTACCCGGGAGGCCAGCGATGGCCTCACCATGGCCAGATTTGGCTGCCACATGATGCACCAGGTTGACACCATTCCACACCAGCACCATAAAGCATCCCTATAATGCCCAAGCTATTCCTTTCACACTCCTCACCATTGCGGGGGTATCGTTATGACTCACCATTCACTGCAACTCACTAAGACACTTCCAAAGGTGAGCACAGATCTGACCAGTAAGGTAAAGTCTTGAAAACATAGATTTCAATGTTTGACAACACATTAATAGAAACTTCACATGAACATTGGCTAAAACACTCAAGTGCCTACGCTTGTGTGTTAGTTCATATGCTTGCAGTAGGATGAGGGTGAGTGTGAGGGGTGTCTAGAGAGATGGGGAAGTGATATGTAGATAGAGAGGGATGGCTGGAGGTGCAAGGTAAGTTGGTGTGAGTAAGGATGTGTAGGAGTAGGGTAGGGAAGGCAGAGTCATGTGGATGTGATGAGTGGCACAGCAGGATGAGGTTGAGTGTGGCTTGGCAGTAATGTTTCCGTGATCTGCTCAGATCATTCAAAGGTTTGCACCACTACAGCCTGATCCTCCTGATGACTTCCCTGCTTCTGCCCTCCTGTGCAATGTGCAAGCAGGTTGCGTTGATTTCCTGGGAGGGTCTCTTCCGCCCATGGGAAGGGAAGAGAATCTCCATGTATGCTGTGACTTCCTCCTTAAGCATATGGAGTGAGTCATGGGAGGACCTGGGTGCAGCCCTGCACCTCTGTGCAGTGATTGTCAGTGTTTGCAGCACCTCAATGCTGTAGAACACTGACAGCACAAATGTCAAGATCAATTTGGACATGGCCCTTTTAAGGAAACCGGCTGATGATGCACCATCAAATGACATCATTAGACCCACTTCCTTTTAATTGGCTGGAATCCTCGCAGGGCAGGCTTAGCAGGCCCAATCAGGGGAAAACCCTTTTCACAGAGCGGCAGGAGCTCAAAGATACTTTCTCACACCTTTAGAGACATCATGCTTTGAATGTTTCAGTATGTTTTTCTACACTGCGTGTTTTATTATTTTGTTGGTCAAATTAAGTCTCTTCATTTGGCTACTCCACGCTGTTTCCATTCTCAATCAGGCGTGTAAGACGATTTTTCATTGCTGCGGATGCTATTACCTGATTAAATCAAATGGGAAGGGACTCTATGGCCTGCTTTCATAGAAACAGGAGTAGGACATTCACCCCTTGAGCCTGTTCCCCCATTCAGTCAGATCATGGCTGATCTGCACCTCAACTCCATTTACTCACCTTTGCTCCATGTCCTTTGATACCCTTACCTAACAAAAAAAATCTGATGATCTCGGTCTTAAAAATTTCAATTGACCCAGCATTCACAGTCTTGTGGAGGAAGAGTTCCAAATTTCTACTACCTGTTTATGAAAAAGTATGTCTTGATTTCACTCCTAAATGGCCTAGCTCTAATTTTAAGGTTGTGCCCCCCCTGTTCATGATTCCTATATTTATTGTCCTCTTAATAACCCAGAGAAGAGGTGTCTAAAATGTACTGGAATTATAGTTACAGAGGCAAAATACTGTGGGTGCTGGAAATCTGAAAAACAAACAGAAAATGCTGGAAATACTTAGCAGGTCAGGCAGCATCTGTGGAGAGAGAAAAACAGAGTTAACGTTTCATTATTACAGTTGTCAGATTACAGTGGTATTTGTAAGAAAAGTAAACTCCTAGTTTCTGCTCCTATTTCGTCTTCTAACAAGATGATAAGGCTCCCCTTATAGGGGCTAATTTCCTCTTCTGTTAGCGCGAACACATGTGATAAGTGTATATTTAAGGTGTAGTAGGTTGGTGCATCAGTGTTAATGGAGTCAGAACTAACTGTATTAATGGTGCTGCCTTGTTAAGCATGTGAAACATTTCTCACTAAGTTCCCACGGCTGGACTTTTTAACAGAAAAGCTGATGTTGATGCCTGTTTAGAGATGGCATTGTAGCAGCAAAAAATGATCTCGCTGACAAAACCAGCATGTGGGACAGTGAGAAAGGTGCGACCAATACATGTAGTGGCAATTAAAATGCATAGGACCTCAGCCTATCTTGATGGGAAAGTACTTAACCTTCATTAAAGTACCTATAGCATATATTTCCCCTAATGTCAAGACTATCAGTTATGGTGCTGTGATAAAGTAAAACTGTACTTGAGAAGACAGCTGAAGAGCAACAGCACAAAATGTTAAAATATGAATGACACATTATGTACTTAGAACCAGCACATTATTAACAAGACTACTAAAATTTACTGCACTGCTGACATTTAATATGTTGTTGGCTTGACATGATTGAATTGACTTATCCATACAAGCCAGGTTGCAAATTGGGGACCTAAAAAGGATGGCTGGTCTTTCGGATGTATTTGCAGATCATGTGTCGAAAGGACTCTCTCTGATTCCTCAGTTGTGCATTAGTTGCAAAATATTCAACCTCTCAGCACACTGTGTGGGGGACAACAATTGTGCAATTCAAGTAGTTGATCAATTAGTGCTGGATGTTATTATCTTTTCAATTGACAGTTATCACTGGCTCTAAGTGGAAGTGAATTTCAAGATGAACACACATTTTATTTTTAAAATGATAAACCCTAATCATGGATTAAATCTGAAATTTGCTTGCCAGACTCTGCTACTCCCTAGATTTACACTATTTTTTCCTCATCATCTCTCTCCATTCTGTCATTAGGGCCCTGCTGTCGATCTTTGGTCTTTGCTCTGTACCACCTTATTCTTCCTTATCTCTGCAATTTCTTCTATAATTGTTCATTACTTCCACTTTTCATTTCCCTTCAGATTTACTTTTATTTCTAATTATTTTGGTATCTTCTTGTTGTGAATTTTATGTCCACCAACCTGAAAAAAAAATCACTTAATCAATTCAAAAGCTAGTTGTTGCTAGTCTGCATCAAATTTGATCGGCGGTGATGCTTTGACCAGTAAATTTTAACTAAACCAATAACTTTAGGATAAAATAACGTGTGTTATTGTAGAACTGAGCAGATAAATATATTCACAGTTTCTCACAGAAAATTCATACATCCATACCCAGTGGATGTGTCAATAAAAATTCATATACTTTTTCAAAACAAATCTTAAAAAAAAAGCATTTGTATTTTAAGCAGTTGGAATTTCTATTACTTTCAGATGATTGACACACCAGGTAACATTTTGTCCTATCTCTACATCAAATCTGTTTCATTCTTTTGGTTAACTCAGGTGAAATAATGATTTAATCATTTTGAGAAGTTTTTGACACTTCATTTTCAACAGCAATAGTAGGTGAGGTCAGAAGAATATTACAATGTGTTTAATAAGAGAGATTTCAGCAAATGGCATTTTGAGAAGATGAGATTTTTCAAGATGCTAGTGTGAAGATATGCATTAAATTTGTGGAAATTTATTCTGGAACAATGAACTGGTTCTGTCAATATCTATATCACTCTTCACCCTGTTTCATTTAGTCCCAGAGAATGAAAAATGGTAGCATGGTGGCAATCAAACTGGAATATCATTATAACCAACTGCTTCATCAAATAACACTTAAAGCTGCTTCAATAATCTTGAATCTAATTATAGCACTAGAATTATAGTAGTCTAAAATATATTTTAATTAGTTCAGTTCAAATGACTTGAGGCCCATTTCTCCAAATTATGCTCAGATTGGCTCATGATGACCTAAACTTAATGTGGTCTCACAAGTTTTATAATGAGGGCTGTTCCAAGTCACTTCATTTACAAAGAATTATTAAAGAGAGAATAATAAATATCTGGGAATACAAAAATATAACAGAGGTTCAGACAGCATAAACCATGCAAGTAAAATTTGACTGGTTTATAACCATCAAAACAGGATTCGATTACAGTCTTGGTATTACTCACAACCTGCTATTTATAATATATGCTGTTTAATATTTGTGTGTGGTCACCTTGTCCTTTTTGCTCCTTCCTGAACACAAAATAATTAAAATATATATAAATAAAAAGTAACCTAGGTTTAATCCCAAATCTGTGCTGAGTTAGTGGATCTCTGATGGGGCAGTGCTGGAGTGCTTTATTGGCCTAAGTGCTTCTGGGTCTTGAGGGGTGAAAATTGGTAAGGGTTACTACTCATGATCTCTACCCAGTGGCCTCTTCTGGAAGTGCGAATACGTAGATGTCAACAGAGGACAGCATCAGACTTGTCTTGGTGAATACCCTATCAAGGCTCGCTTGTGAATAATGGCTACTTGGGTGAGGTACTTCGGCCATTTGGCACCAATAAGGAGTCTATACCTTCAGAAGGGGAGGAGATAAAACTGGCAAGGAGGAAAGGAAGAAAAAAAAACAAATGCGTTTTCAGTATGACTAGAAGATGCCTGTTTTAATATGAGATAGCTTTTGCCTCCAATGATATAATTAACTCATAGACTACTGACAGTCAAAACATAGTGTTCTTGGTAATTTCTTCTGTTTAATTTATCACATCTTAATTCACAGATTATGTTCCCAAGTCATACCTCCATTATAGCTGTTTAAGACATCGTAACCAAATTAGAAGAAGCTATTTGATTGAATCTAAAATTTTCCTGCTGCTCAAAGTTGGCAAATATGCTCAAAAATTAATTTCTAATAAGAACAGGATATAATCAGCTGCAAAATAAGTTATTTTTAGCAGATGCACCATAGATCCAGCTAGAAATATTAAGCACCGTGAGGGAAATTTTCATTCCTAGTCAACAAGCAAAATGCATTCCATGATGATCACCTAAACCTAGGTGGAAGTGTAAAATTGATCTCACCACTACATTTTGGGGTTTCTTTTACTTTTTTTAACTCAATATTTTTGACTTCTGTGTTTCAGACTACTTGCACAATTGAGCCCTAGCTCTCTACATCCCAGAAAGTATTTCCACTTGCCCTGTTATCTAGATAAAATTCCTAGTGTGCCCAGGTAACAAGAAGAAAACACTTTTCAGATTATTTCAGCTACTGGGTCTATCTTGTTCTTTCTCACAATTCTCCTTTTCTTCAGTCAGTGGTAGGCTAACACTACACTCGGCCTTGTTTTAGACTTCAATTGCTTTAGATAAAGTTTAGTGTAAGCAGTAACAGAATAAGTCAGTGTATTCTTTACAATAGTTAGCTTTGCTAGCTCCTCATTTATTAGAAAATAATTAAGTTGCAGCTCCTGTGCTAAATTAGGACACAAATAATTTTCTTGCATAGTGGTTCTTTTTTCTTTCATCACCAATGATAGAAGCTATCTGGTTTGACTATCTCCCTTTGGAGGTTCCAGAAAGACCATCTTTGAAAGCTATAGATTGATTCACAAATTTGAAAAAGACAGGTGGCTTGGACCAAGCAGAATTTCAATAACTCTCCATTCAATTCAAAAAGTGCTGTCAATCTAACATATATTTGATTGAATCACACACCTATACTTGAATTGAATGGCTTAGCCTCTCCCTCATTCAATTACCTAATAACAACAACAAATAAAGTTTGCAACAATTGCAACAAAATGAGCTGGAATATTCTTCTGTGAGTGAAGCTAGTTGTTAACCCATTATATACTATGACATACAGTAGCCGAGTAGTTATAGCACTGGATTAGCAACCCAGAGGCTGCAAGATCAAATCCACCATTGCAAATTGTGAAATTGAATTTATTATATTTGGTAATTTGTGAGAAAGCTTCCGATTGTCTTAAAAGTCTAACTGATTCACAAATGTCCTTTAGGGAAGGGAGCTTGCCATCCCTACCCAGTCGTGACTCCAGTCCCACACTATGTGGTTGACTGTTAATGCTCTTAAGTGGCCTAGTTGTTAACAATAACTACAATTTTCAACAAGAAAAAAATTATTGGCCTTTTGCTAACAACACAGACATCCTCTCAGATTAAGATTACGGCAATCTCAGCCTAGTCGATGCTGCAAAGTTTTCCTCACTAACATCGGGGGGTTGTTATGTTCATTAATAAATAGACATTCTTATTATGAATACAGCTAGCTTCTAGCTAGTCATTTATTCAGTACACGTTCTCTAGGTACAGTATCTGTAGAGATGCTGCATGTGTGCTCCTGTGTGCAGGCTGCCATCTTGACTGTTGCCTTGTGGGTAGCCTAGCCTCATGGGTAATGTAGTCTTATTATATACATACAGCTATATACAGCTGTACGGCTCCACCTAGTGTCCACCACAGAATGACATGTTATTGATCACGACATCCTCCTTTCTTTGAGGTTCAACAAAATCAATATCAATCAACTTTCAAGAAAACAATAAAGATAATATCAGTAACACTTTTGTTAGTGCTCTATAAACATAAACATTTTCAAAACAGTCAACACATTTTCAAAGCTTTACATTGTACTCAAAGATTAAGTCTATCAGGCTTTTTTACTTCACGTGTGGATCTTCTCAACACGGGTAAGTCTGATGTGTCTTCATGAGATTGTTCTGGCGGTGAATGACAAGATGCAGTTGCGGCATTGTCATCAATCTGCTCTTGTATAGATCGAGGTCTCCTTGCGATCTTTGCTTGGAGAGGGTTTCAGTGTTTCCTTCACTCTTCATGCCATAACTCTCAATGTAGTCAATGCACTCTCGAAAAACTGCTGGCAGCTGGATCCCATCATACAGCATAGTCCTCTCAGCAGCCTCGGCTAATGGAACACCAAAGATTGGCCTGAGGGAAGAAGGAGTATCCACCGGAACTGCTTTCTGCTCTGGTGCAGGCTTCTTCTTTTTCTTTTTCTCTTTCCACTGCTTAACAACATCTGCTGCGGTTATATCTTTGGACTTTTTCTCCTTGTGTTTTTCCTCTTTGTGCTTTTCTTCCTTTGGCTTCTCTTTGACCTTAAAGTCTTTTTCTTTCTTCTTGGAGAAACTAGGCTTTTTGAAGACATGGATACCCTTTGGCCTTTTCATCCTTGATGGGCTCTCTGCTTCATCACCTGAGTCATCTGGTCTGCTTATGGCACAGTTTATACAGTAGACTCTCTTGACCAGTTCTAAGTCTTCACAAGCTTTGTCACCTAGTATCGAATCAAGTCTTTCAGCCACAGCAGAAAACATGAGATGATGCACTTTGTCTTTGACTATCACTTTGAGTCTGCATACACCTAAGCTATCTATTTTCTGTCCATTATAGTCCTTCAGTAGTACTGACTTTTTCTGTATTTTGGGCTTTTCTTTCATATTGTTAATATCACTCATACTGATTAAGTTTGCTTTTGCCCCAGTGTCCAGTTTCAATGTAACTAATGCTCCATTTATCTGCAGTGGGATCATCCATTTGTCCTCTTTTACTGCATTAACTTTATGTTCAGCATTGTCTATTTCTGAGGGCTGCACATTTTCTGTATCTTTTTTGATATCGTCACATGACACCATTCCTACAAAAAGTGTCTCACTTAAATCAGTGTCCTCAATCACATTAACTCGTTGCCCTTTCGTCGTTTTTACTTTTGAAAAGCATTGTTTGGCAAAGTGATTCTTTCCATTACACTTTGTGCACACTTTTCCAAACGCTGGGCATTGTCTTAACTGGTGTTTGTAACCACAGCGTTTACAATTAAAAATTTCATCCTCCGATTGCTTTTCATTTCTGTTCTGCCCACGTTTCTTCCCCTTGTAGGACACAGCACCGACAGCAGCATTATCACTCATTACATTCGCATCATTATTGATTTCACTGAAAGTCTTCACGTGCTTTCGAGCTAGCTCGCTGGCTTGGCATATTTTCACCGCATTTTCCAAATTT
This sequence comes from Somniosus microcephalus, assembly GCF_052327205.1. NCBI lineage: Eukaryota > Metazoa > Chordata > Chondrichthyes > Squaliformes > Somniosidae > Somniosus > Somniosus microcephalus. The sequence continues at coordinate 216,949,212 of NC_140990.1, forward strand.
AGTTCGGTTTCTCTCAACAGACGTTCCCTGACTTTTTTTTATCATGAATACCAAACACAATCTGGTCACGAATCATGGATGCTTTGAGCTCAGAGAAATTACATGTCTGTGCTTTCAGTTTCAGATCAGTTATAAAGCTATCAAAAGTCTCATTTTGTTGCTGTGTCCGAGAACGGAAGATGTATCTTTCATAGGTCTCATTCTTTTTGGGAGAGCAATGTGCATCAAATTTTTTTAGCACATCTTCTAATTTTTCTCTGTTCTCCACTGGATTAAATACAAATGTATTAAATACCTCTATCGCCTGTGGGCCTGCAACCGTAAGCAGCAACGCTATCTTCCTTGCATCTGGCTTCGTACCGAATCCGATGACTGCAATGTAGAGTTCGAATTGTTGTTTAAAAGTCCGCCAATTGTAGTCGACATTTCCCTTGAGATTCAAACGCTCTGGTGGCTTCAAATTCTCCATGTCGCTTTTCACAATTTTCAGCAGATCTTCACCACCCTGGTACCATGTTATGTTCATTAATAAATAGACATTCTTATTATGAACACAGCTAGCTTCTAGCTAGTCATTTATTCAGTACACGTTCTCTAGGTACAGTATCTGTAGAGATGCTGCATGTGTGCTCCTGTGTGCAGGCTGCCATCTTGACTGTTGCCTTGTGGGTAGCCTAGCCTCATGGGTAATGTAGTCTTATATACATACAGCTATATACAGCTCTACGGCTCCACCTAGTGTCCACCACAGAATGACAAGTTATTGATCACTACAGGGGTCGATTCCGAAGTAGGGAGAACTGTCCAACAAACTAGTCAAGCAACAGCCTGACATAGTTATACTCAGATTCATATCTATCAGATAACCTCCCAGGCACCTTCATCATCCTCCCTGTCTTATCGGCAGGATAGACCCACCAAAAGATGAACTGCAGCAACTCGCCAAGGCTTCTTCGGCAGCACCTCCCAAACCCGCGACTTCTTCCACCTAGAAGGACAAAGGCAGCAGGCGCATGGGAACACAACCACCTCCAAATTCCCCTCCAAGTCACACACCATCCTGACTTAGAAGTATATTGCCGATCCTTCATCGTCGCTGGGTCAAAATCCTGGAACTCCCTACCGAACAGCACCGTGGGAGTACCTTCCCCACACGGACTGCAGTGGTTCAAGAAGACAGCTCACCACCACCTTCTTAAGGGCAACTAGGGATGGGCAATAAATGCTGGTCTTGCCAGCGACGCCCAGATCCCATAAGCGAATTTTAAAAAAAGCGGTGAGGGGGACGCACAGTGATGCACAGTCAGGGGAGTGTGACCCTGGGAGTCCTCAACATTGGCTCTGAACCCCATAACGTCTCATAGCCGATCACTACCTACCGTCCCTCCCTCGACTGTACTCCTTCATGTTGCACATCACTTGAAGGAAACTCTGAGGGGAGCAAAAGCACAGATACCTGTTACAAACATGTCTGACCACAATAGAATTGATGGAAGTGACCACCACACAATCCTTGTGAGAATAGTCTCCTTTCCACCAGGAAGATATCTGCTATCATGTAGTGTGACACTACCACTGTGCTAAGTGGAACAGTCTGAAGACCCATTGAGCTATCCAAAACTGGGCCTGCATGAGGTGCTGTGGGCCATCAGCAGCAACAACATTGTATTATACCAAAAGCTGGAACTTCATGCCTGGTCACTCCTACACTCCTTGATCACCATCAAGCCGGGAGACCAAACCTGGTGTTCCAGGAGCAACACCAGGCATATCTTAGAATGAGGTACGAGCTTAGTGAAGTTACTTCACAGGGCTACCTGCATGCTAAACACCAACAAATGCAGGCTATAGACAGAACTAAGTGATCCCACAACCAATGGATCAGAGCAAAGGATTATAGCCCTACCAGATTCAGTCAAGAATGGTAGTGTACAACCAGGCAACTAACAGGAGGTGGAGGCTCCATGGATATCCTCTTCCTGAACCATGGTGGAGCCCAGCACTTGAGTGCAAGAGACTAGGCTGAAGTGTTTGAAAGTCTCTTCAACCAAAATTACTGACTGATCAATTCTACTGCACCTCCTCCTGAGGTCCCCACCAACATAGGTACCAGTGTCCAGCCAATTTGGTGCACTCCATGTGACATTAAGAAGCAGTTGAGTACACTGGACACAGCGAAGGCTATGGGGCCAGACAAAATCCCAGCTGTAATGCTGAAGACCTGTGTACAAGAGCTAGCTGCTCCCCCAGCCAAGCCATAGTACAGCTCTGCCATTGGCATCTACCCAACAATGTGGAATAATGTCCATGTAAGTCCCATCCACAAAAAGCAGGATAAAACTAACATTTACTGCCCTATTAGCCTCCTCCTAGTTATCAGCAAAGTGGTGGAAGGAGTCATCAACAGTGCAATCAAGTGACATCTACTCACCAATAACCTGCTCAGTCATGCTCATTGAGTTCAGCTGGAACAAGTCAGCTCTAGATCTCATCAAAGTCTTGATCCAAACATGGATGCTAAACTGAATGCCAAAGGAGAGGTGAGAGTAGCTGCCCTTGACATCAAGGCAGAATGACACCAAGGAGTTCTAGAAAAACTGAAGTCAATGGAGCTCAAAGGGAAACCCTTCCATGGCTGGAATCATACCTGACACAAAGGAAGATGATTGTGATCATCAGAGGCCAGTTATCACAGCCCCAGAACATAACTGCAGGAATTCCTCAGGGAAGCATCCTTGGCCCAAACATTTTCAACTGCATCATTAATGACCTTCCCCGTGTCATAAGGTCAAGAGGGAATGTTCACTGATGTTTACAGTGTTCCTCTCCATTCGCAACGCCAATAATTAAGCAGCCCATGCCAGCATCCTGTAGGACCTGGCTAACATTGCAGGCTTGGGTGACAAGTAGCATTTGCAGCACATAAGGACTGCATAATTACAATCTTCAGCATGAGAAAGCTCAGCCATCTCCTCTTGACCTTCAATGGCATCACTGTCACTGAATTCCCCACCATAAACATCTTGGGGATCACCATTAACCAGAAGCTGAACTTAACCAGCTGTATCAACACCATGGCTATAAGAACAGGTTGGGTACTCTGTGATTAGTGCCTGACCTCTGAAAGCCTATCCACCGTCTACAAGGCTCAAGTCAGGAGCATGATGGAATAGTTACCACTCACCTGGAATGGGTACAGCCATAACAATACTTGAAGATAATAGTTTATTGATCAAGGTCAACTTTGCCTGCAAATGATTCCACCTAAAAGAGCTTTTACATTCATTGAAGCCTTGTTGTTAACAGTGTCCCCATCTATGCAGCACACAAATAACAGGGATAAAAGCAATTGTTGGGTCACTGCTGCTCCAGCATTTGAATGAGATTTCATGACATCAAAACTGGAAAGCAAATAAACAAATACAACTATTTACCAGTGGAGCTGGAAAGCTGAACTGTTGCTCAATGCGTAGTGAAATTATTAAGCTGAATCTCATTCAAGACGTTACATTTTGGGTGACCGATACAGATTGGGTGACCGCTTTGCGGAACACCTCCGTTCAGTCCGTAAGGGTGACCCCGAGCTTCCGGTCGCCTGTCATTTTAATTCACCGCTCCATTCCCACTCGGACCTCACCGTCCTTGGCCTCTTGTATTGTTCCACGGAAGCTCAACGTAAACTCAAGGAACAGCACCTCATCTTCCGATTAGGCAGTCTGCAGCCTTCCGGACTTAATATCGAGTTCAACAATTTCAGATCATAAGCTCGGCCCCCATTTCATTTTCTCTTGTAATTGTTCCACTCCTTTCCCCCCCCCCCTTTCCTTTTGTTTCTCTCTCACACCTGGCAGCTATCTTTTGCCCTGCCAGTACACTTTACACCCAATCCCAGCCTATTACCATCTCGTCTAGCTTCTAATCTCTTTTACTTCTTTTGTTTCTTTTATTCTTTTGTCCGATCGCAGCCCTGCCTCCGATCTAGTTTCTTTTCTTTCCAGTTTTGAAGAAGGGTCCAACCCGAAACGTCAACTCAAATTTCTCTCCACGGATGTTGCCTGACCTGCTGAGTTTTTCCAGCATTTTCTGTTGTTACATTTCTCAATCTGTTTTCTGTTTCCATACTGGGTACTCTGATAGCTGGCAAGAACAACCGCTGTCAAATTATTGATCCACCAGTAACTGAAATTATTCACAGGCAATGTAGCAGATTCTTTTCAGTTACAACTGTACATGGAAAACAATTGACCTTTTCATTGGTTTGGCCTGTTGGTGAGCACAGCTGAGAGACTCACTGAACTGCTAGATCTATGGACCAACCAAAAACAGATTTTTCAGCAAAACATGATAGGTGTGTTCATCAAAAAATCAAATCAAAAGGTCACACTTGATAAATCTATTTGTTAGTGTTTCAGTGCATGAGTGGCTTAACCAAATTGGATTATTATACTTACTGATACTCTGAAAAATAAATCTGTTTCATCAAAGAACAGCAACATAAATCATGTTCATTATAGCTTAATGAGTAAAGACAGCATGTAATTGAACCATAGAAACCAGATGATCCTAGGTTTGATCAAAGCCTGGTAGTAACAGGGATGCTAAAATTAACTTCAGCACCCCTGGGGTAGGGATGGAAAAATCAGCCAGGGTTCTCATTCCTGATTGATATCTAGGAAATCTTGCCACAAAGTGTGAATATGGAATGAGGACAGAATCAAGCTTCAAAGTGATGCGTCCCATGGTGGGTGTCACAAGAAAGGTGACAAGTCCGATTGCGGTAAATGCAGAGGAGTTTCCCTGCTGTGTGCCACAGGGAAAGTCATCGCAAGAATCCTCCTCAATCGTCTTCTCCCAGTGGCCAAAGAGCCCCTCCCAGAGTCGCAATGCGGATTCCGCCCACCAAGGGGCACAATGGACATGATCTTCACCGCACGTCAATTACAAGAGAAATGCAGGGAACAGCACCAACCGCTGTACATGGCCTTCTTTGATCTCACAAAGGCCTTCGACACTGTCAACCGTGAGGGATTATGGAGTGTCCTCAAATTCAGCTGCCCTCAAAAGTTTGTCACCATCCTCTGCCTGCTTCACGACGACATGCAAGCCGTGATCCTGACCAGCGGTTCCACCACAGACCCAATTCATGTAAGAACTGGGGTAAAGCAAGGCTGTGTCATCGCACCAACGCTCTTCTCGATCTTCCTTGCTGCAATGCTCCATCTCACCCTCAGTAAGCTCCCTGCTGGAGTGGAGCTAATTTACAGATCAAACGGGAAACTGTTCAACCTCCGTCGCCTCCAGTCCAGATCCAAGGTCGTCCCATCCTCTGTCGTCGAATTACAGTATGCAGACGACGCTTGCGTCTGCGCTCACTCGGAGGTCGAACTCCAAACCATCGTCAACACCTTCACCGAAGCGTACGAGAGCATGGGCCTTACACTAAACATCCGTAAGACAAAGGTCCTCTACCAACCTGCCCCCGCCACACAGTACTGCCCCCCGATTATCAAAATCCACGACAAGGCCTTGGACAACGTGGACCACTTTCCATACCTTGGGAGCCTACTGTCAACAAGGGCAGACATCGACGACGAGGTCCAACACCGCCTTCAGTGTGCCAGTGCAGCCTTCGGTCGCCTGAGGAAGAGAGTGTTTGAAGAGCAGGACCTCAAACCCGGCACTAAGTTCATGGTCTACAGAGCAGCAGTGATACCCGCCCTGCTGTATGCCTCAGAGACATGGACCATGTATAGCAGGCACCTCAAAGCACTGGAGAGGTACCACCAACGCTGCCTCCGCAAGATCCTGCAAATCCATTGGCAGGATAGGCGCACCAACGTCAGTGTTCTTGCTCAGGCCAACATCCCCAGCATCGAAGCTTTGACCATGCTCGATCAGCTCCGATGGACGGGTCACATTGTCCGCATGCCCGATACGAGACTCCCAAAACAAGCGCTCTACTCGGAGCTACGGCACGGCAAGAGAGCCCCAGGTAGACAGAGGAAACGCTTCAAGGACACCCTCAAAGCCTCCTTGAAAAAGTGTAACATCCCCACCAACACCTGGGAATCCCTGGCCCAAGACCGCACAAAGTGGAGGAGAAGCATCCGGGAAGGTGCCGAACACCTTGAGTCTCTTCGCCGGGAGCAAGCTGAAGCCAAGCGCAGGCAGCGCACGTCAACCCAAGCACCCAACCCACCTGCCCCTTCAACCACCGTCTGCCCCACCTGTGACAGAGACTGTAGGTCCCGCATTGGACTCATCAGTCACCTGAGAACTCAGTTTTAATGTGGAAGCAAGTCATCCTCGGTTCCAAGGGACTGCCTAAGAAGAGAAGGAGGTGGGTGAGTTATCAGGCTGGCACCTCAGGAAGCATAACTCACCATGGTTTCAGGAGAGAGAATGGGTCAAAAAAATTGTGGAGTTTCCCATTCAGCAAAGCCTTGCATTTATTTATAGTTTATTTTTGGATGCACCTTGGAGGGAAGGTAAACCAAAATAGTAATACATTTTTGCTTTATATTTTAGGGCCTGGAGTTTTCTCCATATTTGTGCCCAGATACACTCGTAATCTGGGCGCAAACAAATTACATGGCTTTAAAAAATTGCAGAATTTTGGAAGTAAGTGAGTTGCACACCTAACTACAATACGCCCAAGTCTCCTTGATCTTTTACGCCTGTCCATTAAACCCTTCATCCAAATGAATCTCTGCTCAACTGTCCACACCTCCAACTCTCAAATACGAGTATCCTCCAATTGCACTTGTTCGGCAGTGTCTCAGCATTGCGACCAGATTTTTAGGAAATAAATAATTTTTCTTTTTTTAATTGCAATTTTTTGTGTTTTTTTAAAATTATCCTCACTGAGACCTTTTCTGTATTTTCTGTTTTTTAAATGCATCTTTATGGCATACGTATGTTACATTAAAAAATGAAAAGCTTCTCCGAATGCAGGTTGTTAAGCAGGCTGTGCCTGATGTGCATGAATGATGGTTAAATGAGGTGAAACTTAAATTTTAAGACTCAAAGAAGAAATATACTGGTGTGGTGTGGGTCCTGGGTCCCGATTGTTTACGCTGATTTCTGCCCATTTTAAATTTGGGCTTATTCTATTGAAACTGTTATTTGACATTGGGAAAATGGGCACGACATTGGGCACATTTTTGAGTCTAACGTTAAGGTTGCACCCATAGAGGAAGCGCCATGCTACAATGTTTATTTCAGGAGTTTTCTCTTCTCAATTGGAAGGAGGAACTTATGGTGACAGCATTTGAAAATAATCCAGCAGCCTTTAAGAACATAAGAAATAGAAACATAGAAGATAGGAGCAGGAGTAGGCCATTCGGCCCCTCGAACCTGTTCCGCCATTTAATGAGATCATGGCTGATCATCCAAATTCAGTACCCTGTCCCTGCTTTCTCCCCATATCCCTTGATCCCTTTAGCCTTAAGTTCGTGGCTGATCTTCTCCTTCAATTCCACTTTCCTGCACTATTCCCATATCCCTTGATTCCCTTAGTGTCCAGAAATCTATCGATCGCTGTCTTGAATATACTCAATGACTGAGCCTCCACAGTTCTCTGGGGTAGAGAATTCCAAAAATTCACATCTCTTTGAGTGAAGAAATTTCTCCTCATCTCAGTTCTAAATGCGCGACCTCTTATTCTGAGACTGTGACCCCTAGTTCTAGACTCCCCAGCCAGTGGAAACATCATCCCTGCATCTACCCTGTCAAGCCCCTTAAGAACCTTATGCGTTTCAATGAGATCACCTCTCATTCTTCTAAATTCTTGTGCATATAGGCCTAGTCTACTCAATCTCTCCTCATAGGACAATCCCCCCATCCCAGGAATCAGTCCAGTGAATCTTTGTTGCATTCCCTCGAATGCAAGTATATCCTTCCTTAGGTAAGGAGACCAAAACTGCACACAGTACTCCAGGTGTGGTCTCACCAAGGCCCTATATAATTGCAGTAAGACTTTTTTACTCTTCTCTCCAATCCCTTTGTAATGAAGGCTAACATACCATTTGCTTTCCTAATTGCTTGCTGTACCTGCATGTTAACTTTCAGTGATTCGTGTACAAGGACACCCAGGTCTCTCTGAATACCAATATTTCCCAGTTTCTCACCATTTAAAAAATATTCTGCTTTTCTATTTTTTCTACCAAAGTGGATAACTTCACACTTCTCCACATTATATTTCATCTGCCATGTTCTTGCCCACTCACTTAAGCTGTCTAAGATTGAAAGCCTTAAGATGTACATTAAAGCACCAGGGGGCAAAAATTCATTAGCAACCATTTTGGGCGCTAAATTTAGTCCCCGGTGAAAAATAGCGTCGGCTATCGCTAACTTCAGTTTTAGTGCCCCAAGAGGGAGGTAGAGCGCTAATTCAAGCACTCCACCTCCTTCTTAGAGCGCTAACCCTGAATATCGGGGCAGTGCATTCTGCAGCGCTACACACTAGGCCACATGGCGCTACCGCATGGAAGGGCTCCTCCCATCATTAAAGGGGGGGGCCCAAGCCCACAACTCTGCAGGACCCAACCTGGACCACTGGGGAGCAGGGTGCCGTGCCAGCAGCCCAGCACTCGTGGCCCCCACATTCAAAGACGCAACAGGCTGCGACAAGTAAGTTGGACGATTTTTTAGCCCCCCGCCCACCACCTCCCCTTTGCTTAGCACCCCGCAAGTTTCCTACCGCTCCATTCCCGATCCCTGAATCGGTCGCTGTCATCGCCTGGTGCAGATTCAGGGGGCGCGAGCCAATTTTGTAGGCGGGGCGAAAACGGGGCACTATGCATGGTGATGACGACGTCATTGCCTGCGCAGCGGGGCCGGGCGCTACCGGTTACCGCCGCCACTAAACTCCCGCTGAATTTAGCAGGAGTCGTTAGCGGCGCCGCACCCAGGCAAAAAGTCATTTGTGCCATGTTAGCGCCCCCCCGGAGGCTCTAATGGGAGGTGCAAATGCATCGAATTTCTAGCCCTCTGTCAGCTCAGCTAATTTTTAAAGAGATATTCCAGAAATATGAAAATCTAGTATGACTGGCATTTGATCAAGTTTAACTGGTGAGATATATGGAGAAATTAATGGGATGTATGAGTTACTTCCTTCAGGAAAATAAGGATAGTTTTGGTCAACTGTACTACTTTTGGAGTGACTACTGAGATAAGAAAAATAATCAGTGAAATGTTTAAAATAGCTCAACAATGGGGAATACTCAGTTCTGTCAGTGACACAGACTTGGTAATGTTTTCACAGAATCACAGAATCTACAGTGCAGATAGAGGCCATTTCGGCCCATCGAGCCTGCACCGACACATATCCCACCCTATCCCCGTAACCCCACGTATTTAATCCCCTAACACTAAGGGTCAATTTATCATAGCCAAATCAACTATATGCTGTTATCCGATTTAAGATTGTGATGCTTAGAATTTGTTTTTGAACAAAACAAATACATGGCAGAAAATGCACTGAGAGAAACGTAAGAAAGAACTGACACAAAACACAGGGAGGAATATTGAACAAAACATAGAACACTTTGTAAGGAATTAGACCTGGCAGTGTGAAAGTGAGTTGCCTGGAGGTTTCCTGTATGGCCCAAACTTATTGTCATTCCTTGGTCTTCAAAATCATAGCTTTAATTTAAAAGTGACCATGAAGATCTGCCAATGCTACTTGTCCACCTCACAACTTGCTTTGAATGTTTTGCCTACTCCTGCCTTTTACTAATTATACTTTTTCATATGCACAAACTTCAATTACCATAACTCCTTATACCTTCACACAGCAGATGGTGGAAAACAGATCAGGTACACCCATTTGCAAGTTCCCAAATAAGGAAATGTGGCAATGAAAGTTATTTTACTGAGGTGCATGACACAGCAGAAAAAAATATGGTTATTCCTTTCCATCATATATTTAGTCAGTCCATTCAGAATAACCAATTAACTTGTAGGAAAGCCTAAAATTTACTTACAAGCATAATTCATCTTTTTATCATCACGTTAAACATTTTGTTTTGTTAGAAAATTGAAAAATAGATTTTATGAGGAGAGTAATATGAAAAAGTATTGGTGATGTGAGAGGAAGTGAAATACAATGACATTTTAATTAAAAAAGGGATGTTGTACTGAGAATTGCGTTGCCCTTATCTGACAGTGGTAAAAATGGTCATCTTTGTCAGTTATATACAATAAGGTTATTTTGTTTAGAAATAATGGGTAAGTTAAAAGAAAGCAATCCAATTGCGTGCCAGCAAATGCTGTTTCTTGATGGACGCCATGTTGTTAGAGGCTAGCGTAAATATTGTGCATTCTTCCAAAGAATGTGTGCTGTGGGATTCTGAAGTAACTGGTAACAGCTATAGTGAGAAGCATTCATGTTCCACATCAATCATTTTTGGGTACCAATGATATTATGGCAACAGCATGAAATGATAGCTTTTTTTCAGCACAAAATATTTAGGATTATGTTTTAATCAGGTCTCAGTCTCCAATTCTAAGATAAACCGACACTGTAGCCATAATAATTTGAAGGATACAATTTAGCCAAAGTGACCCCCCCCAACCTCGAATAGAGCACTGGATTCTGAATTAAAACAACTAAATTCAAATCTCTGTTTCAATTAATATTCCCATGGATTTCCTTTAGGAATAAAATATGCTTTTTCTCCAATGGTTTTTATGGAGGGAAGAGTGAAAACCTTTCAATCGCTCTTTTTGCTGGTTTAACAAAAGAACTATATTGACATCTATGAAAAGTCCAAAGGCTGAACAGCCTTGTCTTTTAAACCAGAAGGCTAGAGTGCATGTAAGGAGCTAACTGCAAAGGGAAAATTCACAAAAATAAATGTTCTGCTTAAGTTATTGGAAAAAAATGTAACCTACATGTTCGCATCTGCATGATGATCACCATTTTGCTTTTGAAGTCCATGGCAGCATTGTGGTCCAACACTAATGAGAGTTTAAGGCACAGCTTTGTTCCATTATATTCACATGATTGAGATCTCAAAGTTCTGATGCATTTTGACAGAGTCCTTGACCTTTTGGATTATTTTGCCTTGGAAAAGTTGTCTTCCTAGTGATTGTGGAAGCTTTTGGGTTTTAATAACTTTCCTCGGTTTTGCATAAAAGTTGAAAGGTTTCTGATTTTTAAAAGTTGCCTGAGGAGCCTGATTGAGATGGGAATCTTTGCCTTTTCACTGATGTGAGAAGTTTATGTGAATCCCATTGTATGGCAAGAACGGTGAGATGTTCTAGAAATTCAAACCTAAACATAGGTTAGTTTTTAAGTTTGAATTTCCTGCTGTAAAACACTCTGATATGTTCTTCTATGTGAGAGATGCAATAAAAATGGAAGTAGTTGTAGCTGTTGTTTCACTTTGTAATGGATGCCCTGGAAAGGTTCAGTCAGGAATAATTCCCTTACGATCGGGTGATTCCTCTTTCTTAATATTGACTGTGAGTGAAATGAGACCACGTCTCCTCACTGGTGTCCACTCCTGTCACCTGATCCTCCACCTCTCCTCTATTTGGAGGGTACTTGTTCAAATCTATACAGTTATGCCACATTATTACAAGATCTTGGAGAACAGAAAAATTGTCCTTGTATTTTTCAGGTTTGTAATACAGTAATTTGTACTGTTTCTGCTGAGACTAGGGTCATAGCTTTATGTTTTGGTTGGTTAGTGTATATGGGTTTATTTTAGTGAAAGTAGTTTTATCATAAGATTGATTGACGGGCAGAAATTTGCTTTAGCTTAGGAGAGACAGTTTGTCCTTGCAAATACCATTTGAAACACTTTGAAAGTTAACACTTGAATTGATCAAAATATTCTCAACAATAGCAGTAAGTCTAGAGGATAGTTATAACGAACAAAACATTTTCCAAATATTTAAAAGAGCCACAGGTTTTTAAAGAAATCATAACATGACAATTCCATGTAGAAGCTTTCAATGTTCAGAAGGTTATATCTGCATGAAAGGTATTCATATATTTACAATTCTACTTAATCATATAATTTTGTTTTTTTAAACATTCTTGAAATGAAAAATCCTTTAGAATCCCCAGTACACATTTGGGAAAATATTAGTGTGTTAGTATTTGGATGCTTTAGGATATTATAACATTTTTGCTTGAATAATTCCTCAGCATATGCATAAATGTGACTGAGCTAATTAATAGATTGTTAATATTATGGTGATACTGTTTGTAATTAACCTATTGAGTACATTGGACATTCCCTACATGTTTGCCTGTTCTTGCCAGATCCTGTGATCTGAGTGACCTGGAATATTTGGATGAGGAATTTCACCAGAGTCTGCAGTGGATGAAAGACAATGACATCAGTGATATTTTAGACCTAACATTTACTGTGAATGAAGAGGTCTTTGGTCAGGTGGGCTAACTGGGTGAAGCTTCTAAATGATCAATCATTTTTGGGTATCAATTATATTGAAATGTGTATTATGCCTTCTTTGCTATGTAGGTAAAATTAATATCTCATTAAGAGAAAGAAGAAAGTGTTACTGTATGAGCCATACGTAAGGTGAACTCAGTGGTGGATCACTGATTTTTCAAATTTTTTTTTGCACACCTGATTTATTTTCTTCTTTTATAGCAGCAGTTTCTTGTATAATTCTATAATGAGAATCCTATCACAGCCAACCCCTCCACTGGCCTTTCCTGGCAACCTATTCTACAACGCTATTAACCTTCTTATCCCTAACTTTCTAATATTAACATATATCCTCTGATACTTAAACCCTTCACCACATAGTGAATACTTAGCCTGGAACAATTTTGCCAATTTCTTCATAATTTTGATAATTTCAATTAGATCATGATGCAACAAATCCAACTTCTTTAGCCTTTTCTTAAAAATTAGATCCTTCACACTCAGAATCATCTTTGTCATTCCTTTTTGTATCCTCTTTAGGGCAATAACCAGGTGACTGGAGATCCAGAGTCGATATGAACAATATCTTACCCAGCAACAATACAAGCTCTTTAGAGTTGTATTGTGCTAATGCAACCCAGTACCACTTATACAAGAAATAGTATACCTACGTTGGACCTGTATATGTAAATAAACATGTTCAGTGTTTAATATCTATACTTAAAAATGAAGCACCCAGAACAACTATTAAAACTGGGTTTGACAGATGGAAAGAATGCTAACTCAATTAAACCAATTTCACATCACTTATGCTTATAAAATTAAATTAGGAAAACATGTCAGTATTAAATTTAAGCAAAACTATTCTGCCAATGTTTTCCAATAACAAATCCGTGCAATTCTTACTTCTACCTAGTCAGCTTTGAGATTGAACATTCTGTGTGGACTACTACACATTTTTGTGGACAACCAAATCTGATGGGCTGGTTGCTGGTGTGAAAATGAAAAAAAATAATTCTGCCTCTATTTGAAGCAAACTGAGCTGCTCTGCCCCAGTTTCACATGTTTCAGAAATGCCAGCACAGGTTTCTTTCTTGCAAATTTAGCTAGGATGGAATAACACCCTATTATAGCTTATTATACCCAGTCCAGATACAGTACTCGGCTTGTCAGTGACTCCGGAGGAACAGAGTCCGCCAGTTACACATGAACCATCTCTAGCTTGATTCCTAACCAGAACAGGTCTTGAAGGTATTATCACTAAAGCATTAGGTAGTTTTGGTTAATAGATGAAACATTTATTTAGGAAAGGTGTGATAATATACAAATTATAGGGGTGATTCCACCATCCTGTACTCCCAGCAGGGAAGAGGCAGTTTCAGGGATAATGGTTCAGAGACAGGGCAACAACAATTTAGCCCCAATTCTTTGACCCGCAATCCTAGTGATCCCTGCTGGAACCATAGGATCATGGACTCACCCCTTTTATTTCTTTGGTGCAAATCACAGCAGGAATGTATGTTTATTTTTTCTTTGATTAAACTACAAATTTTGCAAATCATAGGAGAGATGTAGAAAATAAAAATCATATCTTTTTCAATCTATTGAGTAATTGCTCAGTTTCATTTCTTCTCCCTCCATTTTTAATTTAGCTGTTTTGTCTATTTTGCCCTCCCCTTATGGAATGTCATATTCATGAGGCAAATACTTTTGAAACATTAACCACCTTAGTGTAGGTGTGGGAATCTTGTAGACAATATATGAAAAGTGTGAGAATATATGAGAAGGTGTGACAAATGTTATAATTTAATTTACACTGGGAATTGAGATGATTTTTGTCGAATAAATGATGTATCAATTTAAAACTGGGTCACTACTGCCAGTGGTTACCAGGTTTCCACCGCCCCTCCGCACCACCCTCCACTCCTAAAACCTGGCCCACATTTTAAAAATGGCTCAATTGAATACAAAGTAGTACAAAATATTAGTGTAATATAAGGCACCAGTAAAACTAAAATTCAATCAATCACATGCATTATAAATATAATTACTCTAACTCAATTATGGAAAGAGTGGTTGTATTAAATCTTTTCAGATGTTAAAATTCACAGAATCACAGAATCCACAGTGCAGATAGAGGCCATTTCGGCCCATCGAGCCTGCACCGACACATATCCCACCCTATCCCCGTAACCCCACGTATTTAATCTCCTAACACTAAGGGTCAATTTATCATAGCCAAATCAACCTAACCCGCACTTGAACCCGGGTCCCTGGCGCTGTGAGGCAACAGTGCTAACCACTATGCCACCGTGCCTTTCACCTCCAAATTAAAGTGAAGTTGCTTGCTCATGTCAGTTTTCTTTTTGTTACATATATACAAAATGGCTTACTGTATGTAGCAATTATATATCAGCATAAGAATTCTTGGTGAAATGATTTTAAATTTGGTGTTGCCCTTTATGGAAAATTTTGGGGTGCACTACAGTAGTTTGACTGTATTTGGAAATAAATGGTTTCATCTTTTAAAAAAAAAAAAAAAAATCCCTGATGTATGTTTGTTATAAATAAGTCAACTTAATAATTGATCTATTTTGGCAGTAAGATGATTCTTTAATTTTATAGTGAACCAAAGGAGCATCTGTACAATTATGCAAACAGCTTGGTAGTTTCCAAAGGGGGTGGTAGTAATCTGACTCATTTATACCAATTTCATTTCTTCTGTCAAACATTCTAACCAATATATAATGTCCACTTAATGGCTCCACGTCTGTAGTATTTGTTTATTCCAGTGAGGATTTTTTTTAACTAGTAGCAGAGATTTAGGGAATTTTATGAGACTGGACGATGCACAATTCACAATCCCCATTGACACAGGAGTGAGAAAATGCATGAACTGGTTGCTGGTTATGAGAGCCTTGATTTATTCAATTAGTGTGTAGCCACTGCCAAAAATTAAGATAAATCTTTAAATGCAATCTGACTGCTAACTGTTTTGAACATTCGCACTTGTGAATAATTTTTGATTCAATATACCACTCCAGTGCCCAGAGAATATAAATACAGTACACATTGTTATGCTAAACTGCAGAGTTCACTATCTAACCCACTCATAGGCTAGGTCATCCTTGCTGTCAGAATAAATTATATCCCCGGTACCTCACCTTCAGTTTCTACTTGCTTCTTCATGTAATTAACATACTCGGTTCTGTAATATTTTAAAATAAAATTTGTAGCCTGCAAAATGCCTCTTTACTTACCATTGTGGTGCAGTTTGTACTCTTATTTAAAAATTATTACAAACTTTTAAGCTTAACATTTGTTGTTTGCTATGTCAAAAAAACAATATACCCACAATCACAGGCAATAACTCAACCTCACTAGTTGAAACATAAAAAAACGAATTAGCCAAACTCAGTCTTCTTGACCAAGTGTGAACAACGTCACCTAGATTGTTTTTTGGGGTATCACTAAACAAATGACAATACCTTAACCCTTGATAATTATTTACTTGCAACATATTTACTGGGGAATGCCCATAATTCCAGGCAATAGAAATTTGTATAATATTTAGTTGTTATACTTTATTGGTCAGATTATCATTCAGTGGACACAACTTCACAATTGTTATATCACAATCGAGTGTGATATTGAGTATACCTATTTTTACAGTGTTCTAGGTTTACAGTGAATTGAAATTCAATTGCTTCAAGGGTAGAAATGATTGCTCGATTTTTGTTTTGGAATAGATTACAGAGAGAGAGCTAAAGCCAGGTGGAGCAAACATCCCTGTTGCAGAAAAAAACAAGAAAGAATACATTGAAAAGATGGTAAAATGGCGCATTGAGAGGGGTGTTGTGCAACAAACGGAAAGCTTAGTACGAGGCTTCTATGAGGTAAGGATAGCAGATGCACAATACATACAATCTAAAGGGAACTGTTGCTAATTTGACAATTCTTTGTAGGTCCTGGTACAGCATGTGTTTGCGAAATCAGACCACGTCGCCCCACCAAGATATTTCATTTTATACAAGTAATTGTTGGGATAGATCCAAATTTCACTATAGCTTTTTAAAATGATTGTTTATTGTCACGGGGGGACACCTCGCCTAAAATTTGCCAGTGTCCTTTTTTTCTACAAAAGAGCAAATAAATCTGTACATCCCTAAATATGAGAGGAACAGGGAAAGTGCAGGAAGCAGGGCTGCAAAGAAAGCTAGGATTGCTGTCTCTCTTCTATTTGAGGATTTGATCAGATGAAGGACACATACCTCTTGCAAACCAAAATCATCTTTGATATGAAATCTAAAGAGTAATATGTTAGGGGATCAGGTGATAGATATCATCACTAATCAAAATATGCTGAATGGAGACAATGAAGGTATCCTAAATATCCTGTTTTATATTCACTCTATCTGTAGTCAAATTGAACTAATTGACTCCAAGTATATAAAAGTAAGTTCTAACTAAATCCGAGGTATTTTTCAGATGTTATTTAAATTGGTGTTACTCAATTCAATTTCATTTTCAATTTTATTTGCCATATGTAACTAGTACAATGGAATGCTTACTCCCCGATCTGTTATTTAATGGCAATTACTTGTTCTAGGTGGTGGATGCTCGGCTTGTATCTGTGTTTGATGCACGAGAATTAGAATTAGTGATTGCTGGCACAGCAGAGATTGATTTAAGTGATTGGAGAAACAACACAGAGTACAGAGGAGGTGAGATAATCTGATTTATTTTAATCACAATATTAGCTTAATGCTTGGGATCCGCAGCATCTTATAAATCTTCATTTATTTTTCCAAAGGGTACCATGATAACCACATAGTGATCAGGTGGTTTTGGGCTGCAGTGGAAAGGTTTAACAATGAGCAGAGACTAAGATTGTTACAGGTACAGTAAAACCAATTACCTTAGTGAGATGCTGTACTAAGCATCTGTGTTACCCACTAATGTTACCTAATACTGTGTTTCTTTGTTAGTTTGTCACGGGTACGTCAAGTATACCCTATGAAGGTTTTGCATCACTACGTGGCAGCAATGGACCCCGAAGATTTTGTATTGAGAAATGGGGCAAAATCACCTCACTTCCAAGGTATGGGCAACATAATGTAATAAACATTTCCTATTTCATTACAGTGTTGGCATTCACAGCCATATAGTGCCAGTTATATGAATTAGTTTGTTTTTGCTGTAATGTTTTACCTGTTTCTTAGTCCTATAATTGTACTACAGAATTTATTTAGACTCTCTGGACTGCAGTGGTTGTTTACATATTAAGAGCGCTCTAATATAATTAAGGATTACCTCTTATGGTAAATTCAGTGCTCCTGTATTCCCAGTGTTGAGCTGCACTTGAAGGGAGGACAGATCAGAGAATTATATAGCAGTTAAATTAGGGCCACAGTGTTGTAGGTTCCTTTGGGCACAGCTCAGTATTGGGGGAAAAAAAGGATTGCTGAATGTATCTACTTATGCAAAGCTTCTTTGCTATGATTTAATTTCCATTGAGACATCAAAAATGATTACCTTATGATGAAAAATGACGTGTAGTGTTGTAGACCGAATCCTATAAAAATAGTTTTATTATTTGAAAAATGTACACAAATGCTCAGAGTTTTCCACCTTATACTGGTGTGCAAAGTTGAAATTGCTCATCCTTCTTATTCATTTAATGTTTAATTTATGGTATCTATTTATAACAAAGCCTTTCTATAGTATGTGTATCATGTACTTGTAGGAATAACACTTAATTACTTCCTCCTGTTCGGTTATTTATGTCGCACCTAGCTATCTATACTTTGTATGTAAATTTACCTTTGATTGAATCTTCCAGCCCCCATCTCCGGTTCAGTGGTGCTGTGCTCACAGCGCCACCCAACTGAGGTCCATTCAACTGCGGCCTCTTGGCTGTTTTGGTCCTGGTGCTGGATTCCCACTGTGAGTCGCAACCAGCTTTAAGTTTCTTAAGCATTGTTTAAATGTTATTAATATTTTTACAGCACTTAAGAAAGTTCCAGCTGCTTCCTATTCACTGCAGGAATCCACTCTTTTGGAATTGTGGGGACAGGACTCCCTGTAGGGTTTTCCCGCACTTTTACGGAAACCCTGCTACAGCTGCCCTCAACCCCACCAGGAACCCAGAGCACTCCAGCCATTTTTCTGCTGTGACCCGAGCCCCTATCCCAGTGCTACCAAAAGTCAGGTTCCCGCTGTGAGAAGGAACTGGGTTTGTTTTTAAAAACATGGTAGTATAAACTTAAAGCGATGCCTGCTCACACTGGATTCTTCTGTTAGTGTGGTAACAGGATTCTGTACAAGGATTTCCTACACTGTGAGAAAGTCCTGCATTACTTAAACAGCAGTGTTTGCCATTCAAATAAAATGGAGTTTTCCAGTATAGCGTGGGAACGCCTGTAGATTTTAAATCTTCTGGAAGAGGGAAGGGAAGTGTTCTTCTTTACTTTCCTCCTTTTCTCTCACCATTCTCTCCTTGTTCACCACCCTAACTCTCCTTTCAGCCCACACCTCATCCTGCCAATCTATTTTGTGCTCATCACCAAACTCTGCAACCATTAACCTTCCTCTTTCATACCTTAACCTTTCACTGTCTCTCTCACTAAAACCAAACTCCCACTTGCTAATACCTACACCTGTTTTGCACCACCAACTTCTCTGCAGCCTCATTTTCTTTCCCTGCTGCTTCCTCCCCATATGTTTTACATCCCTCCACCCCTCCTACTACCAATGCCTCATAACAAACTCCAAAATGGCCCCACTTAAACACTATCCCTTCAAATTCCTGCCTCCTGACACATCTGTCAGCTAATTATCAATTTAAAAAACTTTCAGCAGCACAAAAACTGGCATTCACAGGAATATAAAATTCTGTAACTCTTTATTATATTCATCTTCTTAGGCAGTCCCTCAGAACCAAGGATGACTTGCTTCCACATTAAAAATGAGTTCTCAGGTGACTGATGAGTCCAATGCGAGACCTACAGTCTCTGTCACAGGGGGGGCAGATGGTGGTTGAAGGGGCGGGTGGGTGGGGTGCTTGGGTTGACGTGTGTTCCTTGCGCTTGGCTTCTGCTTGCTCCTGCGAAGAGACTCGAGGTGTTTGGCGTCTCTAGTCTCTTCGCCGGATTATATTCATATACAAAGTATTACTCCATACAAATTGTATTGAATACATATAATAAAAAATAATTCCACACACATACACTGTATCAACATTGCAATATATAAAAATGCATTTTGTATCTTGTATATTTTACATTTATTTTAATGCCCTTTCCCATTACTTATAAACCTTTACAATTATATCAAAAACTTCCAATAGACAATTTCATTTTTTTATTAAATTAGTTTAATTTTAATTTCTATCTTTCACTTGCTCTATTTTACAGAAATTTCTTTATTTTGGTCAACATTCCTTTTATTCCCAACACTTAACAATCCAGCACAATAGTTCATTTTCCATTTCTGCATTACACGATCTAATTCTCCTCTATGGCCTAAAAATTCGGTTGCTTTGCGCCTCCCGTTAGCGCCAAGCAACTAGCGTCTGGGCGTGGCACCGCCAACGCCACCCACGAAATTCAGCAGGAGGTTAGCGGCGGCGGTAACCGTAGCGCCACCGGTGATGACGTCATTGTCTTGTGCAGCGCCCCAGCCACGATCTTCCATAGCGCCCTCTGACTTACCGTCGGACGCTATGTCCGACGGAGTCAGGGGATGCCTACCTGTGGCCGGGGCGGTGCAAATTAAAGGGGAGGTGCCAGGCGGCCATTTTTGTTGCTGGCCACCTGCCAGCACCTGCCCCCTCTGCCGTACCCAGCCTCCTGTGAAGCCCCCCCCTCCTCTTGAGTGCCGGGCTCTTTTGCCCCAGCTGGGCCCCGGGTCGCGCTGCACGAGGCCCCTCCCCTTTAATATGGGGTGGGGATGAAGGCCTGCAGTACTGCGGCGTGACATGCCGCAGAGCATGGTGCTGCGGCACATAGCGCCGCAATATTCACTCGCAGCGCTCCAAGAGGAAGGTGGGGCGCTTCCAGTAGCGCCCCGCCACCCTCTTGGGGTGCTACCAGTGAATTTCGGCCGCGGGGGTGCTAATTTTTCAGGGCGCTAAAAGTAGCGCCCCGGCTAAGTTAGCGCCCCAAAGGGGGCGTGACCCAATTTTTCCCTCATAGAATAGTACAGCACAGAAAGAGGCTATTCGGCCCATCGAGTCTGTGCCGGCTCTTTCAAAGAGCAATCCAGTTAGTCCCACTCCCTCACTCTTTCCCCATATCCCTGCAATTTTTTCTCCTTCTAGTATTTATCCAATTCTCTTTTGAAGGCTACTATTGAATCTGTATCCACCACCCTATCAGGCAGTGCATTCCAAATCCTGACCACTTGTTGCATAAAAAAGTTTTTCCTCATGTCACCTCTGGTTCTTTTGCCAATCACCGTGAACCTGTGCCCTCTGGTTCTCGACCCTTCAGCCATTGGAAACAGTTTCTCTTTATTTACTCTATCTAAACCCTTCATGATTTATCAAACACATGATGTGTAAATATGCACACAATCAATACAAGCCTGAAAATACCACCAGCACTCCCACGCTACTCAGTAATAAGAACACAATTTGCCATTCAGTCACCATAAATCAGTGAATCTAATGGGCTGGATTTTATCAATGGAGACATGCTGGAGGCGGGACTTCTGGTTTCTGGGTTTCAGTCCCGCCCCCAGCGACGTATGACCAACCTACGCTATTTTTTCCTTTATTAGCATTGTTAAGCCCGTCCTGCCGGCCAATTAAGGGAAAGCCGGTGACAGATGATGTCTGTCAAAAATTTTTGACAGATGAATTGTCAGCGTTTGACAGCTTTGAGAAGTAGAAAGCAGATGGCTGCTGTATCTGAGAATGCAGCAGCCATTCTGTCATCTCTGCCGTTGAGATGAGGCACCTCCAGATCCTCAAAGGTTGAAGCCTGCAGAAAGAAGCAAAGGTAAGGAAACTTTTTCCAACACTTTACACTTACCTCTCATACTTACCTGTCCACACTTGCACCCGTCACTCACCTCTACAGCTGACATTTTGACCCCTCTCACCCCGCAGACCCACTGCTCACCTCGCTGACCCTGGCGAGGCTCGCAGCCGTCGGGAAGCCCACAAGTGCAAGCGTAAAATGGGGAAAAGCTTCAAAACTGCCTGTTAACAGGCAGTTAATTGGCTCTAATCCCCTTCCCGCCTCGAGGAGACGGGTCCCTGTGCGACTCGGGGACCCGCCTCCGGGAAGATGGCATGGAGGCGGGTTGGGAGCGGGGTCGGTACCCACTTCCAGTTTCTGCCATTTTCCCAGCAGTCCCGCCTCCCCAGGGCTGGGAAAATTCCCCCCAATGATATTGTGTATTACATGTGATAAAATAATGTATCCTCTGAGTCACTGTGAGCAACACCACTGGAGATCAGCTTGTATTTTTAAAGACTGTTTAGTTCTTTGTTGATTGTTATAAAAAGTCTGTGATTGAAGGGAAAACTTGGGTAAGAAAATGTTTCTTATTTAAAGTATGGTTTAAACATGTTTTAAAAAGCAGAACCCCATACAAAACAGTTGTCCTTTTAGACCAATATTGAAGTTTTTCATAAGGTTGTAAGAATTATCCTAGTTTGTAACCATTTCCATAAAAGCTAGTTATCCTTTCACTGAAAGGTGAACCTGCAGTTATTGAGATTCTATTTGTGTGAAAAGTGACAAATAATAAGGGGGTTCAAATCCGGCCTCGGGCGACTGTCTGTGTGGAGTTTGCACATTCTCCCCGTGTTTGCGTGGGTTTTCTCCGGGTGCTCCGGTTTCCTCCCACAGTCCAAAGATGTGCGGGTTAGGTTGATTGGCTATGATAAATTGACCCTTAGTGTTAGGGGATTAAATACGTGGGGTTACAGGGATAGGGTGGGATATGTGTTGGTGTAGGGGTTACGGGGATCAGGTGGGATATGTGTCGGTGCAGGCTCGATGGGCCGAAATGGCCTCTATCTGCACTGTGGGGTTTCTGTGATTCTGTGATACTAGGACTTTTTCTGCTGGAGTTAATAGAAAAAACTATTTCCTCAGGTTGAGCAAGTCAATGATAAGGGTTCAGAAATTTATAATTGTCACTAAGAGTGTGAAGAGAGAGGTCAAGAGATTGTTTTTCCCACAGTGGAGCAGAGACTGCTTTGCCACAGGGAGTAGCTGAGACAGAGACCATTGCATCTTTTAAGGGGAAAAAAATGGAATCAATATTTGAAGCAGCGAACGATACAGGGATAGTATGGGGCAGGTGGATTTCTTTTGGATTGCTCTACCAAAGAGCTGGCAGAGACTTAATGGGTTGAATGGCCGTCTTCTTTGCTGTGAACTTCTATGTTTCTAAAAGCGCACTGGTTGTGTGTAGTGTTTGAAATCATACCTGCTCCTCCCCTGATAGACAGGTGTAAGAGTTAACAAATTGGGTTTGTATAACATTTAACGGACCCCACAAGAAATGTGTGCAAAAATGAGGCACTTTGCACCTGTAACAAGCGCATTTCTTCCTTAGTGGCACTATGCAGAAGTTGGGTGACTACTGTTAGATCCATGGTTCAGTGGATAAATAATTACACGGATGCTGTACATAAACAAATAACAGGTCTTTACTGGAGGAGGGTAATCTCTAGACTGGGGTACAGAGGCATGCGCACAGCTTATATACCGGTGTGGTCACTGCCGGTACTACAGTATACAGGAGCTGTAAAAAGTAGTTCTGACTTAAAGCACATACACTACAATTACATTCACTGACTTGGTTAGCAACCTTCCTTCATGCAGTTGGCACCTTTTCTTTCACTGGAGGGTGGCCTTCCGTCCCATAGAGCCACCACCAGCAGCAGGAACTCCAACTCTTCAGCATTAAGAAGAGCAACGTTGCTCACGTCTCCTTTGTTCCACAGTGAACAATTAGTCCCACTATTTTTCTCACCTTCACAAATTCCCCTTTTATGGTGAACTGCAGCCCTTTAAGAGACAGATCTTGTGTTCTCCACCTATGTGTGCTACAGGCCAAGCTCTCTGGGGATGCTTTGTTTGTGTCTGTATCCTAGCCAAATTAAGGGGTGTACTTTGAATTTAAAAATTGAGCGCACCTACCCGCTGTGCTCTGGTGCAGTATTGCCTCTCTCATAATTGGGGCTTAAATCTTGGTATTTTTAACCAAGCTTTTATCTACCAATCCACAATTATTAGGTGACATTTTTTTCTCTGGCTAAATGTAAACACTTATGAGGAATGTCTGGTAAAATAAACTGATGTATTTACGCCAGACTGTGCTACAATCAGAGAGCTTAAAGTGAGGCTATTTTTATTTTTGTTTTCACACATTCTCCCCTCTTTAGGTCCCCACTTATGCCCCCAGCTGCTGCACACATTTCTCTGGCCAGCAAAAGATCTGCTGATGCCATTCTTTTGTGACTCCTTGGAAACACGCAGGACTTACCTGGCGACTTTCCCCTCCAAGTCTGACTGAGAGACCATGTGGGACGCTGTTCCCCAGCAGCTCAGTAGCTCAACGCACCATATGGTGTGGTACTGACTACTGAGCTACATATATTAGATGTCTGTGATGAATCAGCTGGTCTCGGGCAGATAGCAGTAGGGCACTACACTTGGCCTGAATAACCTTAGTTATTTTGCAGGTTCAATATTCTTGATACTTTTTAATTTAATTGCGTGAAAATAATTAAATTTAAATTTAACCTGTAATTTGACTTTTTCTCATTTGTTTAAATGGAATGAATATGCTAATGATTGTATCTTTTTCTGCACTGCTCCTGCCAATTTCTCCATTGGAGAATGAGTGCTGTCAACATTGTTGAATGAGTTTACTGGCTTTTCTGGATAGAAAGATTTTATGGCTCATCTGGTTAGGAAGATTTCTAAAGCGCATTTGGCTATGTTTGGTTGCAGATTGATTTGATCAGGGATGAGATTCTTTTGTTATTTTTGAAATCAATTTTAAAATCATAATGTGTTGACATCATGCAGTGACAATAGCACTAAACACATGGGGGGGGCGATTCAGTAGGTTAGCACCTCCCGTTAGCACCTGCAGAGGGCGGCAAATCCAGTCCCTCCCCCCCTCGTTGCGCTGCCGGTACGAGGTAGCCAGGCAGATCGTGACGCCGGCCGCCTGATCTGCAAAATTCATTGTTGGCACTTGCCTTTGCACCTCGACCAGACAGCGACAGGGAGAGCAGGCACACAGCTCACGGAAGCTGGCTCCAGCGATATTATTTAAAGGCATCAGCATTAATCACTCGCAGCTGTCAGGATAGGTTAGTCTCAGTAGCTTCTTGTCAGTTTCAGCCAGTGGAGCAGTGAGTAATTTCACGCTTTTTTATCAGCAGTCTTCTGGCAAGTGCAAAGTGGCTACATTTATTGTTCAAAGATTCAAACTGCTACACTTGGTAACATTAATGGGGGCTGTACTGACATGCCACCTCGCCCTCTAGGATCCATGACAATGATGAGCTGAGATTAGACTGCACCAGATATTGGTCCACCCTTCGAGTGTAACGCCACTGAGCTAGGCCTTTAAGACTTGATTTAGTGTCCCAATCATTTCTTTGCCAAGTGAGAATGAATTTTGCGTGCAGTCTAAAGCATTAGTGCCTGGTGCTAATTCTCAAACTTTTCTAAAGATACCACCCATTCCTGGGCTATAATGAATTTCTAGCCCCTGATGCCTAAAGTGCATCTGGAAAAAGTAGGTTGGGTGAGGGTGCGGGGGGAGGGGGAGGAATTAAATCTGAAACACAAATGTATCTATAAAGTCCAACCATCTTCAGCTGCTTCGTCAATGACCTTCCCTTCAACATAAGGTCCGAAATGGGGATGTTCGTTGATGACTGCACAGTGTTCAGTGCCATTCACAACTCCTCAGATAATGAAGCAGTCCATGCAACAAGACCTGGACGACGTTCAGGCTTGGGCTGATAAGTGGCAGGTAACATTCGCGCCACACAAGTGCCAGGCAATGACTATCTCCAACAAGCGAGAGTCTAACCACCGGCCTTTGACATTCAATGGCATTACCATTGCCAAATCCCCCACCATCAACATCCTGAGGGTCACCATTAGCGAGAAACTTAACTGGACCAGCCACATATATACTGTGGTAACAAGAGCAGGTCAGAGGCTAGGTATTCTGCGGCGAGTGTCTCACCTCTTGACTCCCCAAAGCCTTTCCACCATCTACAAGGCACAAGTAAGGAGTGTGATGCAATATTCTCCATTTGCCTGGATGAGTGCAGCTCCAACAACACTCAAGAAGCTCGATACTATCCAGGACAAAGCAGCCCGCTTGATTGGCACCCCATCCACCACCTTAAACATTCACTCCCTCCACCACTGGCGTACCGTGGCTGCAGTGTGTACCATCTACAAGATGCACTGCAGCAACTCACCAAGGCTTCTTCGGCAGCACCTCCCATACCCGCAACCTCTTCCACCTAGAAGGACAAGGGCAGCAGGCGCATGGGAACACCACCACCTACAAGTTTCCCTGCAAGTCACACACCATTCTGACTTAGAAGTATATCGCCAATCCTTCATCGTCGCTGGGTCAAAATCCTGGAACTCCTTACCTAACAGCATTGTGGGAGTACCTTCACCACACAGACTGCAGCGGTTCAAGAAGGCTGCTGCCCACCACCTTCTCAAGGGCAATTAGGGATGAGCAGTAAATGCTGGCCTTGCCAGCGACGCCCACATCCCATAAACAAATTTTAAAAAACTTTTATTTCAATATGGATATTTCTAATTACTGCAAAATCAAAAAATCTAATCTTTACCTAATTGGTCACAGACTACACCACAGACTAAAGTCCTGTTTAAGACTTCAGTTGTACTGCATATACCAAACTGAGACTGTTTTGTGTTTGAGTGGATAGCTGTCACATAGACCAGAGTCAGGTTGCTTGGATTTTTCAGTAATTCTAAAGCTAGTTGTAGGCCCCAGGACATGGACACATGATGACCCACACATGTTCATGTACACATCATGCCAAGTGCAAATATCGAAAGTGAATATTTAGGAAGAAAGCTTTGCTGAACATATTATTGGGCTTTAGATACAAAATAAAGCATTTTCAATATCCATTGTTTGTGAACTCCAATATTAGGTTCCCATGAACTTAGAAGGAAATAAAGAATGTACCTTTATATAGCACCTTTCAAATCCCTGGGCTGCGCAAATAGAGGTAAACGAATATGATTTGGTTGGGATTACGGAAACGTGGCTCAAGGATGGCCAAGACTGGGAACTCAACGTCCAGGGGTATTCGATATTCAGGAAAGATAGGCAAAAAGGAAAGGGAGGAGGGGTAGCATTATTGGTTAAAGAAGGGATTAACACAATTGTAATGAAGGATATTAGCTCTGATGAGGTGGAATCTGTATGGGTAGAATTGAGAAATACTAAGGGGAAAAAAACATTAGTGGGAGTGGTATATAGACCTCCAAACAGTAAGGCGGAGGTTGGGGATGGCATTAAAAGGGAAATTAAAGAAGCGTGCAATAAGGGCACAGCAGTCAGCATGGGTGACTTTAATCTACATATAGATTGGGCTAACCAAATTAGTAACAATACTGTGGAGTAGGAATTCCTGGAGTGTTTACGGGATGGTTTCCTGGACCAATATGTCGAGGGACCAACCAGAGATCAGGCCATCTTAGACTGGGTATTATGTAACGAGAAAGGATTAATTAGCAATCTTGTTGTACGAGGCCCCTTGGGTCGGAGCGATCATAATATGATCAAATTCTTCATTAAGATGGAGAATGAAGTAGTTGATTCAGAAACTAGGGTCCTCAATTTAAATAAAGGAAACTACGATGGTCTGAGGAGCGAGTTGGGTAGGATTGATTGGAGAATGGCACTCAAAGGGTTGACGGTGGATAGGCAATGGCAAACATTCAAAGACCGAATGGATGAACTACAGAAGTTGTTCATCCCAGTTTGGCATAAAAATAAAACAAAAAAGGTGACTCAACCGTGGCTAACAAGGGAAATTAGGGATAGCATAAGATCCAAGGAGAGGACATACAAATTGGCCAGAAAAAGCAATAATCCTGAGGATTGGGAGCAGTTTAGGATTCAACAAAGGAGGACAAAGGGATTAATTAAGAAAGGGAAAATAGAATATGAGAGTAAGCTTTCAGGGAACATAAAAACTGACTGTAAAAGCTTTTATACATATGTAAAGAGGAAAAGATTGGTGAAGTCAAGCGTAGGTCCCTTGCAGTCAGAATCGGGGGAATTTATAATGGGGAGCAAAGAAATGGCAGACCAACTAAATACATATTTTGGTTCTGTCTTCACAAAGGAGGACATAAATAACCTCCCAGAAATACCGCGGAACATAGGGACTGATGAAAGGGTGGAACTGAAAGAAATCAGTATTTGTAGGGAAATGGTGTTAGGAAAATTGATGGGACTGAAGGCCGATAAATCCCCAGGGCCTGATAATCTACATCCCAGGGTACTTAAGGAAGTGGCCCTAGAAATAGTAGATGCATTGCTGGTCATCTTCCAGAACTTGATAGACTCTGGAACAGTACCCATGGATTGGAGGGTAGCTAATGTTACCCCACTATTCAAAAAAGGTGGCAGAGAAAAGGCGGGGAATTATAGACCGGTAAGCCTGACATCGGTAGTGGGGAAAATGCTAGAGTCCATTATAAAAGATGTAATAGCAGAGCACTTGGAAAGCAGTGACAGGATCGGACAAAGTCAACATGGATTTACAAAAGGTAAATCATGCTTGACTAATCTACTGGAATTTTTTGAGGATGTAACTGGTAAATTAGATAAGGGAGAACCAGTGGATGTGTTGTATTTGGACTTTCAGAAGGCTTTCGATAAGGTCCCGCATAAGAGGTTAGCGTGCAAAATTAAGACACATGGAATTAGGGGCAAGGTATTGACTTGGATAGAGAACTGGTTGGCGGACAGAAAGCAAAGAGTTGGAATAAACGGGTCGTTTTCCGAGTGGCAGGCAGTGACTAGTGGGGTACCGCAAGGATCGGTCCTAGGACCCCAGCTGTTCACAATATATATTAATGATCTGGACGAGGGAATTGGATGTAATACCTCCAAATTTGCAGACGACACAAAGCTGGGTGGGAGGGTATGCTGTGAGGAGGATGTCATGAAACTCCAGTACGATTTGGACAGGTTGGGTGATTGGGCAGAAACATGGCAAATGCACTATAATGTGGATAAATGTGAGGTTATCCACTTTGGTGGCAAAAACAGGAAGGCAGATTATTATTTGAATGGCAATAGATTGGGAGAAGGGGAAGTGCAAAGAGACCTGGGTGTCCTTGTGCACCAGTCGCTGAAGGTAAGCATGCAGGTGCAGCAGGCGGTTAAGAAGGCAAATGGTATGTTGGCCTTCGTAGCAAGAGGGTTCGAGTACAAGAACAAGGATGTCTTGCTGCAGTTGTACAGGGCCTTGGTGAGACCACACCTTGAGTACTGTGTGCAGTTTTGGTCACCTTACCTGAGGAAGGACGTTCTTGCCATGGAGGGAGTGCAGCGAAGATTCACCAGGCTGATACCTGGGATGGCAGGAATGACGTACGAGGAGAGATTGTGTCAATTGGGCTTGTACTCACTGGAGTTTAGAAGATTGAGAGGGGATCTCATCGAAACCTATAAAATTCTGTAAGGTCTGGACAGACTAGATGCAGAAAGGATGTTTCTGATGGCCGGGGAGTCCAGAACCAGGGGTCATAGTCTAAGGATAAGGGGTAAGCCATTTAGGACTGAAATGAGGAGGAATTTCTTCACCCAGAGAGTGGTGAACCTGTGGAATTCTCTGCCACAGAGGGCGGTGGAGGCCAGTTCATTAAATATATTCAAGAAAGAGTTGGATATATTTCTTAAGGCTAAAGGGATCAAGGGATATGGGGAGAAGGCAGGGACAGGGTACTGAATTTGGATGATCAGCCATGATCTCATTGAATGGCGGAGCAGGCTCGAAGGGCCGAATGGCCTACTCCTGCTCCTATCTTCTATGTTTCTATCCCAAAGCGCTTCACAGCCAATGAAGTACTTTTGAAGTGTATTCACTCTTGTAACGTGGGCAAGCAAAGCAGCCAGTATGTGCATAGCAAAGGCTCATAAACAGCAATGAGATAGATGACCAGTTAATCTGTTTTAGTTGTATTAAGTGAGTGGGCAATAAGGTGGCAGATGGAGTATAATGTGGGGAAATGCGAGACTGTTCACTTTGGTAGGAAGAATAGAAAAACAGAATATTTTTTAAATGGTGAGAAACTATTAAATGTTGGTGTTCAGAGAGATTTGGGTGTACTTGTACAGGAAACACAGAAAGTTAGCATGCAGGTACAGCAAGCAATTAGGAAGGCAAATGGCATGTTACCCTGTGCCATTTGAGTATGCGCCAGAAAAACTATGGGATGTCACCGTATACTCTCTTTTTTTGAATTGGCAGAAAAACGCCACCCTGAAAGTCTATATAGTTCAGGCTAAACTACATAGAATTATATAGAATTTACAGGACAGAAACCAGCCATTCGGCCCAACTAGTGTTTATGCTCCACACAAGCGTCCCATCCGACTTCATCTAACCCTATCTGCATATCCTTCTATTCCTTTCTTCCTCAAGTACTTATGTATACCTTTAAGGGGAAGCTAGATGCTATTCGCCTACTCCTTGTGGTAGGAAGTTCCACATTCTAACGTATCTCTCAGTAAAGAAGTTTATCCTGAATTCTTTATTGGATTTTTTTTGTATCTATCTTGTATTTAAGGCCCCTAGTTTTGGACTCCCCCACTAAATGGAAACATCATCTCTCTCTAATTTATTGTAAGAATTAAGATTACATAGGAGCAAGAATAAGTGGACAGCAGATGAAACCATAATAAAGCACTTCAATTTCATACTTACTATAATCTGTTTTTGGAATCTAACAATGAATTATTTCAAGATTCTTGGAATCTTTTTATCATAATTCTTTAACTGACATTATATACCATACGCGAGCTCTTAGCATCCCACTGTTATCTTTTCAAAGTCTAGTTGAATCTTAACTAGGCTATGGTACATATATGTCAGGAGGTCTCGGAGTGCAGAACTGTCAATTAAACGAGACTTTGAAGAGATAACAGCTGCCTTTCGTACCTGATTTCAGGCAGATTTTTAAGCCTCCCAGACAGTACAATCTTGTTACACCCTTCTTTCCCCCTGCCCCACTAACCCCAGCCCCCCCCTCCCCCCAAAAGTGGGGCAGCTATTATAGACTGTGTACCTGACTCTTACATTGGCATGTCCCACATGCATTGCCTGAGGAAACAAATTAAATCATTTTGTCCTGACGGGGGATTTCCTGCACGGAATTAATATAAACTGAAGTGAGTCAGCTCCCTTTGGGGCTGGCACCTACACTCTAGGCAGGGTTTATGTATTCTTCACTTCCTTTACAGGCACAGACAACAAAGAATTTGCTTCAGAGTACTACTAACAGAAGCCCAGTTTTAAATTTACTGCACTACTTAACAGGTACAAATTCATATTAAAAAAATAAAATGTAGAATTTCTTATAAATTGAAACAGGACTGATGCTAGATTGTCACAGCTACTTTACAGTAATGGAAAGTTGGAAGTATATCCTATGTGTATATTCCTGAAAAAATAATTATGAACAGAATTGAAAGGCAAACATGCAGATTTATATTTATTTGAAGATGTTCAATGAATCCGATGAATTCCATTACTGTTGATGTGATATGGTAAGATTTCTTTTAAAGAGCATTCATTCAAAATTATCTTGGCCATTCTGCATGTTTATATGCTGAAAGTCTCAGGCATAATTTATGTCCGACATAGCATTCAGTAAATGAATCCAGGGTTTTAAAGGAAGCAGGTGAGTACATTGCACAGGCCCTAACTGTAATATTCCAAAGCTCTCTTGATTCAGGAACCGTTCCTTTAGATTGGAAAATTGTGCACGTCACTCCGCTGTTTAAAAATGGTGAGAGAGGGAAACCAGGGAATTATAGACCAGTTAGCCTAACATCTGTTGTCGGGAAATTGCTGGAGTCTGTAATTAAGGATAGAGTGACTGAACACCTCTCAAATTTTCAGTTGATTAGAGAGAGCCAGCATGGATTTGTAAAAGGTAGATCATGCCTGACAAACCTGATTGAATTTTTTGAAGCGGTGACTGAAGTAGTGGACAGAGGAATGTCTATGGATGTTATTTATATGGACTTCCAGAAGGCATTTGATAAAGTCCCTCATAAGAGACTGTTAACTAAGGTATTGAGGGCAAATTATTGACCTGGTTAGGAAATTGGTTGAGTGGCAGGAGACAGGCAGTAGGGATAATGGCTGGGTACTCCAATTGGCAGGAGGTGACTAAGTCGTGTCCCGCACCGCAGGGATCTGTGTTGGGGCCTCAACTATTCACAGTATTTATTAATGACTTAGATGATGGCATACAAAGTTATATATCCAAATTTGCCGATGACACAAAGATCGGTGGAATTGTAGGCAATGTAGATGGAAGCATAAAATTACAAAGGGATATCGACAGATTTAGTGAATGGGCAAAACTGTAGCAAATGGATTTCAGTGTAGACAAATATGAGGTCATCCACTTTGGACCGAACAATGATAGAACAATGTACTTTCTAAATAGTGAAAGGCTAAAAATAGTGGAGGTCCAAAAAGACTTGGGGATCCAGGTACATAGATCATTAAAATGTCATGGTCAGGTACAGAAAATAATCAAAAAGGCTAATGGAATGCTGACCTTTATATCTAGAGGACTAGAGTACAGAGGGGTAGAAGTTATGCTGCAGCTATACCAAGCCCTGGTTAGACCACACCTGAAGTACTATGAGCAGTTCTGGGCACCACACCTTAGAAAGGATATATTGTCCTCGGAGGGAGTGCAGCGTAGGTTTACCAGAATGATATCCGGACTTCAAGGGTTAAGTTACGAGGAGAGATTATACAAATTAGGGTTGTATTCCCTGGAATTTAGAAGGTTAAGGGGTGATCTGATCAAAGTTTTCAAGATATTATGGGGAACAGATAGGGTAGATAGAAATAAACTATTTCCACTGGTTGGGGATTCTAGGACTGGGGGCACAGTCTAAAAATTAGAGTCAGACCTTTCAGGAGTGAAATTAGGAAACATTTCTACACACAAAGGGTGGTAGAAGTTTGGAACTCTCTTCCACAAACGGCAATTGATGCTAGATCAATTGTTAATTTTAAATCGGAGATTGATTGCTTTCTGTTAACCAAAGGTATTAAGGGATATGGGGCAAAGGCAGGTATATGGAGTTAGGTCGCAGATCAGCCATGATCTCATTGAACTGCGGAGCAGGCTCGAGGGGCTGAATGGCCTATTCCTGTTCCTATGTTCCTAATCAATTTGTGTTCGAGTACTTAAAGTATATTTTTAACTAAACTTTCAAACATTGGTCTTAAACAGACACCAGTCTACCTAAAAGCTGTGATCATATCATCATTAAAATAACAATGTTAGTCGGCCATCTTTTTAATAGTTTAAGCTGATCCTAATTACATGTATTAAATGACTTCCACAAAGAACTTTGTGAATTTAGGGTTTTTAAATTAAACTGGCAAACAAAAGGTGCCAACTGCTTTAACTTGTTTCATGTATTTAAACTGTCACAGAAAGCAGAGCCTGACTTTTAATTCGTTTGTGGCCAGAGCTGTTTGTTTGGCTCACATCTTTGTGACCATTGAGAGAGAATTTTCAACTTTAATATTTCCTGCCCTAAACAAGTATTTTGCCAAAATGTTGTAGTGTTATAAATAATGCACTTTTCAAGTTATCCTCTCTCTGCACAGCAACAGTAAAGTATCCTAATGAGGAAATTAAAACATTGCTGATGAATGTATAATAACATTTAAACAAACAATTTGAATTTTGAATTCTTAAAAAGATCCAAGAGAAAACATTGATGGAGTGTTGGTTAATCAATGCAACTTAAAATAGTTATTGGTGAGTACATGAGAAGCCTTGATGTTCTCTGTCCATACCAGATAGATCATGATATAAAGATCATAAGCCGAAATCCAGAAAGTTACTTTCCATTAGAATTATCTACTACTGAATATGCTTTGTACACAATGTTTAAAACAACATTGGGATTTCTGGACCTTCTTGTCGGTAACATTCGGCTTAGGCGATGGTAATGGCAATTTGCAGAGAATCTGAAATAAAGTTAAGATACAAATCAGCTGTGATCTCACTGACTGGTGGAACAGGCTCGAGGGGCCATGTTCCTGAATAGAGTGCGATGTCAATGATGAGCATAAAAGCCCAATTAATGTCGTTCGCTGCCAAACCCACAGTCTGGTCCAATATGAACAGGGCATAAAGATTCAGAGATATTGCCTATTCACTAAAACACAACAGCAGTCTTAGCCATACAGCACTACCTTATTTACTGAATCTACAGTTTTGTCAGCCGAGGTTAAAGGAGCTATATGCATCATTTCATATTTTCTTAATTGCAAAAATAACATACCTCTTATGGAGAGCTTTTATTGCTTTTAAAATAAATTGGGAATTGGTTCCTTTATCTAGCTCATCCCATCTGCCTCTATCAGCTGGAGTGATGCATGGATTAGTGATGTTTGCCACATCCATCACCATCAGTCCTTGGGAAATGTGGGATTGTGCTGCATACGAACACAATTCCCAGCTATAGTCTATTTAACGTTTTACCATATACGAAATGGCAGTTCTGGAATGAAAAGGATCCTGATCCATGTGTTATCAGTACAGACCCTCACTGAATGTGACTGGCTTACTGAATGAATATGTATTTAGTGTCAGCCATGGCCGGATGTATTTGGAGCTACATATGTGGAAGCCTCACAAAGGGTAAGTAGTTTATATTGAAAGTGACTCCACTATGCTGTAAATCATGGCTTTGTAATTTCCTTTTGCTTTTTCTCACTGGAATTGAAAGAAAGTGGAAATAATACAATGGATGTTGGGTATTCCAGGTTTCATAGTGGTAATAAAAGCCATTTATTAAATCTATAGAGTATGATTTCGCTGTCGCTATAGATGCTGGGATAGCCCCACTTCCATAATGTTCTTTTGCTTTTGCTATCCAGCAAGAGAAAGCAAAAGAAAACTACTGAAATGGTACTCACATCTGCAGTCAGGTAGCACACGAAGTTAGAAGTAGGAAAAACATTGGAAGTAACAGGACAGAGGGCCAATACGGTACATCAATGGAAATGTACAGCAGCTATATTTGCAGGATTAAAATATGCCACATACATACTGAATTGAAGAATACAGTATTTGCTCTATTTTCACAGAAGTGAATAGGATCCACATTTTCACTTCTTGCATCATTGTGAAGCTGGGGAAGGCTGGGTTCCACACAGGACACTCAAATACACGAAAAGAGCACTGCTCACTAGCCTCCCAAAATCGGTATGATTTTTAATGATCAAAAATCATTTCTGTTTGATTATTAAATATGAATGATGTTACAACAGGGTAACAGATTTTGCTTTTATTTTAAAAGCTTACTTTATCTTGCAGAGCTGCATTAATGCTCCAGCCAATGTCTATCCTTTCCTATGTGAGATTGTCGTTTTCAGATAATTTCCATGTGATGGACACAATTTGCTTTAGCTATGTTTAAGTTTTGGTACAAGTTGATGCTTTCAGTATGTGGTGGACGTGCAACTAAACATTTGCTGACAACTCTGGATGTGGGTCTTCCAACAGTGACCACATTTAAAAGTATTTCATTGGCTTTAAAGTGCTTTGGGACATCCTGAGGTCATGAAAGGAGCTAAATAACTGCAAGTCTTTGTTTCTTTCTTATTAACAAAATACATCAAATGTTCAGTCTTACTTTATTTATGAACATTTGGTGGGTATTGTTTATCTCGATTTTATGTTACAATCCATGGAAATTAGATTGGGAAGTAACAAGTCCACACCATTATGAAATCAGTTTGTGTGAACCAGTTCAAATAATCCCTTTTAATAATCTTTGTTCCCTGAACTGCTATTATTATCAAGCTTATTATTGTGATGCTTAAGATTGTGGGACGTAGTAACAGCAACATTTTTCTTGGTTTTACAGGGCTCATACCTGTTTCAACAGGCTAGATCTCCCTCCATACCCATCTTTTTCTATGTTGTACGAGAAGATGTTGACTGCTGTGGAAGAGACGAGCACTTTTGGACTGGAGTAACAAGATGTGCTGAAGTGTAAGCATATTTCTTCTACAGGATCTTTTCTCATGGACCTCCTGGAAGCGGAGGATGCGATGGCAGATGCAGACTCACTTTGGTGAACTCCTTGCGGGATTTGGATTAACAAAGAATTGTTCTTCATAGACTTACAGGACCTACTGGTGAGTTAGTATGCATGCAGAAGATGAAGCAAGGTTACGGAGTACAGACAATCACTGCACACATTCTGCTGAATTATTGTGTGTCTGGTATGAGAAATGAAGGGAAGAAACCGAAACCTTGCACAGTGGTCACCTCATACACAGTATTTGGCTACTTCTGTCGAGTATAAAAATACTAAATATGCTTTTGTAAAGAAAAGCAGTTCAGAAACGACCAAGGCTTGCACAGAGACAGATCGATGCTACTTCGGAATGACTGTGAAAATACTATGAAAATGGATGATTTTTTTTCATGGGGTATACTTCAACACCTGAAGAGCTAGGTTTATGTTTTTTTTAAACTCAATGGTATACCTATAGCTTCTAAAGCTCCAAGCAGAAAACAGATGTACTTGTTAATGAAATAATGGTCTTTATATACCTGTTATTGCATGGTATACAATCACAAAGTATGGAAATGTCTAGAATTACAGCTCCATTGTTACTTTGGCACATTAAAAATGTCAACAGTTGTGCAATTCAGTTTTATTTAATCTTTTTAATAGATTCTGTACAAGTCCTATATAATCTTTAAACTATCCAAACCTTGTTGGATTTGAGGGAGATGTCTAAGCAGTTCACTCTTTGTGCTTGTTCTAATCAAATTTGTTTAGGTTATCTGCTCCAGGGCATCAAAAAGATTGATGCCTTTTTTTATTTTATACAAAGTTTTCAGAAACAGGAAAAAAGAACTTTTTTAAAAATTGCACTGAATGTACCAAAGTAAAAAGGGATAAAATTGCACCGTTCATATAAAGTAGGTACGATGGTATGCAGAATTATAGAAACTATTTTTCAGATCTCTTATATTATGCCTTGAGCAATAGGACTGCAT
The DNA here is from genome assembly GCF_052327205.1 of Somniosus microcephalus. Taxonomy (NCBI): domain Eukaryota; kingdom Metazoa; phylum Chordata; class Chondrichthyes; order Squaliformes; family Somniosidae; genus Somniosus; species Somniosus microcephalus. The sequence continues at coordinate 216,985,969 of NC_140990.1, forward strand.
ACAAAAAATATGTCTTAGCTTGTTTTAAAAAATTACCTCCCTCACAAACAAGGCAGAATAAATAGCTTTGCAGCAGTAGATCAGACATATCTGCTCTATGCAAACTTAAATCTTGTTAACAGCATTTTCCTTGATAAAGAAATGGGGTTCAAATTACTATAAAACAGAGTATTTTCACAGTACTTAAGTGAGGGCAGTTGAAGACTTTTTTAACCAAGGAAATTTAATTTTACATATTGAATGGTACGCTATTAACAGTGGCAATTTACATGAAAAAACCATTGACTTTGGGGCTATAAGTAAAAATTTACTGATGTAAAAATACTCTGTTTTCCAGTACTTATTGTCCATGTAAAATTCCAGCAGTTTCTGTTCTTTTATATTACTGCTAACATTTGAAAACAGAACATACTCCGTTAATGTGTGCTACTTCAGATCAACAGTGCTCAAGTAAATTCAGAAATAAAATGAATGCGCACACTCTGGTTAATCTGCTACAGCTCAAAGCGATTTGAAGAAAAATGGATTCTAGTCTAAAAGATTAAAATTTGTTTTTAAATTTATATTGTTTTAACCATTCTGTGATTGCAAACTTGGCTAGATCCATACCTTAGCCCTTCTGGGTACAAAGTTTGAACTCCTGTATCTCTATTACCCAACCACACCTTAGCACATATTGATGCAATGGACCATGTGGACAATAGTGTTCAATTTTTTGATTTGGATGTTGCATCATTTTTTAAGAATTTCTTGCCAATATACAAAACTCATAGTAACATTTTTTTCTTATCCACTGATGTACGAGCTGTCCATTGACTTATTGTTTTATATAGGATAGGGTTGGTGCTGAAATAGCCATACACATGACTGAATAATGTAAAAGATGTTGCATGGATGTCAATTTTCTTTACATGAAAAGAAAACATTTAGCTCTGGTCATGGCATAAACACTGACATTTCTGGTACAATTCAATTTTGTTTGACACTTAAGTTCATAATATAAATGAATATATAACACACATGGCTAATATGACACAAACCAATGGAACTGTGTCATAGCCACATTTGCAAATTAGTGTTCTGCTTCATGTTTGAATCAGTCTATTGGGATTATGCAGAAATTTGTACACAGTTGCTATTGACTACACTTAAGATTATTGTTACGTTTTTGTCAACTATGATTTAATGGAAAGAAAATGTTTTTAATGTACCAAAATATGAATTACTTTGTTTTATTTTCATAATAATGTATATATTTTATTTAAAATCATGCTGCATCATTTAAAAATCATTAATTGGAAATAAAGATTCATAGAAACAACAGTGAATATGAAAGAAAGATTTTATTTATTGCAAAACAGAATTTTTACATTAAATATTAACTTCTGCCCACTACTTTGTTCAGGTTGTATACTGGATTATTCATTGGTAAGTTTGTCTGTTTGGATAAAATTTATAGAATTTGATGTTATTTTCCTGTTCTGACAATTCGCTGCAGTAAAATTAAAGAGCATCTCATTCAGTGCATTGACTCACCCACTCCACATACTGTGTTCTTAAGAGCTGCTTAGAAACAATCAACAATGTCTCCAGAAAAACTACAACCACTATACTAATTTGTGAAGAAAGACCTTCATAACTTGCTTGTGCCCAAAGCACCAGTGAGTTATTTGACTGATACCTGCTGCCATTATAAAAACAGACCTTAAACTCTCCCTCCCTCTTCCCCAGCCCCACCCAACCCACACGTTGAACACAGTTTTACAGAGTATTAGTGTATTTTGATCAAAACCCAGAATGTTTTTGGATTTATTTTATTACCCTTATTTACTCTAGATATTTTTGGCTTGTGTGTTTCAGGGCTCTTATTCATGAGCCCTAAGTGCCTACATCCTAGGGACTTTGCTTGCCCTGATATCTAGGTAACTTTCATGGCGTGTTCGGAATAACAAAGCGAGAACCCTTTTATAGAATCCTCTAGCAACTGATAGCCACCTGTTTTGCAATTGACTTTAATGGAAAGGAATATTGAGTGGGATGCATAACCTGCACCCAAAGTGAAAATCACACCCTAGATAGGGCTTTAAACTAAATAGTGGTGGGTGGGGGTTCAGGTGAGGGGAAACTTAGAAAGTTAAAGAGAAAGGACAAGGCAATAGTGCAGGGTAGCGATAGGGGTAATGATAACCAGAGTGTGACAGGAAGGAACAGAGCATACAAGCATAAGAGTGCACCAGCAAATCGGGTCAGATAGGGAAAAATGGTAAAAAGACAAAATTAAAGGCTCTTTATCTGAATGCACGCAGCATTCATAACAAAATAGATGAATTGACAGCACAAATAGAAATCAATGGGTATGATCTGATAGCCATTATAGAGACGTGGCTGCAGGTGAACAAGGCTGGGAACTGAATATTCAGGGGTATTTGACATTTTGGAAGGATAGGCAGAAAGGAAAAGGAGGTGGGGTACCTCTGTTAATGAGGGATGAGATCAGTACAGTAGTGAGAAATGATCTTGGCTCAGAAGATCAAGATGTAGAATCAGTTTGGGTGGCGATAAGAACATAAGAAATAAGAGCAGGAGTAGGCCATACGGCCCCTCGAGCCTGCTCCGCTATTCAATAAGATCATGGCTGATCATCGACCTCAACTCCACTTTCCTGCCCGATCTCCATATCCCTTGATTCCCCTAGAGTCCAAAAATCTGTCTAGCTAAGAAATAATAAGTGAAAGAAGTCACTGGTGGGAGTCCACAGGCCCCCTAACTATAGTGGGACAGAGTATAAATCAAGAAATAATGGGGGCTTGTAAGAAAGGTACTGTAATAGTCGTGGGCGATTTTAATCTTCATATAGATTGGACAAATCAAATATGCAAAGGTAGCCTTGAGGACAAGTTCATAGAGTGTATTCAGGACAGATTCTTAGAACAATATGTTTTGGAACCAACCAGGGAACAGGCTATTTTAGATCTGATAATGTGTAATGAGACAAGATTAATTAATGATTCATCATGAAGGATCCTCATAACATGATGGAATTTCACATTTAGTTTGGAGGGTGAGAAACTTGGGTCTGAAACTAGTGTCTTGAACTTAAATAAAGGCAATTACAAGGGTATGAAGACAGAGTTGGCTAAAGTGGACTGGGAAAATAGATTAGAAGGTAAGATGATAGATAAGCACTGGCAGACTTCTAAGGAGATATTTCATAACTCTCAACAAAGATATATTCCAGTGAGAAAGAAAGACACTACGAGAAGGATGAACCATCTGTGAAGTTGAGGAGGCTATCAAATTGAAAGAAAAGGCATACATACAATGTTGCAAAGCTTAGTGGTAGGCCAGAAGATTGGGAAATTTTTAGAAACTTGCAAAGGATGACTGAAAAATAATAAAGAGTAAACTAGCAAGAAATAGAAAAACAGACAGTAAGAGCTTCTACAAGTATATAAAAAGGAAGAGAGTAGTTAAAGTAAACATTGGTTCCTTCGAGGATGAGACTGGGGAATTAATAATGGGAAACAAGGAAATGGCAGAGGCTTTGAACAAATATTTTGTATCTGTCTTCACGGTTGGGGGTAATACATTAGCATGGATAGAGGATTGGCTAATGAACAGAAAACAGAGAGTTGAGATAAATGGGTCATTTTCAGGTTGGCAAACTGTAACTAGTGGGGTACCACAGGGATCAGTGCTAGTGCCGCAACTATTTACAATATATATTAATGACTTGGATGAAGGGACCGCGTGTACTGTAGCCAAATTTGCTAACTATACAAAGATAGGTGGGAAAGCAAGTTGTGAGGAGGACACAAAGAGTCTGCAAAGGGATATAGATAGGCTAAATGAGTGGGCAAAAACTTGGCAGATGGAGTATAATGTGGGAAAATGTGAGGTTATCCACTTTGGTAGGAAGAATAGAAAAGCAAAATATTATTTAAATAGAGAGAGACTATAGAATGTTGTGGTACAGAGGGATCTGGGTGTCCTCGTACATGAAACACAAAGGGCTGGATTTTGTCAATGGAGGCGACTTGGAGGCGGGACTGCTGCTTGTCGTGTCAATGTCCCACCTCCATCCTCGCATGACCATTCAGAGGGATTTTCCCCTGATTGAGCCCGGTGGGCTCAGCAAGCCAATTAGGGAAGAAGTCACTGACAGATCACATCGACGTCAGACGTGCTATGTCAAGACTTCTTGAAAAAAGAAATGAGTGTTTGACAGCTCTGTGAAGCTGTCAAACACTGACATTCTCTTGAGTTTGATTCGTTTTTCTGGTGAGGACTGAAAAGACATTGTATAGATATGTGAAGAGAAAAAGATTGGTGAAGTCAAGCGTAGGTCCCTTGCAGTCAGAATCGGGGGAATTTATAATGGGGAACAAAGAAATGGCAGACCAACTAAATACATATTTTGGTTCTGTCTTCACAAAGGAGGACACAAATAACCTCCCAAAGATGCCGGGGAACATAGGGTCTGATGAAAGGGTGGAACTGAAAGAAATCAGTATTTGTAGGGAAATGGTGTTAGGAAAATTGATGGGACTGAAGGCCGATAAATCCCCAGGGCCTGATAATCTACATCCCAGGGTACTTAAGGAAGTGGCCCTAGAAATAGTAGATGCATTGCTGGTCATCTTCCAGAACTCGATAGACTCTGGAACGGTACCCATGGATTGGCGGGTAGCTAATGTTACCCCACTATTCAAAAAAGGTGGTAGAGAAAAGGCGGGGAATTATAGACCGGTAAGCTTGACATCGGTAGTGGGGAAAATGCTAGAGTTCATTATAAAAGATGTAATAGCAGAGCACTTGGAAAGCAGTGACTGGATCGGACAAAGTCAACATGGATTTACAAAAGGTAAATCATGCTTGACTAATCTACTGGAGTTTTTTGAGGATGTAACTGGTAAAATAGATAAGGGAGAACCAGTGCATGTGGTGTATTTGGACTTTCAGAAGGCTTTCGATAAGGTCCCGCATAAGAGATTAGCGTGCAAAATTAAGGCACATGGGATTGGGGGCAAGGTATTGACTTGGATAGAGAACTGGTTGGCGGACAGAAAGCAAAGAGTTGGAATAAACGGGTCATTTTCTGAGTGGCAGGCAGTGACTAGTGGGGTACCGCAAGGATCGGTCCTAGGACCCCAGCTGTTCACAATATATATTAATGATCTGGACGAGGGAATTGGATGTAATATCTCCAAATTTGCAGACGACACAAAGCTGGGGGGGAGGGTATGCTGTGAGGAGGATGTCGTGAAACTCCAGCACGATTTGGACAGGTTGGGTAATTGGGCAGAAACATGGCAAATGCACTATAATGTGGATAAATGTGAGGTTATCCACTTTGGTGGCAAAAACAGGAAGGCAGATTATTATTTGAATGGTAATAGATTGGGAGAAGGGGAAGTGCAAAGAGACCTGGGTGTTCTTGTACACCAGTCGCTGAAGGTAAGCATGCAGGTGCAGCAGGCGGTTAAGAAGGCAAATGGTATGTTGGCCTTCGTAGCAAGAGGGTTTGAGTACAGGAACAAGGATGTCTTGCTACAGTTGTACAGGGCCTTGGTGAGACCACACCTTGAGTATTGTGTGCAGTTTTGGTCGCCTTACCTGAGGAAGGACGTTCTTGCCATGGAAGGAGTGCAGCGAAGATTCACCAGGCTGATACCTGGGATGGCAGGAATGACGTATGAGGAGAGATTGTGTCGATTGGGCTTATACTCACTGGAGTTTAGAAGATTGAGAGGGGATCTCATCGAAACCTATAAAATTCTGTCAGGCCTGGACAGACTAGATACAGGAAGGATGTTTCTGATGGCCGGGGAGTCCAGAACCAGGGTTCATAGTCTAAGGATAAGGGGTAAGCCATTTAGGATTGAAATGAGGAGAAATTTCTTCACCCAGAGAGTGGTGAACCTGTGGAATTCTCTGCCACAGAGGGCGGTGGAGGCCAGTTCATTAAGTATATTCAAGAAAGAGTTGGATATATTTCTTAAGGCTAAAGGGATCAAGGGATATGGGGAGAAGGCAGGGACCGGGTACTGAATTTGGATGATCGGCCATGATCTCGTTGAATGGCGGAATGTAAAAAAGTAAATTTCAGATGTCTGATGGATCGGAGGGTCCATCAGCCATTACCTGAAATTGACAAGGTGGATGTCCGCTCTCCCGATCCAGCACGGCTAAAGGCTACAGAAGTAAAAAAAAGGTAAGTGAACACTTTTTTAAACTTATCACTCACCTTACATACTTACCACTCCACACTTGCACCCATCACTCACCTCTGCACCTTACTTCCGGTGCCTCCGACTGCCGCAGACCTCCTCCACGTCTCCTCCAATCTGACGGGGTTCTCCGAGGTCGGGAAGCCTTCATCTGTGAAGCTAAAATGGCACTAATCCCTTTTTCTACCTGTTAACTATCTGTTAACAGGCAGTTAAAAGGATTAAAAGCCTTTCCCACCTCCAGGAGACGGGACCCGAAGCTGCACATCTTCCCGCCTCCTGGCAAAAAGGCACGGAGGCGGGATGGGGTGGGTTTGTCACCCGCCCCCAATTTCTCTGATTTTACGTGCTGTCCCACCTCCATGCCCGCCTCCTCGGGGCTTGGAAAATCGAGCCCAAAAAGTTAGCATGCAGGTACAGCAAGTAATTAGAAAGGCAAATAGAATGTTGGCCTTTATTGTAAGGGGGATGGAATATAAAAGTAGGGAAGTCTTGCTACAACTGTACAGGGTGTTGGTGAGACCACACCTAGAGTACTGTGTACAGTTTTGATCTTATTTAAAGGAGGGATATACTTGCATTGGAGGCAGTACAGAGAAGGTTCACTAGGTTGATTCCTGGGATGAAGGGGTTGTCTTATGAGGAAAGGTTGAGTAAGTTGGGCTTATACTCATTGAAGTTTAGAAGAATGAGAGGTGATCTTATTGAATTTCTTCTCTGAGGGTCATGATTCTTTGGAATTCTCTACCCCAGAGAGCTGTGGCGGTTGAGTCATTGAATATATTCAAGCCTGAAATCGACAGATTTTTGAACTACAGGGGAGTCGAGGGTTATGGGGAACAGACAAAAAAGTGGAGTTGAGGCCAAGATCAGATCAGCCATGATCTGATTGAATGGCGGAGCAAGCTCGAGGGGCTGAATGGCCTACTCCTGCTGCTTCTATCTTATGTTCTTATAGATGCTGTTTTAGGCCTTAACTGTCAAACAAATTTATTAAACAATAATAGAATAACAAAATAGCAGGAGTAACAGAACATATTTTACATTAATTAAAGTTTAGCTCGTTTCTCATTATAGTTGAAAACAACATGATCAGAATTTCTATGCTGAGCTATATCCATTTATCTATCTATATCTTATTAGAAACTATTGAATCGGCATACACCTTCTGTTCACATTTATAATGGGTTCTACATGTGTAAACCTGCCATTCTGCACAATCTGGCCACTTTGTTCCCACAAATTGCTCAAAATGTTTTCTGAAGATATTTCCATCTGCTACTTTTTGTCAGTAACTGAAATTTCTAATATCAAAAATTATGGATTAAACAAGTTTAAAAAAAAAGTGAAGGCCTATCATCTCCCAAAAGCCTAGCCTTGGATTCACATTTTTGCACAGAGCTATGACTGAGCTGAATTTGGATTGTACAGGCTGAGAATTTGCAGTGTACCTAATTTCTCAGGTCATGTCAGACCTGTTCAGTCAGCTGTGCTCGCTTCTAGCACTTTGTACTCTGTAGTTTTCCTTCAAATAATTTTGGGGAAAAATGACAGAATTGACGAGCTTTATCAAGGTAAAATGTAACATTTATTTTAAACAGAGAGGTGGTATGTCAGAGAGAAAAGTGATAACAGTTCTGATTACATATCTGTTACAGTTTTTAAATATTTTGTTCTATAAACTTTAGAAAGTGTATTCATCTGAGGGGGGAGAGGGAGAGTCAGAATATGTCTTAATTTAATGTTCAGTTTTTTAAAAGAGCACAAGTTGAAAGTTGAAGCCAACTAATTATCTCACCTATGTTTTGCTAACCTTTAGAAAAGACAATGCTATTCACTTACACCTGCAAAACAGTGATTCTAACACCTGTGAACGTCCTCGTGGAACTTGAGCCCCAAAACACCACTAACTTTCCCACATTGCTGTGTAATAAAAACGTAGTTTTACTTATTTAATCACTGAAAATCAATAGGCCTAATAATGTACTTTACATGGGAGAAAACCGCAAACTCTCTGACTCACTATGAGCAATGCCTCATGAGTGGACAGGGGAATGTCTATGGATGTTATTTATATGGACTTCCAGAAGGCATTTGATAAAGTCCCTCATAAGAGACTGTTAACTAAAGTTGAAGCCCATGGAATTGAAGGCAAATTATTGACTGGTTAGGAAATTGGCTGAGCGGCAGGAGACAGGGATAATGTGCAGGTACACTAATTGGCAGGATGTGACTAGTGATGTCCCGCAAGGATCTGTGTTGGGACCTCAACTGTTCACTATTTATTAATGACTTAGATGATGGGATAGAAAGACACAAAGATAGGTGGCCTTGTAAGCAGTGTACATGGAAGCATAAAATTACAAATAGATATTGATAGATTAAGCGAATGGACAAAACTATGGCAAATGGATTTCAAATGTGAGGTCATCCACTTTGGACCTAAAAAGGATAGAACAGGGTACTTTCTAAACGGTGAAAAGCTAAAAACAGTGGAGGTCCAAAGAGACTTGGGGGTCGAGGTACACAGATCATTAATGTCATGAACAGGTACAGAAAATAATCAAAAAGGCTAATGGAATGCTGGCCTTTATATCTAGAGGATTAGAATGCAAGGGGGTAGAAGTCATGCTGCAGCTATACAAAACCCTGGTTAGATCACACCTGGAGTACTGTGAGCAGTTATGGGCACCACACCTTAGGATGGATATGTTAGCCTTAGAGGGGGTGCAGTGTAGGTTTACCAGAATGATACCTGAACTCAAAGGGTTAAATTACGAGAGTAAACTAGGGTTGATTCCCTGGAATTCAGAAGGTTAAGGGGTGATTTGATCAAAGTTTTCAAGATATTAAGAGGAACAGAGAGGGTAGATTGAGAGAAACTATTTCTGCTGGTTGGGGAGTCTAGGACTAGGGGGGCATAGTCTAAAAATTAGAGCCAAACCTTTCAGGAGTGAAATTAGGAAACACTTCTACACACAAAGGGTGGTAAAAGTTTGGAATTCTCTTCCACAAACGGCAATTGATGCTAAATCTGAGATTGATAGATTTTTGTTAACCAAAGGTATTAAGGGATTTGGGGCAAAGGCAGGGATATGGAGTTAGGTGGCAGATCAGCCATAATCTCAATGAATGGCGGAACAGGCTCGAGGGGCTCAATGGCCTACTCCTGTTCCTATCAGATCTACTACTGATATATCACAGAATGATACAGCACAGAGGGAGGCCATTCGCCTCATCGTGCCTGTGCCAGCTCTTTGGTAGAGCTATTCAATTAATCCCACTCCTCTGCTCTTTCCCCATAGCTCTGTAAATGTTTTATCTTCAAGTATTTATCCAATTCTCTTTTGAATGTTACTATTGAATCTGCTTCCACCAGCCTTTCAGGCAGTGCATTCCAGATCACAACAACTCTCTGTATGAAAAATGTTTCCTCGTGTCGCCTCTGACACCTTAAATCTGTGTCTTTTGGTTACCAACCCTTCTGTCACTAGAAACAGTTTCTCTGTATTTACTCTATCAAAACCGTTTATAATTTTGAACATCTCTATTAAATCTTCCTCCTAACCTTCTCTGCTCCAAAGAGAACAACTCCAGCTTCTCTAGTCTCTTCACATAACCGAAGTCCCGCATCCCTGGTTCCAACCTAGTAAATCTCTTCTGCACCCTCTCTAAGGCCTTGACATCCTTCCTAAAGTGTGGTGCCCCGAATTGGACACAATACTCCAGCTGGGGCCTAACCAGTGATTTATAAAGGTTTTGCATAACTTCCTTGCTCTTGTACTCCATGCATCTGTTAATAAAGCCAAGGAACCCGTATGTTTTTTTAACAGCATTCTCAACTTGTCCTGCCACCTTCAAAGATTTGTGTACATACACCCCCAGGTGTCTCAGTTTTGCACTCCCTTTAAAATTGTACTATTTAGTTTATATTGCCTCTCCTCATTCTTCCAACCAAAATGCATCACTTCACACTTCTCTGCATTAAATTTCATCTGCCATGTGTCTGTTCATTTCACCAGTCTGTCTATGTCCTCCTGAAGTCTGTTACTATCCTTCTCACTGTTTACTACATTTCCAAATTTTGTTTCATCCGTAAACTTTGAAATTATGTCCCCTATACCCAAGTCCAGGTCATTAATATTTATCAAAAAGAGCAGTGGTCCGAATACTGATCCCTGGTGGCACTACTATCTACTTACCTCCAGTCTGAAAAACAACTGTTCACCACTACTCTCTGCTTTCTGTCCCTTAGTCAATTTCATATCCACTCTGCCACTGCCCCTTTACTCCCATGGGCTTTTGATAACAAGTCTATTATGTGGTACTTTATCAGACACCTTTTGCAACTCCGTATACACATCATCAACTGCACTACCTTCAGGAACAACTTGTTACTTCATCAAAGAACTCAATCAAGTTAGTCAAACATGGCAATATGATGTTGTGGCAATAACGGAAACGTGGCTTAAAAACGGTGAGGATTCGGCATTTACTATTCAAGGGTACAAGGTGTTCGGAAAAGATAGGGAAGGAAAAAAGGGAGGTGGGGTGGCAGTGCTGATTAAGGAAGACATTGTAGTGTTGGAAAGGGAAGATGTTCTTGAGGGGACAAGGACAGAATCCATTTGGTTAGAGTTGAGGAGCAAAAAGGGTATGAGCACACTACTGGGGTTATTCTATAGGCCTCCAAATAGTGAGAGGGAGGTAGAGGAGCAAATCTGCAGAGAAATCGCGGAGATATGCAAGAGCTATAGAGTGGTGATATTGGGGAACTTTAATTACCCAAATATCGATTGGGATAATGCTAGGGTAAAGGGAAAGGAGGGGGAGGAATTTCTGAAATGTGTTCTGGAGAATTTCCTTGACCAATATGTTCTTGGCCCAACTAGGAAGGAGGCATTGCTGGATCTGGTGCTGGAGAATGAGGTGGGCCAGGTCGGACCAAGTGTCTGTGGGAGAACACTTGGGTATGAGTGATCATCGTATCATAAGATTTAGATTAGCAATGGAGAGGAGCAAGGAACAATCCAGAGTGGAACTTCTAAATTAGAATTGGGCTAACTTCAATGGGATGCGAAAGGATCTAGCCAGGGTAATATGGAACCAAAGACTGACGGGAAAAACTGTAATGGAACAATGGGTGATCTTTGAGGAGGAGATGTTCCAAGTACAGGCTAGGTACGTTCCAACAAGAGGGATGTGTAACTGCTGTCCCTGTCTCCACCATCTGCTGATGCTCACTTGTGAGCTGTGATACACCAGGTGACAACACTACTCTATCTCACGAAGGTCCCACCGAGGTGTGAGTGTCTGCGCTGGTGCTGGGTGCGCTGAATTCTGCTGACGCTGCGCGCTCAGAGGTTGGAGCTTCCTCTGAGGCGTCTGGCTGATCAGCCTCTTCCTCTTCCGCAGTGGGGACGGGGACTCTGGATGGTCTTGTGGGGGAGTAAAGGAAAGAGTTAGAGATGTGATGCCAAGGCTACATGCACATTGGATTTTGCAGATGCTCATAAGTCCAAATGATGTAGCTTCAGAATCATAACAGCGACTCATGCTATGTCAATGAGAGAGATGGAAAACTATTCTGTCACCAGCTTGCGGGACTGCCCCTATCTCTCCTTCCGCAGCCATATCAGCTCCAACAATTTCCAGCACTCCTTCCTCCCAGGGGGTCAGGTGGGCTATTGAGGGTGGGCTTCCTCCAGTCCTGGCTCGCTCTGTTGTTGTGAGCTCTCTTTTCCTGCAATGAGGGAGACGAGTGGAGTTTGAGTGAGAATGAAGGAGTTGAGTGTAGAGATTGCATAGCATAGATACTTAGAGGGAGACAAAGATGGTGTGAGGCTGCAAGATCAAGGGCCCTCCCTGTGTGTTGTCAGTTGTGCTCAAAGCATCAGAGTGAGAGGGAGTGTGAGGGCTGCATGGTGGAATAGTTATGTGAATGTGAGCATAGAGAGAGAGGGAATGGGTAAGGGTGCATGGATGTGACTGTGAAGTGGGATGTGGAGGAAGAGAGTGCTAAAGCTGAGTGCTGATGGGGAAAGGCAATGGGGATCAGTTTGAGGGTGATGGAAACTTCATACTGACTTTTCCTGTGCGGTGAAGGTCATGGAATCGCTTCCGACACTGTATCCAGGTTCTTCTGGTGACTCCCAGCGAGTTGACATCTGCTGTCACCTGCATCCATGCGGCCTTGGTCTCAGTGGGAGGCCTCTTCCTCCCTGACCTAGGGAAGAGGACCTCCCTGTGGGCCCTCACCCCATCCAATAATGCCTGCAGTGAAGCCTCGTCGAATTTGCAGGCAGCTCGGGGTCTGGCACTGGCTACAGCTGCTGCAGGCTCCTCTGCCATCCTGTGTGCTTCGTATGGAAGCCTGCAGAGGTTGCAATGCTTGCTGTGGGCCTTAAAAGCACCACGAATGATGACATCATACTGTGCGACATTCTGACTGGAAGTAGTCAATTAGCAAGGGTTCCCACACGCTGGAAATGAATTGGCCAATTGAGGGAAAATTGCATCAGTCTGGCAGACCCATTTACATTCGTGTGGGAACCCCGACATTCGGGGAACCCGACAATTCCCCACACCTGCGGGAAAATCGGCCCCAATATCTATAGCTTCTGAATTGACTTGTGCATAAATTCATTTGGTGATATTTTGTAGCTATAAAGGAATCCTAACTACACTTCAGCCACAGAATAGTGTCTTACACTGTATAAATATATATAGAAAAAATGTATTTAAAAAGTTACCATTTTGGGATTGCTGTCTCCACATCATTTGAGGCTGGAGCACTGAATGAGGATATTTCTTTGCTTAAGCTGGGCAAATGGTATCCCTCATCCTCCACCGATTTCATTTGAAATTAAATATATGAAATTGTATTTTGATTTTAATACAAATACTTATTTTGTTTAAGACTATTGTAGGATCTTATCCTGAAATGCAATTTCAATCTCAGCCCCAAATACGTCACTTCAGCAATGAATCATGGAGCTAATATGAACTTTGAGCTCAATGGAAAGCACCCTCTGTTACTGCTTCAGCTCTATATAGCATACCAGTAAGTATGGGTTTTATTTTTATTTAGCTGCTGCCACTAAATCTGAAGAAACCGTTTTCATCTTTGTTGAATCACTGTGGTAAAAATAAAAACAATACTAACTTTTTGACTAAAGCCTAAAGTTAAGTTTGGTGAAGGAGCAAATTGCCCATAATGAAGGAATTTTGGGTACAAACATTCAACGTATGTGTTCTGCCCCTTGGAGAAATTTACTCTTCACTGATTTATTATTGTAATTTCATGAATCTTTTTGCTTATAATTAGTTACCATAATAAGCTACATCTACACAGCACAATGCTGGGCCGAGTTGGAATAACAATGCACTGTGCTACATAGTGGTGGGATGCAGTTTTTTTGCCATGAAGGGGGAAACGGTGAGCAGAGGATTGTCACTTCCCCCACAGGGACAGCGAAAAAATGGGAGACTCGTCACCAGAACTTCTGATTTTTGCCTTATTTTTTGTTTTCTCTTTGCAATAACCCAGAAATACTAAACACAAAATACTGACACAAATATATTGCATTGGGTAATATGTAACAAGAAAGGATTAATTAGCAATCTTGTTGTACGAGGTCCCTTGGGTCGGAGCGATCATAATATGATCGAATTCTTCATTAAGATGGAGAATGAAGTCGTTGACTCAGAGACTAGGGTCCTGAATTTAAATAAAGGAAACTACGATGGTCTGAGGAGCAAGTTGGGTAGGATTGATTGGGGAATGTCACTCAAAGGGTTGACGGTGGATAGGCAATGGCAAACATTCAAAGACCGAATAGATGAACTACAGAATTTGTTCATCCCAGTTTGGCATAAAAATAAAACAAAAAAGGTGACTCAACCGTGGCTAACAAGGGAAATTAGGGATAGCATAAGATCCAAGGAGAGGACATATAAATTGGCCAGAAAAAGCAATAATCCTGGGGATTGGGAGCAGTTTAGGATTCAACAAAGGAGGACAAAGGGATTAATTAAGAAGGGGAAAATAGAATATGAGAGTAAGCTTGCAGAGAACATAAAAACTGACTGTAAAAGCTTTTATAGATATGTGAAGAAAAAAAGATTGGTGAAGTCAAGCGTAGGTCCCTTGCAGTCAGAATCGGGGAATTTATAATGGGGAACAAAGAAATGGCAGACCAACTAAATACATATTTTGGTTCTGTCTTCACAAAGGCGGACACAAATAACCTCCCAGAGATGCCGAGGAACATAGGGTCTGATGAAAGGGTGGAACTGAAAGAAATCAGTATTTGTAGGGAAATGGTGTTAGGAAAATTGATGGGACTGAAGGCCGATAAATCCCCAGGGGCTGATAATCTACATCCTAGGGTACTTAAGGAAGTGGCCCTAGAAATAGTAGATGCATTGCTGGTCATCTTCCAGAACTCGATGGACTCTGGAACAGTACCCATGGATTGGAGGGTAGCTAATGTTACCCCACTATCCAAAAAAGGTGGTAGAGAAAAAGCGGGGAATTATAGACCGGTAAGCCTGACATCAGTAGTGGGGAAAATGCTAGAGTCCATTATAAAAGATGTAATAGCAGAGCACTTGGAAAGCAGCGACAGGATCGGACAAAGTCAACATGGATTTACAAAAGGTAAATCGTGCTTGACTAATCTACTGGAATTTTTTGAGGATGTAACTGGTAAAATAGATAAGGGAGAACCAGTGGATGTGGCGTAGTTGGACTTTCAGAAGGCTTTCAATAAGGTCTCGCATAAGAGATTAGCGTGTAAAGTTAAGGCACATGGGATTGGGGGCAAGGTATTGACTTAGATAGAGAACTGGTTGGCGGATAGAAAGCAGAGAGTTGGAATAAACGGGTCGTTTTCCGAGTGGCAGGCAGTGACTAGTGGGGTACCGCAAGGATCGGTCCTAGGACCCCAGCTGTTCACAATATATATTAATGATCTGGACGAGGGAATTGGATGTAATATCTCCAAATTTGCAGACGACACAAAGCTGGGTGGGAGGGTATGCTGTGAGGAGGATGTCGTGAAACTCCAGTACGATTTGGACAGGTTGGGTGATTGGGCAGAAACATGGCAAATGCACTATAATGTGGATAAATGTGAGGTTATCCACTTTGGTGGCAAAAACAGGAAGGCAGATTATTATTTGAATGGCAATAGATTGGGAGAAGGGGAAGTGCAAAGAGACCTGGGTGTTCTTGTGCACCAGTCGCTGAAGGTAAGCATGCAGGTGCAGCAGGCGGTTAAGAAGGCAAATGGTATGCTGGCCTTCGTGGCAAGAGGGTTGAATTACAGGAACAAGGATGTCTTGCTGCAGCTGTACAGGGCCTTGGTGAGACCGCACCTTGAGTATTGTGTGCAGTTTTGGTCGCCTTATCTGAGGAAGGACGTTCTTGCCATGGAAGGAGTGCAGCGAAGATTCGCCAGGCTGATACCTGGGATGGCAGGAATGACGTATGAGGAGAGATTGTGTCGATTGGGCTTATACTCACTGGAGTTTAGAAGATTGAGAGGGGATCTCATCGAAACCTATAAAATTCTGTCAGGCCTGGACAGACTAGAGGCAGGAAGGATATTTCCGATGGCCGGGGAGTCCAGAACCAGGATCATAGTATAAGGATAAGGGGTAAGCCATTTAGGACTGAAATGAGGAGGAATTTCTTCACCCAGAGAGTGGTGAACCTGTGGAATTCTCTGCCACAGAGGGCGGTGGAGGCCAGTTCATTAAATATATTCAAGAAGGAGTTGGATATATTTCTTAAGGCTAAAGGGATCAAGGGGTATGGGGAGAAAGCAGGGACAGGGTACTGAATTTGGATGATCAGCCATGATCTCATTGAATGGCAGAGCAGGCTCGAAGGGTCGAATGGCCTACTCCTGCTCCTATCTTCTATGTTTCTATTGCAATAAATTGAATGCTTAAAATAAAGGTGCAAAAATTACTGCAGATGTTCCTGAAATGTGCAAATTTAGATTCTGTTTATGATCTACAGTTAAAATAATGTTGCTAAAGCGAGATCAAGAAGTGAGGAACAGAGATTTTAGATAGTAATTGAAGGATGAGTAGAATGAAAGAAGGTAAGAACTTGCTTTTATATCGCACCTTTCACAACCTCAGGATGTCCCAAAGCCCTTCACAGCCAATGAAGTAGTTTTGAAGTGCAGTCACTGTTGTAATGTAAGAAATGAGGAAAGTACAGAAAAACTTCCAGTTTCCATAGTGGAATGAATAATGGCTGCAATGTATGATCTATATTCCCATAATTTTAGCCACCATGTTTGATTAAAAACATTTATAAATGGAGAGAAAGGCAAAATACAATGAAAGAATAACTTAGCCACTCATGTTTTATTCGCAGTATCCCTTTCATAAGCCTATATTGACATTTAAGAAAATAAGACTTCATTTTGCCTCTCTTGGGGATTTTTACACCAACTTTGTGATAATTTAAAATAGCAGATTTTAGGAGAAACTGTGTGGTAGATAGGATTAAATATTGGCATATCTCCGCTGGTACCTGCGTATGAAACCCAACCGATGGATGGGACAGATGTATCATGTTTGATTGTACGGTTGGGATGTGAAATAAATCTTCACCATCTCATTCTGGTTCCTATTGGATATTGACTTACAGTGGTAAACTGCCCCTAATTTGGCACCAGAGGAATAGTGCAAATTTTAGAACTGGGTATACTGTACCTCACGCATGAGATTTCTTTCCAGAGTAGATTTTTCATCTATGTGTGTATACTATTTCATGATAGGCAAAAACACAACACACAATTAAAGTACACAAAATAGTGTCCCATTTTGGCTTTGGTGAATAGCTGAGGCGTCCAGATCAGGTTGGCCAGACAACCCATCAGGCTAAAGTCAACCACCCAGCAGCTATAGCCAGCCATTACTTGCAACCAGCTACCATTCATAACCAGTAGGCTGTCTCTAGAAGCCAACCTATAGCCAGCAGAAGCCACCCACTAGAAGCCAACCAAGCACCACCAGCTACTATAAGCCAACCAACCACAACCAGCTGCTAGAAGCTGTCTATTCATAGCCAGCAGCCACCCAAAACACAGCCAGTCCGCAAACAGACAGCAGTCGTCAGTCTGCAGCTCGCAGCAGTTACCAGCAGGAAAGCACAGGGGGCTCGGGGGAGTTAGATGGGAGGAAGACAGAGGTCGAAGTTCCTCAGGTTACAGGAACAGAGTGGGGTTAGAATTGGGAGGGTGTAAGGCAGCTGCTAGAACTGGAAGAGGCAGTAATGCTTGTACAGATATTTCCTCGCTTCTCCCCTCCCGTATTCTCTCTCCAACCCCTCCCGTATCCTCTTCTCCCCCTCTGATCTCGTCTCTCCTTCCCCTCCCGTCTCTTCTCCCCCCCCCCGTCTCCTCTTCTCCCCCTCCGATCTCATCTCTCCTCCCCCTCCCGTCTCTTCTCCCCCCCCCCCGTCTCCTCTTCTCCCCCCCCCGTCTCCTCTTCTCCCCCTCTGATCTCGTCTCTCCTTCCCCTCCCGTCTCTTCTCCCCCCCCGTCTCCTCTTCTCCCCCCCCCCCGTCTCCTCTTCTCCCCCCCCCGTCTCCTCTTCTCCCCCCCCCCGTCTCCTCTTCTCCCCCTCCGTCTCCTCTTCTCCCCCTCCGATCTCATCTCTCCTCCCCCTCCAGTATCCTCTCTCCACCTCCTCCCGTCTCCTCTCCTCCCCCTCCGATCTCGTCTCTCCTCCCCTTCCAGTATCCTCTCTCCACCTCCTCCCGTCGTCTCTCCTCCCCCTCCAGTATCCTCTCTCCGCCTCCTCCCGTATCCTCTCCTCCCCCTCCGATCTCGTCTCTCCTCCCCCTCCAGTATCCTCTCTCCACCTCCTCCCGTCTCCTCTCCTCCCCCTCCGATCTCATCTCTCCTCCCCCTCCAGTATCCTCTCTCCACCACCTCCCGTATCCTCTCCTCCCCCTCTGATCTCATCTCTCCTCCCCCTCCAGTATCCTCTCTCCGCCTCCTCCCGTATCCTCTCCTCCCCCTCTGATCTCGTCTCTCCTTCCCCTCCCGTCTCTTCTACCCCCCCCCCGTCTCCTCTCCTCCCCCTCCGATCTCGTCTCTCCACCCCCTCCCATCTCCTCAATTCTCCCCCCCCCCCCCCCCCACACACTGGTCTCCTCGCTCCTCCCCATCCCGTCTCCTCGCTGGTCGCCCTCCATTTCCCTCAATCCTCCCCTCCCATCTCCTCTTTTCCCCCACCCCTCACTCTTCCTCCTCCCATCTCCTCGCTCCGCAACCCTCCCAGCTCCTCGCTACTAACCCTGCCGACTCCCCTCTTACGCCCCCACCCCCGTCTCCTCGCTCTCTGGTCTTCTCTCTTACCTCCCTCAGTCCTCCTCCCTCTTCCACCCCCCCATCTCCACTCTCTTCCACCCCCCCATCTCCACTCTCTTCCCTCTCCACTCTCTTCCACCCCCCCATCTCCACTCTCTTCCACCCCCCCCATCTCCACTCTCTTCCCTCTCCACTCTCTTCCACCCCCCCATCTCCACTCTCTTTCCCCCTCCCCCATCGCCACTCTCTTCCCCCTCCCCCATCTCCACTCTCTTCCCCCTCCCCCATCTCCACTCTCTTCCCCCTCCCCCATCTCCACTCTCTTCCCCCTCCCCCATCTTCACTCTCTTCCCCCTCCCCCATCTTCACTCTCTTCCCCCTCCCCCATCTCCACTCTCTTCCACCCCCCATCTCCACTCTCTTCCCCCTCCCCCACCTTCACTCTCTTCCCCCTCCCCCATCTCCACTCTCTTCCCCCTCCCCCATCTCCACTCTCTTCCTCCTCCCCATCTCCACTCTCTTCCCCTCCCCCATCTCCACTCTCTTCCCCCTCCCCCATCTCCACTCTCTTCCACCCCCCCATCTCCACTCTCTTCCCCCCCATCTCCACTCTCTTCCCCCTCCCCCATCTCCACTCTCTTCCCCCTCCCCATCTCCACTCTCTTCCCCCTCCCCATCTTCACTCTCTTCCCCCTCCCCCTCTTCACTCTCTTCCCCCTCCCCCATCTCCACTCTCTTCCCCCTCCCCATCTTCACTCTCTTCCCCCTCCCCCATCTTCACTCTCTTCCCCCTCCCCCATCTCCACTCTCTTCCACCCCCCATCTCCACTCTCTTCCCCCTCCCCCACCTTCACTCTCTTCCCCCTCCCCCATCTTCACTCTCTTCCCCCTCCCCCATCTTCACTCTCTTCACCCTCCCCCATCTCCACTCTCTTCCACCCCCCCATCTCCACTCTCTTCCCCCTCCCCCATCTCCACTCTCTTCCCCCTCCCCCATCTCCACTCTCTTCCCCCTCCCCCATCTCCACTCTCTTCCTCCTCCCCATCTCCACTCTCTTCCCCCTCCCCCATCTCCACTCTCTTCCCCCTCCCCCATCTCCACTCTCTTCCACCCCCCCATCTCCACTCTCTTCCCCCCCATCTCCACTCTCTTCCCCCTCCCCCATCTCCACTCTCTTCCCCCTCCCCATCTCCACTCTCTTCCCCCTCCCCATCTTCACTCTCTTCCCCCTCCCCCTCTTCACTCTCTTCCCCCTCCCCCATCTCCACTCTCTTCCCCCTCCCCATCTTCACTCTCTTCCCCCTCCCCCATCTCCACTCTCTTCCCCCTCCCCATCTCCACTCTCTTCCCCCCTCCCCCCATCTTCACTCTCTTCCCCCTCCCCCATCTCCACTCTCTTCCCCTCCCCATCTTCACTCTCTTCCCCCTCCCCCATCTCCACTCTCTTCCCCCTCCCCCATCTTCACTCTCTTCCCCCTCCCCCATCTTCACTCTCTTCCCCCTCCCCCATCTCCACTCTCTTCCCCCTCCCCCATCTCCACTCTCTTCCCCCTCCCCCATCTCCACTCTCCCCCTCCCCCATCTCCACTCTCTTCCCCCCTCCCCATCTCCACTCTCTTCCCCCTCCCCATCACGCTCTTCCCCCTCCCCATCTCCACTCTCTTCCACCCCCCCATCTCCACTCTCTTCCCCCTCCCCCCATCTCCACTCTCTTCCCCCTCCCCCATCTCCACTCTCTTCCCCCTCCCCCATCTCCACTCTCTTCCCCCTCCCCCATCTTCACTCTCTTCCCCCTCCCCCATCTTCACTCTCTTCCCCCTCCCCCATCTTCACTCTCTTCCCCCTCCCCCATCTCCACTCTCTTCCCCCTCCCCATCTCCACTCTCTTCCCCCTCCCCCATCTCCACTCTCTTCCCCCTCCCCCATCTCCACTCTCTTCCCCCCCTCCCCCATCTCCACTCTCTTCCCCCTCCCCCATCTCCACTCTCTTCCCCCTCCCCATCTCCACTCTCTTCCCCCTCCCCATCTCCACTCTCTTCCCCCCTCCCCATCTCCACTCTCTTCCCCCTCCCCCATCTCCACCTCTCTTCACCCCTCCCCCATCTCCACTCTCCTTCCACCCCCCCATCTCCACTCTCTTCCCCCTCCCCCATCTCCACTCTCTTCCCCCTCCCCCATCTCCACTCTCTTCCCCCTCCCCATCTCCACTCTCTTCCCCCTCCCCCATCTCCACTCTCTTCCCCCTCCCCCATCTCCACTCTCTTCCCCCTCCCCCATCTTCACTCTCTTCCCCCTCCCCCATCTTCACTCTCTTCCCCCTCCCCCATCTTCACTCTCTTCCCCCTCCCCATCTTCACTCTCTTCCCCCTCCCCATCTTCACTCTCTTCCCCCTCTCCCCCATCTTCACCTCTCTTCCCCCTCCCCCATCTTCACTCTCTTCCCCCTCCCCATCTCCACTCTCTTCCCCCTCCCCATCTCCAATCTCTTCCCCCTCCCCCATCTCCACTCTCTTCCCCCTCCCCCATCTCCACTCTCTTCCCCCTCCCCCATCTCCACTCTCTTCCACACCCCCCATCTCCACTCTCTTCCCCTCCC